>NC_047085.1:304203922-304503922 GCF_902459505.1 Geotrypetes seraphini | reverse complement strand
AAGAGGTGTGTTTAGAGGAGGGGAAAGGGTGGGCAGTGGGCAGGAGGTGGGCCGACCTACACCTAGGCGTACAACACCTATAACCAAAACAGTTTAGTCGGCACTTAGACCTGTTTGACTTAGACGAAAGAAAACCAGATCTATGCCGAAAAAGGGGCCGCTGAGCTGATGGCCGCTGGCGCCATCAGTTCAGCGGCCCGGCAACCTAACCATCGCGGCAGGAGAGATGCCTCATCTCCCCTACCGCGATGCCATCAATCCTCTACCCAAACTGCCGCGACCCGCAGCAGTTCCGGTAGAGGAGTGATGGCATCACGGTAGGGGAGAAAAGGCATCTCTCCTGCCGCAATGGATCACTCCCCCCCACAAAGAACATCGGGTCAAGAGGGAGCCCAAGCCCTCTTGCCCTGCTGAAGCCGCGACCCCCCGACTCGATTAGGCCAGGAGGGAGCCCAACCCCTCCTGGCCCAGGCGACCCCCCCTACCCCCCGACTCGTTAGGGCCAGGAGGGAGCCCAACCTCTCCTGGCTCAGGCGACCCCCTACCCCCACCCCCCACTACATTACAGGCAGGAGGGATCCCAGGCCCTCCTGCCCTCGACGAACCCCCCTCCCCCCAACATCTGCCCCCAGAACCCCTGATCGCCCCCCCCCCAGCTGACCCGCAACCCCCCGGCCGACCCCACGACCCCCCCCACCCCCGTACCTTATTTTCGTTGTCCAGACAGACGGGTGCCAAACCTGTCCGTCCGGCAGGCAGCCCACAGAAGAATGGGGCTGGATTGGCCCAGCCATACCAAAGCCACGACTACTGGTGGGGCCTAAGGCGCCTGGGCTAATCAGAATAGGCCCGGGAGCCTTAGGCCCCTCCTGTGGGTGGGGCCTTAGGCCCATGTGCCTAAGGCCCCACCCACAGGAGGGGCCTAAGGCTCCCGGGCTTATTCTGATTAGCCCAGGCGCCTTAGGCCCCACCAGTAGGCGGGGCTTTGGTATGGCTGGGCCAATCCAGCCCCATTCTTCTGTGGGCTGCCTGCCGGACGGGTTTGGCACCCGTCTGTCCGGCCAACGAAAATAAGGTATTGGGAAAGGGGGTGGGGGTGTCGTGGGGTCGGCCGGGGGGGTCGCAGGTTCGTCGAGGGCAGGAGGGCCTAGGATCCCTCCTGCCCTTAATGTAGTGGGGGTAGGGAGTCGCCTGGGCCAGGAGGGCTTGGGCTCCCTCCTGGCCCGATCGAGTCAGGGTGTCGCGGCTTCAGCAGGGCAAGAGGGCTTGGGCTCCCTCTTGCCCCGATGTTGTCGGGGGGGGGGGGGGTTGGTGGTTTGACATGGCAGGAGGGCTTGGGCACCCTCATGTCTGGATCGTTGTGTATGGGGGGGATTCTGTAACCGGTGTTGTTTTTGACAGACACCGGTTACAGAATCCAGCTTTTAGGCGAAGGACTGGCTCCTCCTTTGCCTAAAAGCTCTTCTGTTGGACGTTTGGGGCTTAGGCGTTTTTTTCTTTCATTATGGCTAAAAAATGTAGACGTGCTGTGGTTGTACTTTTATACGTAGTGGAGATTGGGCGTTTAGGCAGAGGAAGGCCATAATCAAAACATGGACGTTTGTTTTGGTTATGGACACTTTCCCTGCTTCTGGGTTGAACGTTTAGGGACTTAGGCCAAAAGGGGACTTAGACACTTTTTTTGACTATGCCCCTCTAATTGTTTATTCCAAATATTTTGTTCATAGGTTTTTCCAAGTATCTCTTCCCAAGCTAACTTATATCTTGAAAGCAATGTTACTTACCGTAACAGTTGTTATCCAGGGACAGCAGGCAGCTATTCTCACTAGTGGGTGATGTCATCAGACAGAGCCCGATACGGACGTCTCGCAAGCACGTGTTGCTTGTAGAAACTTAGAAGTTTCGAGATGCCCGCACCGCGCATGCGCCGGTGCCTTCCCGCCCGGAGAGCCGGGCGTGTCTCCTCAGTTCAGGTAGCTAGCCTGAGAAGCCAACCCAGGGGAGGTGGGTGGGACGTGAGAATAGCTGCCTGCTGTCCCTGGATAACAACTGTTACGGTAAGTAACATTGCTTTATCCCAGGACAAGCAGGCAGGTATTCTCACTAGTGGGTGACCTCCAAGCTAACCTCAGTGGGATGGAGGGGGAGTTGGCGACTTAAGAGAATAAATTTTTCAACACTGTTTGGCCAAACTGTCCATCCCGTCTGGAGAAAGTATCCAGACAATAATGTGAGGTGAAGGTGTGAACCGAGGACCAAGTGGCAGCCTTACAGATCTCCTCAATTGGTGTTGATCTGAGGAATGCTACTGAGGCTGCCATTGCTCTGACCTTATGGGCTGTGACCTTACAAGGGAGTGATAATCCAGCCTGGGCATAGCAGAAAGAGATACAAGCCGCCATCCAATTAGAGATGGTGCGCTTTGATACGGGTCTCCCCAACTTATTAGGATCGAAGGAGACAAAAAGTTGGGGGGTGGTTCTGTGTGGCTTGGTACGATCCAGGTAGAAAGCCAAGGCACGTTTACAGTCTAGAGTGTGAAGGGCCAATTCTCCGTGGTGAGAATGGGGCTTAGGAAAGAATACTGGAAGTACGATGGATTGGTTGAGATGAAATTCGGAGACCACTTTAGGCAGGAATTTCGGGTGAGTGCGGAGGACCACCTTGTCATGATGAAATACTGTGAATGGTGGGTCCGCCATCAATGCCTGGAGTTCGCTGACTCTGCGAGCAGACGTGAGGGCTACAAGAAAAAGCACTTTCCAGGTGAGATACTTAAGAGGAGCCCTGTTGAGTGGTTCAAACGGGGGCTTCATGAGATGGGAAAGGACTACGTTGAGATCCCAAACTACTGGGGGTGGTTTGAGAGGAGGGTTAACATGAAAGAGCCCTTTCATAAATCTGGCGACCACCGGATGGGCCGAGAGGGGTTTCCCTTGTAGAGGCTGGTGGAAAGCTGCAATAGCGCTCAGGTGGACTCGTATGGATGTAGACTTGAGCCCAGATTGAGATAGGTGTAGGAGATAGTCCAGCACGGAGGATAAGGAAGCTCGCTGAGGTTCCTTTGATTTAGAAACACACCATGAGGAGAATCTAGTCCATTTCTGGGAGTAGCATTGTCGAGTGGCGGGCTTCCTGGAAGCCTCCAAGATCTCCCTCACTTCTTGTGAGAATTGGTGAGGGGTTACGTTGAGAGGAACCAAGCTGTCAGGTGAAGAGACTGCAGGTTGGGATGAAGCAGTGATCCTTGATGTTGAGTAAGTAGTGAAGGAAACACTGGAAGTGGTACAGGTTCCCTGCTGCTGAGTTGAAGTAGAAGGGAGAACCAAGGTTGTCTGGGCCACCGAGGAGCTATTAGAATCATGGTGGCCTGT
Source organism: Geotrypetes seraphini (assembly GCF_902459505.1). NCBI lineage: Eukaryota > Metazoa > Chordata > Amphibia > Gymnophiona > Dermophiidae > Geotrypetes > Geotrypetes seraphini. The sequence goes on along the minus strand of NC_047085.1, from coordinate 304,500,548 downwards.
TCGAGTTTCAGCTTGACCAGAGTCTTCTGGATCAGCGGGAATGGTGGGAACGCATATAGAAATCGTTTCCCCCAGTCCAGTAGAAAAGCATCTGCCTCGAGGCGATGAGGAGTGTAGATCCTGGAGCAAAACTGAGGCAGTTTGGAGTTGTGGGGAGCCGCAAAGAGGTCTATCTGAGGCGTCCCCCACCGTGTGAAGATTTGGTGAAGGGGGCTGGAATGGAGAGTCCATTCGTGAGGTTGTAGGAGACGACTTAGGTTGTCTGCTAAGACGTTGTTCTTCCCCTGAATGTAGACAGCTCTGAGGAAGGCGTTGTGGCGAACCGCCCAGTCCCAGATTCGTAGAGCTTCCTGGCAAAGGAGGGCCGAGCCCGTGCCTCCTTGCTTGTTGATATAATACATGGCGGCCTGATTGTCTGTGCGAATGAGGATCACCATGTTGTGAAGTAGGTGTTGGAAAGCTTGGAGAGCATTGAAGATGGCTCTGAGCTCCAGTAGATTGATTTGATGTAGTCTGTCCGCACTGGTCCAGAATCCTTGGGTGCGGAGACCATCCAGGTGGGCCCCCCATGCATAGTTCGACGAATCGGTTGTGAGAACTTTCTGATGGGGGGAGAGTGTAACTGCAAACCTCTGGATAGATTCGAAGAGGTCATCCACCAAAGTAGAGACTGCCGAACAGCAGGTGTGACTACGATGCGTTTGGTTAGTGGATCGGATGTCTGATTCCACTGTGATGCCAGGGTCCACTGGGGGATTCTGAGATGGAGTCTGGCAAAGGGTGTCACATGTACTGTGGAGGCCATGTGGCCCAGGAGCACCATCAGCTGTCTTGCCGGTAGAGTTTGGCGAGTAGACACCGACTGGCAGAGATGAAGAAGAGCCTCCATGCGTTGAAGAGGCAGGAATGCTCGGAGTCGACTGGTGTCCAGGACTGCCCCGATGAAGGGGAGGGACTGAGTGGGTTGTAGGTGAGACTTGGAAAAGTTGATCTCGAAGCCCAAGTTCTGGAGGAGGTTGGTTGTAGCCGAGACCGCCGAAGTGACCTCTGGGGCTGACGGGGCCTTGATGAGCCAGTCGTCGAGGTATGGGAACACCTGTAGTCCCCTGTCCCGGAGTGCCGCGGCCACTACCACCAGACACTTTGTGAAGACTCTGGGGGACGAAGAGAGGCCGAATGGTAGCACTCGATACTGTAGATGCAGATTTCCCACCCGAAATCTGAGGAACTTTCGGGAGGCCGGGTGAATGGGGATGTGAGTGTAGGCCTCCTTGAGATCCAGGGAGCATAACCAGTCGTTCTGCTCGAGGAGGGGGTATAGAGAAGCCAGAGTCAGCATACGAAACTTCTCTTTGACCAGAAACTTGTTGAGGGCCCGAAGGTCCAGAATGGGTCGCAGGTCGCCCGTTTTCTTCGGGACGAGGAAGTATCGGGAGTAAAACCCCCGGTTCAATTGGTCTGACGGGACCGGCTCGACGGCCCGAAGCTGAAGTAAGGTTTGGACTTCCTGGAGAAGAAGGGCGGTCTGTGTCGAGCTTGAAGGATACTCTCTTGGAGGATGGTCCGGGGGAACCCGATGGAAGTGAAGAGAGTATCCGTCTCTTATGATGGTAAGGACCCATAGGTCTGTGGTTATGGCCTCCCATCGATGGTAGAAAAGATGGAGGCGGCCCCCTATGGGAGAGGCTGAGGGGTGCAGAACGGTGTCGGTTATGCTCCCGGGAAGGGAGTCAAAAGGGCTGGGTAGCCTTAGGTGCAGCCGGTGGCTGGGGTTTTTGCTGAGACTTCTGGGGAGGTTGTCTCTTCGCAGGTTGTCTCGCAGCAGGCGTTTGTCGGGGCATGTTAACGCCGCTGGTAAATCAGGGGTGGCCTGGAAGGTCGAGACTGTTGAGGTTTGGGTTTGGGCCGCAGGATGGATTGAAAAGATTTTTCGTGATCCGACAGCTTCTTGGTAACAGTTTCGATAGACTCATCGAACAGATCAGCTCCCGCACACGGTACGTTGGCGAGTCTGTCTTGGAGGTTGGGATCCATATCGATTGTACGGAGCCATGCCAGGCGGCGCATGGCTACCGCGCTTGCGGCAGCACGTGCCGAGAGTTCGAATGCATCGAAGGAGGATTGCATCAGCTGGAGGCGTAATTGGGAGAGGGAGGCTACCACCTCCTCGAACTCGAATCGAGCTTGGGTGTCTATGAAAGGAGTGAACTTGCGGAGTACCGGCAAGAAGAACTCCAGATAGGAAGAGAAAAAGAAGTTGTAGTTCAGCACCCGTGACGCCATCATGGAGTTTTGGTAGAATTTTCTACCAAATTTGTCCATCGTTCTCCCCTCTCGGCCCGGCGGTACAGAGGCATAGACCTGAGAGGGATGAGAGCGTTTGAGAGAGGACTCGACCAGTAGGGATTGGTGAGAGAGTTGAGGGCCTTCGAACCCTTTATGGTGTACGATGCGGTATCGAGCATCGAGTTTGCTGGGAATCGCCGGTATAGAGTACGGTGTTTCGAAACACTGCATGAAAGTCTGATCCAGTAATTTATGCAGAGGGAGCCGAAGCGACTCCGTTGGAGGGTTAGGTAAATGCATGGTGTCCAGATACTCTTTGGAGTATCGGGAGCCCGTGTCAAGGGTCACATCCAGATCATCCGCCATTTGTCGGAGGAATGATGAGAAAGACAATTGATCCGCCAGCGTCGGTTTGTGAGACGGGCTGGAGGAGGAAGAGGCCTCCGGGTCCATGGACATCGGGGAATGGCAAGGAGAGTCGGGTACGGTTGTTTCCTCGTACTCCGGTCCCTCCGGTGGGGATACCTCTGAAGAGGGGTATCCCATACGTTGCAGTTTTTTCTGCGGTGACACCTCCGAAAGGCGTGAAGAGTGCCAGGATGAGTGTCTGGATCGATGTCCCTCTCGGTGGCGGGACGGAGATCGGGATCGTCTGTGCATCGCATGGTCTCCCGAGGCCCCCAAGTGATGGATAGGGCTGGAAGCGGTGGATCGTAACAGGGGTTGCGATGCAGGTTCTTGCGATGCTACCCAAGTCTGGTAAGGAGTGCGGAAGAACTCTTCCTGACTATGCCCAGGGCTTTGATTATCGATCGAAGGTCTGGTCCCATGTTGGCGCGGGGGCGTAATGGGCTCTAATGGCGGCATATCGGTAAGCGAGGCTTGCCGCGTGGGCATCGCCGCCCTCCCCCGTTCGTCCTCGTCGGTTGTCGAGGTCGAACGGTGTGGGGGAGGGGGAGGGGGCGGACCGCCCCTTTGGACCGGTACCGGGAGGTCACCCTGTATGGCAGCGATGAGCCCGGGTCCGATAGTCTGCATGAGCTCAACGAATTGAGCTTCCAGCATGGACCGTAGCGAAGCCGATAAGGAGGGATCCGCACCGAAAGGGGGTCCTCCTGCACGGACATCGCGTTCCTTCGAGGTCGAGTGCTTCTGCTTGGTAGCTTTCGGCACTTTGATGACCACTGGTGGTACTGTGGAAGGAAGAGGTACCTGAACCGAGGAGACCGGGGCAGGCACCGACGTCAAGCTCGTGGATGGTGTCGGGATGAACGATGCCGGTTTCACCACACTCGATGCAGGAGGGGTCGATACCAGTTTCGCACGAACCGGGGAGGTATCAGATGAAGTGGAAGCTGAAGGATCCTTAGCTGCGTCCATCTTGAACATCGACTCCCACAGTAGGCAACGCCGTTTGAATGAGCGTGCCGTAAGGGTAGAGCAAGGCCTGCACGATTTCGGAATGTGGTCAGGACCAAGACACTGCAAACAGCGTCGGTGCGGGTCCGTGAGTGAAATCGCGCGTTGGCACTTGCTGCACTTTTTAAACCCGGTGATTGGCCGGGACATAGGCCGGAAAATCTCCGCCGCGAGGTCGAAGCCAGTAGGCCTGAGCCACGTGGCCGGCCCGTTCGACCCGCCGGAGGAAATAATCTTTTTTTTTTTTTTACTGAAAAAGAAATGTATTACAATTAAAATTAAAAGAGAGCGAAAAACGCGGACAAGGAAGGCAAATTTAACTGAATTCAGCTAGCGCATGATGAAGTTGAACTTCTCAGCTCCGCGGAAAGAAAAGAACTGAGGAGACACGCCCGGCTCTCCGGGCGGGAAGGCACCGGCGCATGCGCGGTGCGGGCATCTCGAAACTTCTAAGTTTCTACAAGCAACACGTGCTTGTGAGACGTCCGTATCGGGCTCTGTCTGATGACATCACCCACTAGTGAGAATACCTGCCTGCTTGTCCTGGGATAAAGTGGTATTATAGTTTGAATAATAGCATTATACAGTCGCAAAATGCTCCCCCTACTTATTCCATATAAAAATGCCTTCTCAACTAGTGTAGGTGGTCGAGTTAGTTTTTGTAATAATACTCTTATGGTAAAAATCATTTATTTGCCTATAATGGAAGAGATCTCGATTCTCCAATCCATATTCTGATTTCAGACAATCAAATGCAATTAGTTTTCCATCCTTTATTAGTTGGCTTAAAGATCTTAAACCTTGTTTTTCCCCAATAATAAAAAGCCCGACAAAATTTTCACAGGGGTAAAGAAAGATGCATATCTTATATCCGATTCATAATTTATTTATTTTTTTTTTGAGAATCCATCAATTTAGTTCATATCTTAATCCATAATGTCAAACTATGTTGTATAATAGGATTTGTATTAAAGGCTAGTTTTCTCAGATTCTCATTAGGTAGCCTTGAAATCATGCATAAAGGAATTCCCTCAATTAAGTTTTGTTCCATGATTACCCAGCTCTTTTGAGGCTCACATTTCCAACTAATCAGATATTGCAATTGTGCTGCCTGGTAGTATGACTGGAAATGTGGAACTGCCATTCCACTTAGTTTTTGGGCTAGTATAACATATTATGTTGGATCCCTTGGCTGTCTATTATTCCAAATATAGGTTAAAAGGTTTTTCTCCAATCCTTTAAAAAAGGAGGATGGTATTGGTACAGAAATTGCAGAGAACAAATACAATAGCTTGGGGAGTACAATCATTTTGATGGAATGTACTCTTCCTAACCATGATACATTTTAATGTTTCCATCTATTCAGATCATGCATGATATTAAATAAATCTGGATAGTTAGCTAAGTATAGTTCAGATATTGTTCTAGTTACATTCACCCCCAGATATCGCAAGTATTGTTTTGCCCATTTAAAGGGGAACTTATCTGTTATATATATTCTTTCCTTCTCATTTAAGGAGCGATCCAATATCTCAGACTTATTTACGTTAATTTTAAATCCTGAAACCTGAGAGAATCGATCCAACAATTGCAAAACTACCAAAAGAGACTCAATAGGATTGGCCAAAGTAAAGAGTATATCATCTGCAATTAATAATATTCTTTGTTCCACCTTACCACAATTTATACCATGTATATCCGGATGATGACGAATCAACCAGCTAAGGCAAAGAGTATAGGAGATAAGGCACAGCCTTGGCAGATTCCTCGTCCTAGTTGAAAACTATCCGAGTATGTTCCATTTATCCTTAACAAGCAAGGGGAGATGACTAAAGTGCTTGAACCCGTATCATAAAGGTCCCCATAAAGTCCAATGTTTCTAGTAATTTAAATAGATAAGGACAATAGACCCTTTTCCTTCATGAACTCGTCCAATCCCCTTTTGAACCCCAAAGTCGTACTCTGCTCTACCACCTCCTCTGGAAGCGTATTCCAGGCGTTCACCACCCTCTGCGTGAAAAAGAATTTCCTAGCATTTGTTCTGAACCTATCTCCCTTCAATTTTTTTTTGAGTGCCCTCTAGTTTTTGCTGCCCCTGCTAGTCTGAAGAATCTGTCCCTCTCTACCTTCACTATACCCTTCATGATCTTATGAGTTTCTATCATATCCCCTCTAAATCTCAGCTTCTCCAGCCTCTCAGCATATGAGAGGTTTTCCATGCCCTTTATCATTTTTGTCGCTCTCCTCTGGACCCTCTCAAGAATCGCCATATCCTTCTTAAGGTACGGCGACCAGTACTGAACGCAGTACTCCAGATGCGTTCGCACCATCACCCTATACAGCGGGAGAATAACTTCCTTGGTTCTGGTAGTGATACCTTTTTTGATAATGCCCAACATTCTGTTTGCCTTTTTTGAGGCCGCAGCACACTGTGCCGCTGGCTTCATTGTTCTATCTACCAAAACCCCCAAGTCCTTTTCTAGGTTGCCTTCCCCCAGTACCATCCCCCCCATTGTGTAGTTGTACATCGGGTTCCCTTTCCCTATGTGCATAACTTTACATTTTTCTACATTGAAGCTCATCTGCCATTTATTTGTCCACTCACTCAGTCTGTTCAGGTCCATTTGAAGTTCTTTACATTCCTCTACAGATCTAACCTTACTGGAGAGTTTCGTGTCATCTGCAAATTTAACAACTACGCACTTTGTCCCTGTTTCCAGGTCATTAATAAATATATTGAATAGCAGTGGTCCCAGCACCGACCCCTGTGGGAGCCCACTCGTGACCCCTTTTCAGTCAGAATAGTGTCCCTTTACTCCTACCCTCTGCTTCCTGTTCGCCAGCCAGTTTCTGATCCATTTGCGCATGCTCAAAGCCTTGTAGTCTCGCTCTCAATCTCGGAGCCAGTCCAGCCCATCCCAGCCCAGAAGAGGGAGGATCTCCAACGCACCGCCCAGCCCAGGCCGCGCCAGAAGAGGGAAGATCTTCGGGCACCGGCATTGGTGCCAAGTCGGGTAAAGGAAGTGTCATTGACGTGCTGGGGGGGGGGGACGTAGGATCGCGGTGGGGGGGGGCAACGCGAGTGGGGGGAGGATGCCGGATCATGGGGAGGGGTTTGGAACAGCGTCTGATTCCTGAAGGGGGGAGAGAATGGAGCAGCGGCGGTAGCCTGGGGGGGGGGGAGAAGGTGGAACCAATCAAAGCAGTTTCCCTTACTTCCTATGGGGAAACTTGCTTTGATATACGAGCAATTTGGTTTACGAGCATGCTTCTGGAACGAATTATGCTCGTAAACCAAGGTTCCACTGTGTATATATATATATATATATATATATATAAATAAACACACATACATAATAAAACCTTGCATTGCAAGTAACTTGGCTTGCAAGTGTTTTGCAAGACAAGCAAAACATTTTATTAAATTTTAACTTGAAATACAAGCAATGTCTTGCAATACAAGTATACACACATCACAACTGAGTCGATGGTTCTTCTCTCTGACACTGCAATAGTGTAGTGACTGTTCTAAACAAGCAAAGTCTTGTAATACGAGTACATTCAGTATACACGCGTCATATCATCACAACTGAGCCGATGGTCCTGCTCTCTCTGACGCTGCAGGAGTGTAGTGACTGTTCTAAATGAGCGAGGTCTTGCAATACAAGTATGTATAGTATTTTGAATTAAAGTTTTTTGGGTTGTGGAACGAATCGTCTGAGTTTCCATTATTTCCAATGGGGAAATTTGCTTTGATATACGAGTGCTTTAATTACAAGCATGCTTCTGGAACGAATTATGCTCGTAAACCAAGGTTTTACTGTATATGGTTTTCAGAAGGCATTCAACAAAGTCCTGTATCAACAACTACTTCGAAAAATTGCAAGCCATGGAATCGAGGGTGAAATACTCACGTGAATTAAAAACTGGCTGACAGATAGGAAACAAGAGAGTGGGGGTAAATGGACAATACTCGGACTGGAAAAGCGTCACAAGTGGAATGCTGAAGGGTTCGGTGCTTGGGCCCGTGCTCTTCAACATATTTATAAACGACCTGGAAATTGGTACGACGAGCGAGGTGATTAAATTTGTGGATGAAACGAAGTTGTTCAGAGTAGTGAAGATGCAGGAAGATTGTAAAGATCTGCAACGTGACAAACACGCTCGAAAAATGGGCTGCGATATGGCAAATGAGGTTTTACTATCAGCATGAATACAATAAACTTTGCAGCAACAAGGCTAGATTGGATATAATTCTTGAGTTAATAAAGCTTGTTCTCTCGCCAAATATTTAGCCAACAGTAAGCAAAGATCCAGAATTGCATCAATTATTTCCAACACTGGAAGTCTTCTTTAAGGAAAATCTTCAACACCGCCTCAAACAGATCAAGCAAAAATTTTTGGATCATCAAATCACTATCACATAAAGCCCCAGTAACTGACAGCTATTTACAAAATAGCCCCAGGAACTGATAGCTATCTACAAAATATTCATCAAAGAACTCTCTCCAAAGATACAAGTATAAGTAGTCTTTTTTTATGGCCATTAATGTAAAATTCTTCTTCTTCAAGAAAAACTACCCAGAGAACTGGCAATTCCAACCTCCTAAGTCATGAGTACATCTCCTGTCTTCATTAGACACGTGCAATTGATGTGAGTGCAGTTTACTAATAGCTTACTGGACCTGCACACATTAAGTAGGAATAGTGTTGGGGTGGGGCAGTTTGTAGGTTTGGAAGAACAGGAATTCCACCTTTAAACTGCCTTGTCCTGTTTTCAGCTACATTTCTCCCTAAATTTCTATCCTAGAGAAGCTGAACTTCTTTCCTAGAGAAATGCACTGAGCCATGATTTTGGGGGCTCGTCTGCCTAGAACCTCTGGTCCGAGTTTGCCCTTTTTTGGCCTCTTCCCTTTCATTCCATTAATTTTTCTAGGCTATAGAAATGCATTGAGTAGCTCATCTCTATGGAACTTCTAAGTCCAATTTGCTCATATTGTATCTGTTTTCAAATTTAATCTCATTCCGTTAAATTCAAAGTTATTTTGTTCTCAGATAGCTAAGCATACTCTATCCCTTTTGTATATTTTCCAATTTCCGTTTGCCTGGAAAAAATAAAAATGGCAGGAAATGAGGCAAACTTTTGTGGTCCAAACTACTGCTATCCACCTGCAGAAAGACTAGATGAAATCGGAAGCGGAAGATGTTTGAATGTTTTGGACAATTTTAGGAGCAGGAAACAATTATACTTTGAAGAACTGAAAAAATAAGCTGCAAGATGGGGGCATTTTTCAGCATTATCAAATTAGGCACTTCATAGATAAAAGGGACCAAGGGAGATAACCCTGTAGAGATTCAACTTATTTCAGGAAGGATCAAAGGGCAGATTTCTAGAATTTATGGGTCTGTCATTGATCAAAGTAGAGACTCAAGACAACATAGGGCAACAATCAGTGAGGTGGATTGAGCTCCATCTTTGAAAGAATATATGAAAAGCTGTGGCCAGCAGTTAAGATTGAAAACAGCTGTAAGATGTTCCACAGACGGTAGCAGACCCCAGCAGTTTAAGATAGATACCGGTATATATGAACTATGATGTTAACTGTGAAATAACTGATCAGGAAGGCACCATCATCAATTTGTGGTGGACATGCCCTATGACGCAGGTATATTGGGACAGGATAAAACTTGTATTGAAAAACTTGCACTGTTAGGACAACTATAGCAAAATGTAACCTGTAATCTCTATATTATGTTTATTGGTATTAAACCCCTAGTATGTATAGAATTAGTACACAACCTTGTATCATAAAATTGTACTGTAATTGTCATATTGTAACCTGTATGTTTAGCCTGTAACCCGTTCTGAGCTCCTGTCTGCATCTATATTCCTGTATCCTATCTTCCCCCAATGCTCAGCATTTCCCCCTGTCCTTATTCTTCCTCCTGTGATCAATAATGCCCCTCTGTGTTCCTATCCCACCCTTTTTATCAGCTTTACCCTGTCTCCATGTTCAGCTTTTGTCTTTGCCCTGTCCCTCCCCTTGGATCTTCATCTCTCCTCCCACCCCTTCATGATCTTATCTTCCTCTGTCTTTGCATCATCTCCTCTATTCCACCCTTCAACTTGGGTGCCTCTCTTTTGTGCTGGACCTACCAAGGAAAGGGAGAGCACATCTCCTACCCTTACACAATGTCCAGCATATCACCATGTTCTCCCCCCCAAAAAAAACAGGCCAATCTCCCCCCCTCAAACAGGCCAATATCTTTCTCCCTCCTCCCCCCCACCCCATGTCCTCTAAAGTCATCTTGAGCATCAAAGCAGCAGTGATTATGGCACACTGTTCTGGCTGGCATCAAGGCCTTCCCTCTGTCAGGTTCTTCTGCCTGTGCAGAAGCAGAAATTACCTCACAGAAGGCGGAACCCAGCAGAGGGAAGACCTTAAATCACTGCAGCTCCTGGCAATCAAGATGAGTTCAGAGGACTGGGGGTAGGGGGGAAGTGAAGGAAAGGCTGGATTCAGGAGTGTGGCGGTGGGAAGAGGGAGAGAGCCTAGCTGTGGGTAGGGCAAACGAAAAGTATCTTTGGAGTGCAAATCCTAGGCACCAGGTCTGATTTAAAGTGTCGTAGTGAACAGGCAATGGGGTTTGTCGAGCTCTGTTTTAAATATCACATGTTTAAATTAATGGGAAACATAGGATGAGAAATTTGCACTCTGTACTCAAAAGGCATAATCAAAAAAAACGTCTAAGTCCCCTTTTGGCCTAAGGCCTTAAACGTTGAAAGTAGAAGCAGGGAAAATGTCCATCATCAAAAAAAACGTCCAAATGGAGGTTTTTTTTGATAATGGTCTGCCTCTACATTCAGCTGTTTAAACGCCCAGACCACCACTACGTCTACACTTATACCCCATAATGAACCAAAAAAACGCCTAAGCCCCAAACGTCCAACACAAGGGCTTTTAGGCGAAGGAGGAGCCAGTCCTTTGCCTAAAAGCTGGATTCTGTAACCGGTTTCTATCAAAAACAACACCGGTTACAGAATCCACCCCCTCCACGACATCGGGGCAAGAGAGAGTCCAAGCCCTCTTGCCCCGCAATACCCCCGAACCCCCAATGAAGATCGGGGCAAGAGGGAGCCCATGCCGGTTCACGCAGGGAGACTTGCAAATCGAGTCAATGCTCGGTTTGCGAGTCACGATTTGTGAGAATGTTTTGCTTGTCTTGCAAAACACTCGTAAACCGAGATTTGACTGTATATGCTTCTATGCTGAGCTGCTGCCACCAATATGAAGATTGCATCCAATCAGGTAGAAACACTGCGTCACTTAAGCTCTCTCAACAGTGCATGAACCAAGCCCATGGGGAAGGAAGCTCCCAGTACAGCCGATGAGATTGACACAGCCATATTGTCCCTGAGGGGGATTAGATTACTGCCTCTGTTGACTCCACTGTTTGCCCCAGATTTTCTTTTGGTGTTATCTGGTTCATGCTATCTTTTTCTTGGATGATTCTGTGTCTGTCTTGGAGAGGAGAGCAGCGACTTGATAAAAGGAAAGCAAAGGGAGGAGCAGTCCTGCCTAGCCTGGGAATGCTCGCATAAGCCAAAATGCTTGTCTTGAGCTAAAGCGCAGCTCCAGTACACTGGATGTGTCACGATAACAGACAGTGTGCCTGCATCAACTCTACTCGTCTGAAGAGAAAAGGAGTGCTCCTGAACTAAAAGATGAAGAGTGGCAGGGAGTTGATCATTCGCTTTCAGGAGACTGGGGAAAAAAAACAAAACAAAAAAAACACCACACTCCAGTATAAAACACCTTATAGAATTCAGAATTGCTAAGGAAACTTGAAATGTCTCTTTCCCTAGTCACCCAGTTTTTAAGAGCACTTTCCACATTACATTAAAATATATGGACATTTATATACCGTTCACCCAGAGTTTGAGATGGATTACAAATCAGACACCTATAGCAAAAGTTACAGTATTGGTTTAACAATGGAAATTGTACATATATCCTACACTAGCTATGCAATAAGCCCACAGAATAGTCTACTGTCACCAATACCTATTAAATTATTCTCTTTTGAAAATACACTAGCGCAGCCATGTTTTCAGTTTACAACTCAAGGATTTTAGTGAAGCTATCCCATTGGTCTCTGGATTCATCTGCTGCTGTTGCAAAGGAAAATATATTCATAGCTTTTTACACAAGTACCCAAGCTCACAGTACATTTTAATATGGTTCACAAAACACACCATGGGCCTTATAATGCGCATACAACACTAATAATTTTCAATGAGAAGATGCATGGAGTCCATATGCTAACATCTTTTATAACTGGAAAAAATTTAGTCAGAAAAGTTTTCAATTTGGTGCTAACCAGTTTGAAATTAATTTTGAAGACCTGACATTTGCTTCAAGTGAAGGAGCCCTTAGTCTTGGAGAAAAGGCTTTACATAATCAGGGATTATGAAGGCTGTGGAAAGAAAAGGTCAGAGAAGAGTATAGCAAAAAGGTTACATAAAACATTTCTGCTGTTGAGAAGAATTTCTGTCATTTGGTAGAGAAAAAGTTAACCTCTGAATAAAAGCCAGAATAAACTTGGTGGCCTAATAGCAGTAAAGTCCAAGCAAAGCCACAAATTCCACATCCTGACACCACAATAAGGAGCTCAGCACAAGAGCCGATTAACAACTTCCTGACTCAGCATCAGCCTGAAGCACAAGCCAACACAAATGCCTCTTGATAATCCAACATTCCTCTATGACAAACAAGCAGAACAGTGCTGGCTAAAAAGTGCTTTCACATCAGCGATCTACAGTACATACATGCATCCTAAAAGTTGAAAAGTACAGTAAACAGTGATGCATAAAAGCCCCCTCCCACAATTTCCCTTATTGTTTTGCATATGTCACACTGAATGGCTCCTGACCTTAATGTAATAGACAAAGGGAACCCAAGTGCAATTTTTAAATGATTTTACCTCTTAACCCTTTCAGGACCATAAGGATCGTAGGCCAATTTTTGTGGTTTTGATGACATTTTTATGGTAAAAAGGGCTTGCAGATGCCAAAAAATTGATTTTTTTTTGTGAAATATTTTTTTTTAAAAAAAAATCACATTTCTGGCTTATGGACAGTGTGGCAAGTGAATCTTCTCGTCAATCTGGCAACGACGCTAATGAATGAATGTCGGAACCAGTTTGTTTACATAAAGGCAGTATCATATGGAATCCGTACATATCAAATTTAGAACTGTAGACTATCCCAATCAAAATTTATAGGATTTTAAAGTTATGGGACAAATATGTCCCTTGGTCCTGAAAGGGTTAAAGAACAAAGTTATCCAACATCCATAGCACCCATGTGAAAAAGTAAATTCCCCCTAAATCAGCCAATTGACCAAATTTAATTGATAGCTAGATTGAACTGAATGAATACTGCAAGGCTTGATTACAGCCAGCCCTGTTAGGGTAAGGGGGAATCATGGATTTGATATATTGGCTTTCTGTGGGTTTACATATAATTATATACAGGTATTTTCTCTGGCCCTAGTGGGCCCACAATCTGAGTTTTGTACCTGGCCCAACAAAGGGGTAAGTGACATGCTCAGGGTCACAAAGAGCTGCAGTGGGAATTGAACCCCGTTACCCCAGATTCTTATTAATGCACTAACCATTAGGCTACTTCTACCTAAATCTAATTCTCACTGTATATATTGAACCTTATCATGAGTGAAGTAGTCATCACAAAGTTTCTATAAAGAACGTTACACTATAATCAAAGGAAATTCAAGACAGGAGAAAAAGTTATTAAAATATATTGGTCTGGAAAGGGTTACAAAGTCATTTCTAAAGCTCTGTAGCTCTACTAAACCACAGTGAAAGTCATTATCTTTAACTGTGTGGCTAATCTTTCCAGAGCCTAGCCTGCCAAAATTACTCCCAAGGATGCAACAACTCATTTAGGAAGTCACAAACCTTCCCAGAACATCCTCTAAACTACATGCAACTAATCTCAGCTAAGTTCAGTGTTCATGACGGCACAATAGGAGAAAAAAGTTTTGCAATGTGAGACAAGCATTGTTGTTCTCTTAGATGGCAGCAGTTTCTTCCTTGCTGCTCTTCCATGAATCCCATTTTTGCCTATATACCCCTGGATGATCCAAGTCTTTTGAGACAATGTTCTATGGCCAGACAAGTCAAAAGTGGAACACTTTAGACAGGTCCCATTACATCTGGCATAAAGCAAATGCAAATGAATACTGGCTATAGACTTTCTATAGTATTCACACTTAAGACTGAAATCATATGCATCAAAATGAGAAAGTCTTAAGGTACATAATAGAGAATGACACGGGGAAAAAATCTGTCCCTGTCACCGCCCCGTCCCCGGCCCACCATCCTCTGCACCGCCCCGTCACCGCTGTTCCCTTCACTGCCCCGTCACTGCCATCCCTTTCACCGCCCCGTCACCGCCACTGCCATCCCATTCACCGCCCCGTCACCGTCCCCGCAACATCCATATAAGCCTTAGTACTCTAATATTTAGCTTATTCCGTTCTTATAAATCAAAGTTCCTGCTGCTGAACTAGAGAAAGAGATGTTCAGCTGGCAGGGCTTTGTTTATAAATTTTTATCAACACAACTAATATACCACCATAATGTTTCCGACAGAGGACAAGTATGCAATAAATGCATTTTTCTGTTTCAATGCCAGTGCTCAGCAGAACAACAGACAGCAAAAATATCCAATGTTGTTCCTTCTATGAGCAATATTTAAATTATGAGGAACAACATTGGGTATTTTTGCTGAATTGTGTGACACCATTTGGGCTGAACATGAAGATTGAAAATGCCTGGTTAGCCCTGGACAGATGATTTGAACAGCCAGGAGCCTGTCCTGGCCATTTAAATCATTTTGAATATCTAGTCCAATGCTAACAGAATTAGGGTGATTATAGAAACATAGTCTCCTCTGTTTTTAGTGATCAACAAAGTTCTAAGGGTCTATCAAGCCCAGCATCCTGTCTTTGACATCGGCCAGTCTTGGTCTTTGGAACTGTCCATTGTGTCAGAAGCAATAGGGATTAAGTGACTTGCCCAGGGTCACAAGGAGTGTAGCTCTAACCACTGGATTTAGAAGTTGGCTTCTTTTGGGATCTTTAACTCATCGTCTGCTAGGACTCGAATCCGAGTCCGTGGCACCTAACACAGAATGGAATTAGTATGGCAAAGTAATGAAGAATGGTCCAGCAGCCCCCACCCTCCCTCCACCTCACCTTATATTCCTTCCAAGTTTGCCGGCTTCCTTTTTCCCGAGCCGCATGCGTTCAAAAAAGCCCTGCACGCGCGGTTGCGCGAGTCAATCAAACTTCTCCTCTCCTGCAACTTCCTGTTTCCGGTTGCGTCAGAGGAGAGGATTGATTGACTCGCGCAGCCGCGCATGCAGGGCTTTTTTGAATGCGTGCGGCTCGGGAAAAAGGAAGCCGGCAAACTCGGAAGGAATATAAGGTGAGGTGGAGGGAGGGTGGGGACTGCTGGACCATTCTTCATTACTTTGCCATACTAATTTTTGAACGCGTGCGGCTCGGAAAAAAGGAAGCCGGAAAACTCAAAATTTAAGGTGAGGTGGAGGGAGGGAGCTGGCTAAATGCTACGGGCGGGCGGTGGCTGCGGGGACCGCACAATCCTTGATACCTCACTGCGGAGACAAGACCATTCACCGCTCCACGGGGCGGTGAATGGCCTTTGTCCCCGTCCCCGCAGCGACTGCTTTTTTTCTTTCACCGTTCCGGCGGGTTATCCGCGGCTAAAGGCGGTAGCCGCGGGTAAACCGCCACCGTGTCATTCTCTAGTACATAACTCACAGACCTCAGTGGTGCAGCTTGTATGAGTATCAAAATTTTCACATACAGCATGTCAACACCAAAATCGTCATTGGTCTTATATTTTGTAAATAGATCTTTTATAAATATACTTTAATAATATACTTTCTTTAAATAGTTTGAAGTAGAAAAAATACTTTTAGAATAAAACAACACTCATCTTAGTCTACGCGGATGGGGATTAGTGCTCCGACATAGAACTACATTTCGCCTGTAAAGACTGTATCAAGGAAATCCCCCTCAAGTCAGAAGACTGTTCCCGTCAATCAATTACTGCAACATCATCTACCTAGCAAGACTACGCAAACACTTCCGGAAACTAAGCATCTTCCAAAACACCACAGTGAGGCTCATATTCAACCAGAAAAAATTCAATTATCACACATTTCTACCAAAAACTTCACTGGCTGAAAATTGAGAGCAGAGTACAGTGGAACCTTGGTTTACGAGCATAATTCGTTCCAGAAGCATGCTCGTAAACCAATTTACTCGTATATCAAAGCGAGTTTCCCCATAGGATGTAAGGGAAACTCGCTTGATTCATTCCACCTCCTCCCCCCTTCCCAGGGCCACTTGTGCTGGCTGCTCTATCTTACTCCCCCCCAGGCCACCAGTGCTGCTCCACACACACACCCCTGCAATCTGGCATCTCCCTCCCTCCCCCCGCGATCCAGCATCCCCCCGCCCGCGTCCTGGCATCCCCCCTCACCCACCCACCCACACACATTCTCTTACCCCTATCTGGCACCAGCACCAACGTATAGGACATGCCGGTGCCAGAAGATCTTCCTCTTCCTTGTGCTGGGCCTTGAGCATCTACACATGCTCAAGGCCTTCTAGTTCTTGGTCTCTCCAAGATTCTCGGAGAATCTCAGAGAGAGCGAGAACTAGAAGGCCTTGAGCATGCGCAGATGCTCAAAGCCCAGCACAAGGAAGAGGAAGATCTTCGGGCACCGGCATGTCCTGTGCGTTGGTGTTGGTGCCGGTGCCAGATAGAGGTAAGAGAATGTGTTTGAGTGGGTGAGTGGGGGATGCCAGATCGCGGGGTGGGGGCTCATAAATCGAGTCAAACTTGGTTTACAAGGCGCAGATTTTGCAAATGTTTTGCTCGTCTTGCAAAACACTCGCAAACCGCAGCACTCAAATTCGGATGTCTCTTCTACAAAGCTCTGTATGGTCTACTGCCCAACTACCCCACCAATCAGTTCATATTCGCCAGCCCCAGATGATCTATTCTACCTCAATCATTCTTCGCCTTTCCCTCAATTAAAAGGATGCACCCATAAAAGATTCTTCAACAGACTCCTACCCTACCAAGCAGCCTACAAAGATCCCGAATGGAGCCAACTGGTCAGAACATCAACCTCTTACATGCACTTCAAAAAGCTCCTAAAAATTCTCCTCTTCCCCAAAACATGATGACCCACCTTAAATTTTTCCATAAAAAGATTCCCAACCCATAAACTCTATTCCACATTGTTGCTCTAAGACTATGAACATTCCTAACTATTTATCTCCCTCTTTATATAACCCTGCTTAACCTCCCTCTATGCAATTTATACAATTTTCAGTCTTTTCTCCATTGCTCACTGACTCTCCTCAGCCACTATTCTTTTAAACCGCTTCGAACTGAAAGGTTTCCGTGGTATATAAATAAAGATTTATGTTATGTTAACAAAGTTAAAATACAATAAAGTACAAATAAAAATAACTCCATCAAAAACAGGACAGTCCTAAACAAAACGCAAACACATACTCATTCATACATATCTTATTCTCCCTAGTCTTTTCTTAAAAAAAAACTATTCAACATCTAATATCTGATGTTAATGTTCATATAATTCCAACAGAACCTGGAAATTCTTTAGAATCACTCAATTATATTCATTCCAATTTTTATATTAATTTACCTCTAAGCAAAATAGCCTCCACACACATGGACCCCAGGTAATGAAAACTAAAAGCCACAGTGCTTTCTCAATGGCTGACTCTGCACCATATTTGGAGGGGCAGCTGATGTCATATCTCTATAGAATAGCTCATTGGAACTTATCCAAAATGTACAAATGTACAAATTCCTGCTAACCCCTGGTATCAAAAGCATTTATTTGGAGAACTATTTACCATATTAACTATTGCGCAATATCATAACTGCATTAAGTATGTCGACCAAGATAGCATCGGGGGCAGACGTGAGCGCAGAGCGTCTGTGGATGAGATCTTAACAAATGTCAATAGTTAGAGTGTTTTTTCCTCTTTGATGGTGGGGAAACAAGTACCCTACCACGTCCGTCAGTGACTGGGAACCTACGACGACTGCTACATATAACCATCCCAAAAGTAATTTTGTGCCATGTAACAGAGAAAGCGTCAGCTTCGGGAGGGACACCTGAACCAAAGGAGGACCTTAGTTTAGAATGAGTTTC
The DNA here is from genome assembly GCF_902459505.1 of Geotrypetes seraphini. Taxonomy (NCBI): domain Eukaryota; kingdom Metazoa; phylum Chordata; class Amphibia; order Gymnophiona; family Dermophiidae; genus Geotrypetes; species Geotrypetes seraphini. The sequence continues at coordinate 304,482,529 of NC_047085.1, read as the reverse complement.
TCTGAGCCCGGATCAGGGGCAGGCTCCGCTCCAGAAGGGAAAGCCCGGCAAGCACGGAGAGTGTTGACTCCCTTCGAGATCGGGGACTAACGTCAATGCTTGGAGGAGCAGCAGGAGAGAAGTTGTTGGGAGAGATTGGTCCTGCTGAAGCCCTGATATCGGCACCCTGCGAAGTGGTTACAGGAACTTCAGTCATCTAGAGGAAAAACATACAATTTAGAGAAGCCTGAGGTAGTCAATTTGGAAGCACTATGGAAGGTTATTGAAATCAAGGACTCCAACCTGAGGAAGGCAGTGACTACACTACAGAATGACTGTGGGCTCCTTTTACAAAGCCGCGCTAGGGACTTAACGCACAAAATAGCACGCGCTAAACTGCCGCACACGCTAGCGGCTACCGCCTCCTTTTGAGCAGGCGGTAGATTTCCAGTTAGCGCACGCTAATCCGGTGCGTGTGTTAAAACCGCTAGCACAGCTTCATAAAAGGAGCCCTGTGTGTCTATCAATTCCACGGTGACTACTCAAGGTGAATTGCAAGACGTTGAGAGTATCCAAAAACATGAAGAACAGATTAATCAAATTAAGACTTTAGAAACTGAAATTATTAAGGAGAGGTATTTTATCCAGAAAAAGTTACAATTTATGGAAAATAAACCAAGGAGAAATAATTTGAGAATGCTGAATTTTTCCAAAATCACCAATTGTATCAGCTGTTAAAATGGTATAGAGATATATGAAAAAGATAGTTAATTCCTGTGGAGAATTTATCTCCAATATTGAGAGCTCAATATACAGTATCTCTATTAGGAATAAAATAGGAAGTTTAACTCCTACTGATATGGCTGGAGGGGCTGATGGTGAGATGAATCTAACAAAAATTTCTTGAAAATTCTTTGGAAGTAATTACAGAGAGGACTACCCTCATTGTAATATTTGCTTTGGAATTTCAGACATATCAATGAGCAATTTCTAGGTTCAACAGTAAGTTTGTCTCCTGATGTATTTCAAGAACACAGAAAAGGAAGGAAGGACTTTTTGGCATACAGACCTAGAGTACTTGCCTTGGGAGCATCCTTCATATTAAAATTTCCTGAAGAATGTTGCATTTCATCAGGTGGTAAAAATTACCTGTTTTTTGAACTGAAGCACTTGATAAGACTTTATTGTGGCTTAAGAAGGAGGAGGAGTAATAAGGCCGATAGTCTCTCCTTTAGCTTAAAACGAACCGGCTACCGACTTTGTACTCGTCACTGTTCCTTTTTTGAAATAAGCTTTTTCTTTGTTTTATTTCCTTTTCTTGGTCTCTATAATTGTGATTAATTCCTATTGGGTGACTTGTTTCACTGTAAAAGGTTATGTGGGTTTACTATTATAGATCTGTATTCAAGTATTATATGCTTGTTTTCAATGGAAAATATTCAATAATATAAAAAAAAGAAAGAATTGCTATACTGGGATAGACAGAAGATCCATCAAATTCAGTATTCTGTTTCAAACAATATCCAATCCAGGTCCCAAGTAGTAAAACAGATTTTATGCTGCTTATCCTACAAATAAGCAGTGGCTATCCCCATGCCATCTCAATAATGGCCTATGGACTTCTCTTCTAGGAAATTATCTAAGCCTTTTTAAAACCCCGCTAACTGATTTCACCACATTACTTGCAATCGCATTACATTACAAAAAAATATATATATTGCAAAGAGAAGCACCTCTCCTAGACTACCAAATAATCCCTGGTGGTCTAGGGATTTTAGTCAGGGCAGAGTGATCTCCAGTCACTCTTGCCTATATCAGCTCAATTTTCAAAATGGCTTCTATGACCTCTTGCAGCAGAGCCAGCATAGATAGCAACGACTGTTGTAGGAAGAAGGCAGTGGACTCAAAATTCACTTGCTAATCACAAATTACATTCCTCAAATAATGGTAACACATAAATTTTGGCTGCCAAGAAGGGTTGCCTTAAAAAAATGATCTTTATCTTTATTCCTAAGCCAGTACTCAGTTCTACAATGCAATCATGTTAAAGAGTCTTACATATAGATGGAGAGGAGGCAGCAGAACATTTTTGCTAGGGAGGACCAATAAAGCAAGCTCTGTTTCTAAACCGGCCATATCTCCCTGGCTGCTGATGTGACAAAAAAACTGGTAGTGCCACAACCCTTGTGGCCCATTCCATTGCCCACAGGATAAAGGAAAGGGAAAAGCCATCTTACCTCTTTTTCAAACATTTCTCTCGAACCTCCTGTGGTGTTTCTTACACTCCCTTTGCCCTGGTCCAAGAGAGCAGTCAACGGAACCTGCTTAAATTCTCTCAGCGGCAGACGCTCCAGCTCCAACCATTTCTTCTCAATCTCTTCATTCAGTTTCTGTCTCTGCTCCCCTGAAAGGGAGGCATTCACTGAACCACAGTCCCCCACCTTTCTGAAGAGATCACCCCATGCTTCGTCCTGCTTGATCCCACCAGTGACAGGGCTCTCAAACCACTTGCGCCTCTCCTCTGAGCGAAGCCCTTGCTCACGTTCCAGTTCTTCCAATTTGCTTGAGCTGTCTAGGGCTCGCAATGCTGTTCGGGGCAGCTGAGAGTTTTCCTGGCTCAAGGGTCCCTGTTGTAATGGAGCCAGCTCCACATAACTGAACGGAGTCTGGCGTTGGTTTGGCGTGTCCAACTTCTTGTTTGCATTCCGGGTGATAACTTCTGACCCTGTAGGCAATCGCTGTTCCTCTGATCTAACCAGGACCTTCTGAGAGCTGTAACTTCGGAACGAGTTTTCCTTGTTACTGTCAGACAGCCTAGAGCCAAAACAAAGATTCATTATGTGAGATGAAGATGAGGCCAAGGAAGGGAAAGAGGGAGCAAATGAACAGCAATGGACAACACCTGGGAATTAATCAACATGAGGGGAAAAAAAGCAAAGACAATAGCAGACACTGAATTGGAGATGCCTAGTGGTTAGGGCTGCAGCCTAAGCCCTCTGAGGTTTCAAGTTCAAGCCCAGCACTGCTCCTTGTGATCCTGGGCAAGCCACTTAACATGCTACTGCCCCAGGAATATTAATCAGATTATGAGCCCACCAAGACAGATAAGGAGAAATACTCAAGTATCTGAATGTAAACCACCTAAGGCCAGGGGTTGGCAACCTGTGGCTCTTTTTCCATGTGGCTGCGGCTCTTCTATAGAAAGCCCCCCCCCCCCCCAGTTCTATTGAGGTACCTGGTGGCCCAGCAGGGGTTTTCGTGGCAGGGGAAGAGGCCCTCGTGTTCCTGCCTCCTCACGACTGCCTTCAAAAATGGCTGCTGCAACCTCTCGCAGCACCTTGTGATACTACAGGAAATGTCATGAGTAGCTACCCAAGGTTACAGCAGCCATTTTAGGAAGCAGCTAGGAGGAGGCAGGAGTGAGAGGGCTGCACTCCTGCCACGAAAACCCCTGCTGAACCTCCAGGTACCTTGGTAGACCTGGGGGCCCACCTATACATGGCAGAGAGGAGTGGCAAGGGTATTGTGGGGTTAGCTGCCACAAGAGGGCCATGATCTTGCCCCGAAGAACACCCCCCACGGGTCCTAAGTAGGCCCTTGGGGGGGGGGGGGGGAAGGGAAATCACAGGGTCAGGAGGGCGATCAAAGAGTTGGGGCCTGGAGAGGGTAAAGAGCCTTGGCTATGGGTTGGGAGGAGGGAGGGATGAGAGATGCAGAGACCTGAGAGTGATTGGAGGGGGAGAAAGAGGAGAGAGAAGCTAGACCTTGGGGAGGGAAGAGAGTGAGAGATCTGAATCTCTCAACCCCTTTCTCTATTCCTTAAGGCTCTTTGTAAATTTTGGATCAGATATTTAGGATAAAATATCTCTTTGCTTTAAAAAGGTTGCAGACCCTTGACTTAGGCTATAAGTGGTCTATAAATACTAAAAACAAATAGACAAGCAAGCAAGCAAACAAATAAATAAATTCCAGCACTTCAGGAAAGCCTGCATGCTCTCTAAAAGATTTAGTTTAAAGAAAAAGAATCAACAGAAAATAGACAATTTGTTAATGCTGCTCCTAGCAGAGAATCTATTTAGCATACTAGCCTGTCAGACCCTTACTCGTGTCAGCATCCTGTTTCAGCAAGCCATTCATACCTAGCATTTATGAAGCTCTGGTCACCTTCTGCAAGTCTTACATTGTTGAAACCATCTCTACACAGATCCACTAATATCTTTCAACAACACTTTGTATTAATGTTGAAAAAAATTCCACCCATTTCTTTTTTGCATGTCTACTTCCACAGCACGTATCATTTTCTCCCACAGCCTCCACTTCTCACTTTAGTTTTCCAAACTATCCACAAATTATGTTTGCCATCAATTTACATTCATCCCTCAACTAGGCCCTCTGCTTCATATCATGCCATCTGCTTTTTCTAACACGAATGGATTTTATTTTGTTCCCCATTTCTCCTCTTGAAAAGCGGTCTAATCCTATGCTCTATTGCAGTGTTTTTCAACCTTTTTTGGGCAAAGGCACACTTGTTTCATGAAAAAATCACGAGGCACACCACCATTAGAAAATGTTAAAAAATTTAACTCTGTGCCTATATTGACTATATATAAAGTAATTCTCTTGAATAGGAATCAAATAAACACAAAGAAAGTATTTTATAATTACTTTATTATGAAATATTAAGTAAACAGAATAGTGAAAAATTATAAAATACTTTATTCAGTGGGAAATCTGGGCCTGTTTGGCTGAAAACAAAGCTGATATTCTGGCTGGAATCGAAGAAAGACACACACGTAGCTCTTCGTCAACAGCCGTTCCCTTCACCGCCCCGTCACCGTCACCGCCATCCCTTTCACCGCCCCGTCACCGCCACTGCCATCCCATTCACCGCCCCGTCACCGTCCCCGCTGCATCCATATAAGCCTTAGTACTGTAATATTTAGCTTACTCCTTTCTTATAAATCAAAGTTCCTGCTGCTGAACTAGAGAAAGAGATGTTCAGCTGGCAGGGCTTTGTTTATAAATTTTTATCAACACAACTAATATACTATTTTATCCTAAAGCAAAAAATAAATAAATAAATATAATTTTTTTTCTACCTTTGTTATCTGGTTTCTGCTTTCCACATCTTCTCATTCAATTCCTTCCATCCACTGTGTGTCTTCTCTCTACGTCTTCCATTTGCTGTTACTGTGCCTCTCCCTTCACCACCCCCAATTGGTCTAGCACCCATCTTCTTCCCTCCGCTCCCGCATAGTCTGGCATCTGTCTTCTTCCCACTCTGTCTTCCACATTTCCCTTCGGAGTCTGTTCCTCTCCACCCTCCTTCAATGTCTGTCCTATTCCTTTCCACCACCACCCTTCCCTCCCTCCTTTACTATCTGTTCCTTTCTACTACCCTTCAGCTCCTCTCACGTGGCTTATCTATCTACCTTCCTCCCTCTTATTTTCATGGCACGTTACAATGTAATTTGTGCAAGCCACTGGAGCCTGCGAGCTCGGTCCCTGTCCCATCCCCACAAACCATCTCACTTCTGTGCTCCTATTTTCTCCATTTCTAATATCTCCCCTATGTATCTGTCATTGCCCCCCCCCTGTGTCCATATACCATCCCCATGGCATGTCCCCTTTATGTCTCTGTCCCTATGCCCCATGCACATAATTTCCCCTCTTTCTGTTACCTTCCTGTGTCCAAATTTCCCCTATCTTCCTCTTCCATACCAGTGTGTCTCTTCTTTTCAACCCCATCTAGCTTTTTTCCCTCTTTCTTCCCCCCCCCTGCTTCTAGCATTTGGCTCACCTGCCTGTCCTTCCCTTTCTTTCCTGCTGTGGGTTTTTCTTTCCGTCTTCATCCCCTTGGCCCAGAATCCTTTTCCCTTTCACTCCCTCCTTCCAATTTGAGCCAGGAACACGAGCGATCGCACGGTCCCCGCAGCCACCACTCGCCTGCCCAACCGATCCTACTGTTTAGCCAGCTCTCTCCCTTCGCCTCACCTTAGTTTGTAGGTTTTGTTTTTCGGCGACATGCACGCGCGGCTGCTCAGTGTTCAATCTTCTGCTCTGCTGCAACTTCCTGTTTCCGGTTGCGTCAGAGCAGAAGATCGAAACTGAACAGCAGCGAGGACCAGGGGAGTCTCATGGGAGCGCGTGCGGGACCCGGCCTGAGGCCTAATCAGTGTCTGCACCGTACGGCACACCAGGCAACATCTCGCGGCACACTAGCAGTTGAAAAACACTGCTCTATTGCTTGTCTCGCCACTTGCCTGATCTCTACACAAGGTGGTCTTTGAAGAACTCAGCTGACCCAAGTTCTCTTCTCAAGATGCCATCTGCAGACACAGCTAATAAAAGGTTCAATACCTTTGTCTAGTCAAGTTCCCCGACCTCATTTCACTCAAGTGAAGGTATAATCCAGCATACACTACAGGGTCATTACATGTTAAGTGATCTAATTTTAGAAAAGTGCCCCACCTCATCACAAATTTTGACGAAACCTTTATATACTGAATTTTACATGACCCAAATTTAACTTTGGTAAAGTTTAAAATTCACCAGTGGAATACTTGTGGACATATTGCTTTTTGTTTGATATCGTACTGCAACCAAGTACAACAGTATCCCTGCAAAATTTTTGCAACTTTGGAGTCAAAATATTTCCTTGGTTATATAAGCAAATCAAATGAAATTGGCATTTTATACAACCTTTTAGTCCATATTATTGTTTACTTCATTGGCTGCCTTTGGAGGCAAGAGTATTATTCAAATTTTCCTGTATCTGCTTTAAGCTGATATCGGGATTGTCTCCAGCTTACATTTTTCCTCATTTTGTGTTGCATAGATCATCAAGAGAAACTAGAAACTTCTACTTATTTGCTTACCCAAAAATTAATGGATGTAGATAGATACAAGACCTTCTTAGATAGGACCAAAGCATTTCAAGCTGGTAGGCAACAATCTTGGTTAGGTCTTGGTTAGGTAAATGTATTCCGTAAGCTATGTTATCCTAGTGCTGTTTTCGGAAATTAAGACCACTTTGTTTGATAAGTTTATTACTTAATGAGAGTTTTATTATTGAAATTATATTTTACAAATATTTGTATTTTTTACTGTATTATTGTATTTCGCTGATTATCCAGCTTTTTAGTGTAAACCGCCTAGAACTTTTGGTTATGGCAGTATAAAAGAATAAAGTTGTTATTAATATTATTACTATTTTACAATCTATTCAATGGAACTAATACAGATTTTCATTTTTTTTTACCGACAACACATAAAAGCCTCAAAGTGTGCTGAAGAAATGGATACGCTAAAAAATTTCAAAGTTTAGCCTTGTGTGGTTCCTGTAATAATCAAGTTTATTAAAAATTTGATTAAACGCAAATCAAGATTTCTAAGCGTTTTTCAAGTTATATTAAAAGGAGGGAGGCATAATTTAACAGATTTCCACTGAACAAGCATTTGACTAACAGAAACAGGTAGGAAAGGTGGGAGAACTACAAATTTAAAGAAAAGAATACAAAAAATGGAGACCACAATAGGAAGGGGAGGCAGCATTATCAAAGAACTCTGACTATGGGCTCCTTTTATCAAGATGCTGTAGGCGGTTAATGCGCGGAACACCGCGCGTTCAACCGCCTGCCGCGCTAGTTGCTAACACCTCCATTGACGAGGCGTTAGTTTTTTGGCGTGCCGCAGGGGTTAGCACGTGATGAAATATCTGACGCGCTAACCCCCATAGCACACCTTGATAAAAGGAGCCCTATATTTAAGATCTGTTTAGGAGTCATATGCATTCTGGAAAAGGTAAGTCTAAATTTCTCTTAAATTTGGCTAAATTTTTCTCCTCCCTGTTATACAGAGGTAAGGAGTTCCACAACATAGGAGCAGTAACTGCGGAGGAAGTAGCCCGATGCGAGACAATAATTTTCAATGATGGTATATGGAGAAGGTACTGCAAGGAGGATCTTAAGACTTGTGTAGGTTCATGCGGGATAAGGAGTTTATGACTAAAGGCCGGTTCTTTAGTGTCTAAAGATTTAAAGGAGAGAAGTGCTATCTTATAAATGATACGGTGTGGGATTGGTAGCCAATGAGCAGATTTAGCAGTGGAATGACATGATCAAATTTTTTCTTCTTTGCAATAATAATGAAGCTATTCCCGTGAAATTTTGTCTATTTTTTGTGACATGACATTGTTCTCAAATATATGATTTCAACTTCTAAGCAAATCTTGTAACTTTACAAATTTCACTTTAAATTTTGTAATTTTTTGAAATACGTCAATAATTGGGTATCTTTAACCAGATTTTCCAAAAATAAGTAATCTAGAAAAATTTTCAAATCAACTACTAGAAAGAGCATATTTCAAAGCCCATGAAAAAGATGGTTTTGTTTTTCAATGCCAGCAAATAATGCTAAACAAAGGGGCCAATGTTTAACAAGCTACTGTAGACATATCTTTCAACGTTTATAACGCTAAATATATTTGCTATACATGTTTGACAACAGCCGACAACAATAATATAAATTTAGCAAGCAGTGCACAGGTTTAGAACATAAGAACATAAGCAATGCCTCTGCTGGGTCAGACCCGAGGTCCATCGTGCCCAGCAGCCTGCTCACGCGGCAGCCCATCAGGTCCAGGACCTGCATATTAATCCTCTATCTATACCCTTCAATCCCCTTTTCCTTCAGGAAAACATCTAATCCTTTCTTGAAACCCAATACCGTACTCTGTCCTACCACACCCTCTGGAAGCGCATTCCAGGTGTCCACCACACATTGGGTAAAGAAGAACTTCCTAGCATTCATTTTGAATCTGTCCCCTTTCAACTTTTCTGTATGCTCTCTTGTTCTTTTATTATTCGAAAGTTTGAAGAATCTGTCCCTCTCTACTCTCTCTATGCCCTTCATGATCTTGTAAGTCTCTATCATATCCCCTCTAAATCTCCTCTTCTCCAGGGAAAAGCGACCCAGTTTCTCCAATTTCTCAGCGTATGAAAGGTTTTCCATCCCCTTTATGAGACGTGTCGCTCTCCTCTGAACCCTCTCGAGTAACGCCATGTCCTTCTTAAGGTACGGCGACCAATATTGGACGCAGCACTCCAGATGCGGACGCACCATCCCTCGATACAATGGCAGGATAACTTCTTTTGTTCTGGTTGTAATACCCTTCTTGATTATGCCTAGCATTCTGTTTGCCTTCTTAGCGGCCGCTGCACACTGTGCCGTCGGCTTCATTGTCATGTCCACCATTAACTCCAAGTCCCTTTCTTGGGTACTTTCATTTAATAACATCCCTCCCATCGTATAGTTGTACCTCGGGTTTCTGTTTCCCACATGTAATACTTTACATTTCTCAACATTGAACTTCATCTGCCATCTTGTCGCCCATTCCCCTAGTTTGTTCAAGTCCCTTTGCAATTCTTCGCAGTCCTCTTTAGTCCAAGCTCCACTAAATAGTTTGATGTAGTCCGCAAATTTTATTATCTCACACTTCGTCCATGCGGGACCCCACTTGTGACCCTCCTCCAGTCCAAGTAGTGGCCCTTCACTCCTACCCTCTGTTTCCTACCCGCCAACCAGTTTCTGATCCATCTATGTATGTCTCCTTCCACCCCATGGTTCTTCAGTTTCCGGAGTAGGCGTTGATGGGGCACCTTATCAAAGGCTTTTTGGAAATCTAGATATGATGTCTATTGGGTCTCCTTTGTCCATCCGTTTGTTAATTCCTTCGAAGAAGTGCAATAAGTTCGTTAGGCACGATCTCCCCTTGCAGAAACCATGCTGGCTGGTTATCAGAAGTTTGTTTCTTTCAAAATGTTCATCGATGTTTTCTTTTATCAGTGCTTCCGCCATTTTCCCCAGAACCGAGGTCAGACTCACCAGTCTGTAGTTTCCCGGGTCACCTCTTGATCCTTTTTTTTTTTTTTTTAGCATATTGCTTATATTACTATTTATACTAGATAGACAATACCAAGTTTGCAATGCCAATACACTTTCCTTCAGCTGGGTAAACGCATGTGGAGTCCCACAAGGCTCCCCCCTGTCCCCCGCACTTTTCAATATCTACATGGCCGCACTTGGGAACCTATTACAAAGCTTGAAAATCAAGTTCTACATCTACGCTGACGACATCACCTTAGTTTTTCCCCTATCCTCCATATCTCCGGAGACAACAAACCACCTGGAATCCACCCTAAAACAAATTGATCTGTGGATGACCGATTTCAAATTAAAACTCAACTCTGAAAAAACCAAATTCTTCCTGGCAAGTCCAAACGACAAAATCAAAGATTCTACAATCTCCTTAAATGGTCATGTCTTTCCTATCACAGATTCCATAAAAATTCTGGGAGTGACACTTGACTGCAACCTCACCCTTGAATCTCACACCAACTTACTGGTCAGAAAAGGCTTCTCCGCCTTATGGAAACTGAGAACCATCAGAAAGTACTTCGATGCAAGCTCTTTTCGACTACTGGTACAGTCATACATCCTAAGCCTACTTGACTACTGCAACATTATCTACCTGGGGTCCTTCAAAAATACCATTCAAAGACTCCGCATCATCCAAAACTCGGCAATCCGACTAATCTTTGGGCTGAAAAAATGGGAACACATATCCCCCTACTACCAAAAACTCCACTGGCTACCCATGGAAGTAAGAATTCAATTCAAGTTTGCCTGTATCTGTTACAAATCCATTCTTGGTTTGGTCCCATTATACCTGGTTCCCCATTTCTCCTTAAACTGCCCTTCCAGACCCACCCGCAGAGCCCACCTCTTCAGCCACCCAACTCTAAAGGCCTGCCGATACAAAAGTCACCAACACTTGCCTTCCAAGCAGGTCATCTAAATGACTGGCTGAGCAGAATTATCTCGCACTCCTCATCCTACCTAAACTTCAGGAAATTATTAAAAACTATCTTATTCAACCAAACTACAACCTGGTCCTCCCTCTCTCCCCTTTTCCCCAAGTTCTCTTTCCCTACCCTTCACCCTGCCCACCCACTTTTGTCCCTCATATTTCGCACGTTCCCCCGCACTCGCATATTTATTGTATCTGTATTTGCTGACTGTAACATTTCACTGATTGACCTGCCCTTCTCTGTTGTAAACCGTATTCGCTGATTCTTTGTTGTATCTGTATTCACTGATAGTATCTATTCGCGTATCTGTATTCACTGATTGTAACTATTCGCCGATTGTCCAGCCCTTCTTTATTGTAAACCGCCTCGAACTACTACGGCTTTGGCGGTATATAAGAAATAAAATAATAATAATTATAATAATATTATTGAAGTGATTCCTTTTGATGTCAAGGCCTACTCTGTTCAATAATTTATGTTATTAATTAATTCATAATGGAAACAACTGAATCTGGTTCTTCACTAGCAACATGCATCGTTAGAAGAAAAACAGTCAAAGTGTCATGGCTTATTGCAAAAATGTTGGGCTTAAATCAATTATTGGCAGACAAGTCACTTCTTATTCAGCAGTTGGAAATTAATCTCTCGGATGATCAAATCTGCTTGCATCATAAAGCAATGTACCTCAAAAAATAAGAGATGATGCAAAAGAAATGTCATCTGTTTGGAAAGCAAAATCATCTTGTCAAAATGGGACTTTTGAAAGTTGATCTTGAAATAGCTGATAAATTGAATCGACTGACAAAAAAACACTAAAGCAGGTCAAAAAATGTGCTCTTAATGTTGAATTTGCTTCCACAGTAGAAACTGCAGTTTGATCTTCATCTTCTGATAACTTAGAAATCGACACGTCACCCATGATTAACCAAAGCTTATCTGCAATGGGCGAATCTCCTCTGAAATTTCCCAAAGTGAACAGTAGAGAAATAAAGTGATATATGAAACAAAAAATTGAACAAGTAAAAAATGTGATAACGAACAAGACAACTCCCACCACTGGACTAACAGTTCAGGATGTTGGATAGTTTTGGCAAACCACAGAATGAGTCTTATGTGAAGACTACATTGACCTGGTTGTAGAAATGAAAAAAAAAAAAAAAAAAAAAAGAAATATCTGATAAGATTTAAAAAAATTTGGCCCCAAGAAGTTGGTCAATAAAAGCTATGGCATTATAGTTTGTGGTTTCAGAATGTATGGTAAAGATGGCCCCAAAAAATCGAAGAGCAGGGTATTTGTGCCTTGCCCGACCCGAAAGTTGACAAGCAATTGCCAGAGAACAACAATTTTATGAAGATGACTAAGTCAGCAAAGTGTGTCTGGCAAAAAAAAAAAAAAGATTGCAATTCTGTTCGAATTAATGGAGTCAAGATACAAAAGCAAAAGCGGGAGCTGTTAAGCAATCTAAGAGAGATGTACGTGGCATATCGTGACAAATATGGAGCTGAAATCAGATTCTCAAAATTTTGTGAGCTTAGATCAAAGTTGGTGCTTCAGGCACTCATTCTGTCTGCTTTTGCACTATACATTGCAAGATGCAAATATCAATGACAACTACAAAGTGCAAAAAGCTGTTTGCAGTTTGAACTTCAAAGATTGCTTGCTACAACGATGCCAAAACTGTCCCAGCAAAGAAGCACAGAAAATTTACTTGGAAAAAGCATTCAAGGATTGGGATTCAGGATGAATCGACTGAATTCAAGCAGTGGGTCCATACTGATCACAACACACCAGAAACAAGCAAACATCAGATGATTTGATCAGCAGCAAACTTGCAAACAAAATTTGGAAGCCGACAAGTCACCAATTCATTTCAAAGTATCAAAGGCCCTGATTCCCATAGGGATGCCGAAAGTTAGTTAGTGGTAGGCATCCTACCACCACCTAATTGACTTAATTGGCAATAGACAACAGCAATTGACTATCATTTTAAACCAATTAAAAATTAATTTTAAAAAATGTGGGTGCTTGCAAGTGCCTACCGAACAGGCCGCTGATGTCCCAGCCACAGAGGCGTCTACAACCATGTTGCAACCGGTTGCCTACCATGTGCGGTTGCAACATGGTAGGCAACCGCACCAACAGATGAAAGCACAGTGCCCGACAAAAGCTCAATGCTCGACAGTATGACGCAGGACCTACTCCTGCTGGAGCATTGGTCAAAGACTTGGCAACTAAGTTTCAATGCCAAAAAATGCAAGGTCATGCACCTTGGCGGCAAAAATCCATGCAGGACTTACACCCTAAATGGTGAGATCCTAGCAAGGATTGTAGCAGAACGTGACTTGGGGGTGATCATTAGCGAAGACATGAAGACTGCCAATCAAGTGGAGAAAGCTTCATCCAGGGCTAGACAAATCATGGGCTGTATCCGTGGAAGTTTCGTCAGCCGTAAGTCCGAGGTCATAATGCCATTGTACAGATCCATGGTGAGACCCCATCTGGAATACTGTGTACAATTCTGGAGGCCGCATTATCAAAAAGATGTGCGGAGAGTTGAGTCGGTTCAGCGAATGGCCACCAGGATGGTCTCAGGACTCAAGGATCTCCCGTATGAGGAACGACTGGGTAATTTGCAGCTGTACTCACTCGAGGAATGCAGAGAGAGGGGAGACATGATCGAGACGTTCAAATATGTCACAGGCTGTATCGAGGTGGAAGAGGATCTCTTTTTCCTTAAAGGACCCACGGCAACAAGAGGGCATCTGTTGAAAATCAGGGGTGGGAAATTTCATGGCGACACCAGAAAATATTTCTTCACCGAAAGGGTGGTTGATCGCTGGAATAATCTTCCACAACAGGTAATTGAGGCAAGCAGCGTGCCAGATTTTAAGAAAAGATGGGATTGGCATGTGGGATCTCTTCATGGAGGTAGTTAGGGGTGGGCCATTAGTGTGGGCAGACTAGATGGGCCGTGGCCCTTTTCTGCTGTCATATTCTATGTTTCTATGTTACAGTCAAACTGGGCATGGCTTGTGAAAGGAAGTGATCATAGGCGCCAGTAGGAGCCCCTGTGGACACAATTTTCATATAAAGTAGGCATTGAAAATGTAGGCCAGTAAAACCCTGGTCTGTACATTTCCGGCATCTACTTTACATGTGGCTGCAATTCTGCAACCAGCACCGGTACGTGATTGACATGCGACTAACGGCAGTTTTGGATGCACTGACTGATACCAATGCCTGTTTCAGAGTCCGATTCAAAGTGAATACGTGAAGACCTTGAAAGCCAATTTAGAAGAAAGCAAATTGATTGTTCTGATGAATTTTGTCAAAAATTACTCTTTTGTTGTAAAAGATGCGGCACAGGGCTTTCACTGGGAAAATTCACAAGTACATTGCATCCCTTTGTTGCTTACTACATCGACGAAGCTCATATCGTACAAGTCATAAATGTTTGCAGAGAGGAGAATGCAGCAGGCATCATGTGCTCTCCAAAGAAACGCAACTGGTGTCCGTACAGCCTGCAAACAGTAGGGGAAAACCCCGAGCTCCACAGTTCAAGCAGGCTAGCTGAGCAGGTCCCCGCAGGATCCACATGTCAGCTGCAGACCAAAGTCTGCTCCTCTCACGCAAGCTAGGCAGTCACTAGAGCTTTACTGGAATATAAAATCGTATGGAAAAAAAAAAAAAAAAAATTTGCAAAAAACATAAAAGAGACCAAGCAGATCAAAGTTGCTCCTGTATGCTCGCTTTCAGAAGAAATAATCGACTGGGGGAAACGGAGAACAGGAAGAAGGAGTTACTGAAAACAGTGATCAGTATCTCCTGCAATAGACTCGCGAGAGCGAATGGAAGACCCTTGGTTCAGTATACCATCCCTATTGTACTGGAAACAAGAATTAGAACAATGAACAGGATTTTTCTTTTCTAAAAAATACAAAAAAACAAAACAAAACCCCACAACTGGCACTAACAATAAGGGACACAAATATAGAGTGGAATTGTCCCAATCAGAATGAGGCGCACAAAAAAATGTGTCCTTCAACTCATCTCATGAATTAAAATGCCTTTATTCATCCAAAGTTTCATAAATACATCCATGGACTCAATGACCCGACATGTACATGTTTCGGCCAAACCGGCCTGCCTCAGGAGTTTTATGAGTCTTCAACAGGTGTATCCAAAACCATATAACCATAAATGTAAAGATGCACAATCCTCTAAACGTGGCTGCCAAATCTGAAGTCGTGAAGCAGTAGTCAAACATCAAACACCAACCCAATCAGAAGAAAGGACGGAACAGCCCGGAGAGTGGACACTTGCTTCCTTAATTCTACGGAAGGGTTCCCTGAAGGAGAGAGCTTGCAACTCAGATACGTCGTGCTGAAACAACAGCCACCAGAAACACAGTCACTGTACTGGCACCCCTAGACCAGTAACTTATTTTTGCAGCTAAAAGCCGATGCCGCTTTTAGAAAACGGCTCGGCAAATTTTAAGAATCCCCCGGAGAGTGTGGCGCAGTGGTTAAAACTACAGCCTCAGCACCCTGGGGTTGTGGGTTCAAACCCACGCTGCTCCTTGTGACCCTGGGCAAGTCACTTAATCCCCCCATTGCCTCAGGTACATTAGATAGATTGTGAGCCCACCAGGACAGACAGGGTACCTGAATAAACTCATGTAAACCATTCTGAGCTCTCCTGGGAGAATCGTATAGAATACTGAATAAATAAATGTGCATGCACTGCTTTCAATGCATATTCATTGAGGAAAGCTCATTTGCATGGCAGTGTCGGAGACTGCTAGAAAGCTCGCTAAAGACAGAGATTATCTGCTTTGATAATCCACCGCTGAAATGCGTGCAGGCTAAACCGTTGGAAAACAGTTTTGCGACGGCGTTAAAGTTTTGAAAATCTGCAAATCCAGTTCAGGGGAACGGGATTGATCACCATATATATGGACTCCTGAGTAGATGCAACAGAATGAATATTCATTGTGAGTACCCTTAACCCCATCCTTGACCCAAACCCGTCAGGATTTTAGAACCACTGCTCTAAAGGTAAAGTAGGCCACTCAGAAATAAGATTAAATGGCAAACTCTGAGCCCCCTGGGATTGAATGAGGAAATCGAGTGGTTCCAGCTGTGATTGGTTAATGTGAGAGAGGGTTTTGGTTTCCTTGGCTCCCATGACACGCTCTGATTGGTTGCGTGACTGATTGTACGAAACTGAATGACTGTTGAGTGTCTATAAAGTTTTGCAAAATGAAGTCTCCTGTGTCTGCTCTGATCTCCAGTTTGGATAGGAGAATGCCTCCAGCCTGTAGCTGAGTTAAGTTCTATTAAGATTTATATGAAGTTAAGGATTATGAATTTATGTTTAAATTGGATGAGGGTAATTTTGGTTGAACTGTAGTGTTTAAAGTGTAGTTGGATATTTCGTTAGTTTGTAGTTTTTATCTTTACGCTGTAGCACTTTTTCTGTTTACAGTGCCCCCTTCCTGATGACACTTTTTGCGAAACTCGAGTCGAAGGGAGCTATGGGAGCATATTGTGTTTTTTAGATATATATTGGATCTATAACTTGGAGTATTTTCATGAACTTCTACCAACAATGCCAAGGTCTGGAAAACTACAAAGGGCATGCTCATACAGGCAAGTCATTTTTTAGCATGGATAATTTAAATTCAGCAACTTCTGTAAAACAAATACATACCAGGTTCACAGACAGGATGCGAGTCAGGGGGGGGTGACATGGTTATGTTTGCTTTAGGATATACATATGGCCTTTAAAAACATTTCACGAAATAGATCAGAAAAAAAAAAAGCTTACTAGTATTTAGAGACCTTCAACAGCAGCAAATAAGAGACATAGAGCACAACAGCTAAAAATTTAATAAATTATTGTAACTGTATGTGACATACTTGGTAACATCTGGTCCACCAGTAGGACGAACATTTTTCCTCAATGCCTCAATCCAGTTCCTCCGAATACCTGATGTCATTGCTGACAACGTGAAAACAACCTCCTTTGTCTGAGAAGAAAGAAAAACATAGGATTAGCAGCATCACTAGATGCTTTAGTCTGTTTATTTAGAATGAACCAAAAGGGAGAATTATCAGAATTGGCCAGGATGGGGACAGAGAAACAAAGTAAAGTTGTGAAGTTACAGGCGGTAGATCACTCACATGGATTTGGAAGCCATAGTTGCGCTGTACAGCAAATTCTGAAACATCCGCACAGGAACGCAGATCAATCTCGCCATCTAGGTCGTCAGCCTGAAACAAGCCACACAAGTGTTAGTTAGTAGGCATAATGCTCTGAGATCTCCCATTGTGGGGCTCATGCAAAACAAACCAGAGAGAACTGACCCCAGAGAGCCAATCAAAATATTCCCATAAAAAACTACATAAGATGTCAAGTATGCGTGTCACTGCAAAAACTAATGGTGGGTAATCATTAGACCTAATGCAAGATAATCATTAGATTTACCATTAGATAATGAACAGGCATATACAGTGGTACCTCGGTTTGCGAGTGTTTTCCAAGATAAGCAAAACATTAGCAAAATTGGCGCCTTGGAAACCGAGCACACCTCGATTTGCGAGCACCCCCCCTCCCCGAGGTCCCCCCAACCCACCCGAACCCTCTTCTTACTTTAGTGTAGCCTCCGCACCAGCACCGGCATGTCCTGTGCGTTGGTGCCGGTGCCCGAAGATCTGCTTCCTGTGCTGGGCCTTGAGCATGTGCGCATGCTCAAGACCTGAGAGTTCACGTCGAGAGAATGTGAACTCTCAGGCCTTGAGCATGCGCACATGCTCAAGGCCCAGCACATGAGGCAGATCTTCGGGCACCGGCACCAACGCACAGGACATGCTGGTGCCAGTGCGGAGGCTACACTAAAGTAAGAAGAGGGTTCGGGTGGGTTGGGGGAACCTCAGGTCGCGGCGGGGGGTGCCCGATGGCGGCAGGGGTGGGTGCAGCGCTGCTGGCCTCGGGGGGGAGGGAACATATCAAAGCGAGTTTCTATTATTTCCTATGGGAAAGTTTCCATTATTTCCTATGGGGAAACTCGCTTTGATAAACGAGCATTTTGGATTACGAGCATGCTCCTGGAACGGATTATGCTCGTAATCCAAGGTACCACTGTATATGTGTATAGGAAAAGGGAAGGCAGCTGACTTGATGATTAGCGCAATGGTACATGAGTGAAATGGACACAATTTGAGATGATCTACAACTCTGTACAAATAAATAATGATACAACATAAAAACAAAAATATACAGTAATTATATATGAAGATGATCACAATTGCCATAAATAAGCAATGGGACATGTCAAATAGACTCAATGAACAAAATAAAAAGGAATTGTAAGATTACATAAATGGTCGCAGGTTGAATTCCATATTTAAATCACTTGGGGCTCCTTTTACAAAGCCGCACTAGGGCCTTAATGCACGGAATAGCGCACACAAAATTGCCGTGTGCGCTAGCCGCTACCGCCTCCTTTTCCGCAGGCGGTAGATTTTCAGCTAATCTGGTGTGTGCATTAAAAACGCTAGCGCACCTTTGTAAAAGGAGCCCTTGGAGTCACTGTATTATAATTGTGAATAAACCGCTGTTCCTCCCTCATTAGTGAAATATCTGGATCTCTTCCTCTCCATTTCATCTTAATGACTTTCAATACAAAAAATCTTAAATCTACAATGGCTCTTCTCGTACCAATGTTCCACTATTGGTGCGGACTGTATATTTCTGCTGATACAGCTCCTATGTTTAACCATTCTGGTTTTAATCATCCGTTTAGTTTTATCAATGTACCACTTCTGACATGGACATATAATGGCATAAATGATCTGGGTTGCAATCACTGTACTCTTTCAATTTAGCATTGACTCCAGTGACTGGATGTTCATAAATTGAAATGGTCAAAACTATGTTTACAAATTTAACAATGGCCACAAGGTATGTGTCCAAAAGGGCCAATATTATTAGGCGATGTTTCCGGAAGGGTAGAAGGCACCAGCATATCTCTAAGATTTCGATTCCTGGAATATGCTATTACTGGTGTTATCTTCTTGAAACAATCATGAATTTCAAGTTTCAAGTTCAAGTTTATTAGTTGACTTGATTAACCGCTTAATCCAAGTTTCTAAGCGGTGTACACTTAAAATTTACATATATTAGGGAACCAAACAATACATACAATTAATAAATAAGATTAGTATATTAAAAATTAACATTACAAAA
Source organism: Geotrypetes seraphini (assembly GCF_902459505.1). Lineage (NCBI taxonomy): Eukaryota > Metazoa > Chordata > Amphibia > Gymnophiona > Dermophiidae > Geotrypetes > Geotrypetes seraphini. The sequence continues at coordinate 304,463,428 of NC_047085.1, read as the reverse complement.
ACAATAGGTAAGGAGGGATGAAATACAATTCATAAAGAAAAGAAGAAACATCAAGGGAAAATACAAAAGGGTAATAAGACATATGAGGAAAATAAAATAAGCCAGAGCAATAAGATAAAAGATTAATTTGCAAATGCATCTTTAAAAAGAAAAGTTTTTAACTCATTTTTAAATTTTGCAAACTCCTTCTCCTCCCGTAAAAACATAGGGAGGGCGTTCCAGGTCTGCGGTGCTGTACAGGAGAAGATGAATTGTCTCCTCGTGTTAATAATTTTCAGTGAGGGAATCGATAAAAGATTCTGTTCGTTAGATCGTAAGATTCTCTTTGCAGAATAAGGGATAAGTAGCCTAAATAAAAAAGCTGGGGTCTTATTATATAAGGTTTTAAAAATAATTGTACATAATTTATGAGTGATTCTATATATGACTGGAAGCCAATGAGCCTTTTTGAGGAGAGGTGTTACATGATAGCACAGTTGCTTACCGTAACAGGTGTTATCCAGGGACAGCAGGCATATATTCTCACATGTGGGTGACATCATCTACGGAGCCCCGATGCGGAAGCATTTTCAAGCAAACTTGATTGAAGATTTAAAGTTTGCTCTGCTGCTCCACGCATGCGTGCCTTCCTGCTCCACTAGGGGGTGCATCCCCTCGTGGTCTCCAGTTCACTTAACTAGCCAAGAAGCCAACCTTGGGGAGGTGGGTGGGTTGTGAGAATATATGCCTGCTGTCCCTGGATAACACCTGTTACGGTAAGTAACTGTGCTTTATCCCAGGACAAGCAGGCATGATATTCTCACATGTGGGTGACCTCCAAGCTTACTGAAGAGGGATGGAGGGAAGTTGGCAATTTAAGCAAATAGATTTCGCAATACCGATTGGCCGAACCGGCCATCGCTTCTGGACAGGGAGTCCAGACAGTAGTGGGAGGTGAAGGTATGAACCGAAGACCACGTGGCAGCCTTGCAGATTTCCTCGATAGGTGTGGACCTGAGGAACGCTACGGAGGCTGCCATCGCTCGGACTTTGTGTCCCGTTACTCGACCATGCAGCGCGAGACCAGCCTGAGCGTAGCAGAAGGAGATGCAATCGGCCAACCAGTTGGACAAGGTGCGTTTGGAAACTGGGTGGCCTAACCGGTTTGGGTCGAAGGACAGAAACAGTTGTGGGACTTTCCGGTGTGGCTGAGTGCGTTGGAGGTAAAAGGCCAACGCTCTTTTGCAGTCAAGAGTGTGGAGCGCCACTTCTCCGGGGTGAGAGTGGGGCTTGGGAAAAAACACGGGTAGGACTATGGACTGATTGAGATGGAAATCAGACACTACTTTAGGTAGGAACTTTGGATGGGTGCGGAGTACCACCTTGTCGTGATGGAATACCGTGAAGGGTGGGTCCGCTACCAGCGCTTGTAGCTCACTAACCCGCCGTGCGGACGTGAGTGCGAGTAAGAAAATTACCTTCCAAGTGAGGAATTTTGGATGGCATTTGTCTAGTGGCTCAAATGGGGGTTTCATTAGTTGAGCCAGAACCACGTTAAGGTCCCAAACCACCGGGGGAGGTTTGAGAGGGGGGTGGACGTTCAGCAGACCCTTCATGAAGCGAGTGACTAAGGGATGGAGCGAGAGGGCTTTCCCTTCTAGGGACTGGTGAAAGGCCGCAATCGCACTGAGGTGTACTCGAATGGAGTTGGTCTTTAGGCCGGAGTGAGATAGTTGAAGTAGATAGTCGAGGACCAGGGGGACGGGGGCCGACACTGGGTCCTGGCTGTGGGAGGAGCACCAGGTTGAGAATCTGGTCCACTTTTGGGAGTAGCAGGTTCTCGTCGAGGTTTTTCTGGAGGCCTCCAATATCTCCTTGACTGATTGAGACACGGGGAGAGCAGTCAGGGGGAGAGAAACCAAGCATTCAGATGAAGAGATTGAAGATTGGGATGTAACAGTGAACCCTGACCCTGTGACAGTAGAGAGGGAAACAGAGGCAGAGGCAGTGGATCTCTGACACTGAGTTGAAGTAGAAGGGAAAACCACGGCTGGCGAGGCCAGCGAGGGGCAATCAGGATCAGGGTGGCTTGTACTGTTTTCAGGTGGACAAGCGTCCGCAGTATCAGAGGGAACGGCGGGAACGCGTACAGGAACCTTCCCTCCCAGTCGAGGAGGAAGGCGTCGGCCTCGAGCCGGTCCGGGGAGTATATCCGGGAGCAGAAGAGAGGCAGCTTGTGGTTGTGAGGGGACGCGAACAGGTCTATTTGAGGTGTCCCCCACCGTTCGAACACTCCTCGTAGGGTCTGAGAGTGTAGTGACCACTCGTGTGGCTGGAGGAGGCGGCTGAGTCTGTCCGCCAGGCAGTTTTGTTCTCCTTGTATGTACACCGCTCGGAGGAAGGTGTTGTTGGAGATTGCCCATTTCCAGAGGCGCAGGGCTTCCCGACAGAGGGGCCAAGACCCTGTCCCCCCTTGTTTGTTTATGTAGTACATCGCTACCTGGTTGTCGGTTCAGATGAGAACCACTCGGTCGTGGAGCAGATGTTGGAAGGCTACAGCTGCGAGATAGATGGCCCGAAGTTCTAGCACGTTGATGTGGCAGCGACGATCTTGTGCTGACCACATTCCTTGGGTGCGTAGGCCGTCCAGATGGGCTCCCCAAGCGTACTCCGACGAGTCCGTGGTGAGTACCTTGCTGTGGGGTGGGGTGAGGAAGAGCAAACCTTTGGAAAGATTTGAAGAGTCGCCCCACCAGCGGAGCGATCGTTGCAATGAAGGAGTCACTGTCACGGAGCGGTCGATCGGGTCCCGGTCTTGACGCCATTGAGACGCCAGGGTCCATTGAGGGATTCTCAGATGGAGGCGGGCGAAGGGTGTGACATGGACGGTGGAGGCCATGTGGCCCAGGAGGGTCATCATCTGTCGAGCTGATACCGAGGTCAGCAGGGAGATCCTTCGGCTCAGACTTACTAACGCCTCCCTGCGCGGAGGGGGGAGGAAGGAACGGAGGCGAACCGTGTCCAGCGTGGCCCCGATGAACTGTAGGGACTGCGAGGGGCGTAGTTGGGATTTTGGGAAGTTTATTTCGAACCCCAGACTTTGTAGGTAGGTAATAGTCTGTTGGGTCGCTGAGATAACCCCTTCCCTGGACGGGGCTTTGATTAGCCAGTCGTCCAGGTAGGGGAATACCTGGAGGCCCTGGGAACGTAAGGTTGCTGCTACCACCACGAGGCACTTGGTGAAGACCCGAGGTGATGATGCTAGTCCGAAGGGGAGGACTCGGTATTGTAGGTGCCAGTTCCCTACCTGGAAACGCAAGAACTTGCGGTGAGCGGGGTGCACTGGGACATGTGTGTACGCCTCCTTGAGATCGAGGGAGCAGAGCCAGTCGCCCTCGTCGATCAGGGGGTAAAGTGTCGGTAGTGAGAGCATCCGAAACTTTTCCCGTACTAGGAATTTGTTGAGGCGTCTCAAGTCTAGTATTGGGCGTAGGTCTCCCGTTTTTTTCGGTACCAGGAAGTAACGGGAGTAGAAGCCCTTCCCCCGTTGGTCGGGGGGAACCTCCTCCACTGCTCTCAGGCGAAGCAGGTCTCGAGCTTCGGAGAGGAGTAGGGGTAGCTGAGTCCGGTTGGGAGGGCAATTCCTTGGGGGGGTTGTCCGGAGGAATGGCCCGAAAGTTGAGAGAGTACCCTGATGAGATCACGCCAAGGACCCATGCGTCCGACGTGACTTGTTCCCAGCGAGGGTAAAAGGCTTTGAGTCGACCCCCGGTGGGAAGGTGGCCTGGGACTATGGCGGAGGGGGCCCGCCCCCTTCCGCATGCCCCGTCAAAAGGACGGGGATGGTTTAGTGGTCGTAGGCGGTTGGGATTTGGGCATGGCCCTGTGGTGGGCTTGCGGACGCCTGGGTGGGGGCCGCGAGAAAGCAGGGGTGGACTTTTGTGGGTAGCGGCGCGGAGGGGCCCTATACGGCCTGGCCGCTGGCGGTTTGGGCTTTTGCCGGACAAGGGAGGCAAACGAGCGTTCATGTTCGGAGAGGCGTTTTGTAGCCGCCTCGATAGTGTCATCGAACAATTCCTTTCCCACACAGGGGAGGTTAGCCAACCGGTCCTGTAAGTTGGGGTCCATGTCGACCAGGCGCAGCCAAGCTAGTCGGCGCATGGCGATAGCGAAGGCTGCTTCTCTGGAGGAGAGTTCGAAGCCATCGTAGGCCGCGTGGAATAGATGAAGACGCAGGTTGGAGAGGGACTCTAAAAGCAGGCCGAACGTTCCTTGCCGGGAGGTCGGTAGGTCAGTCTCAAAGGCTCTCAGTAGTCCAATGAGGTGTTTGAGGTAGGATGTGAAGGTGAAAGTGTAGCTTTGCACCCTAGAGGCCATCATTGCGTTTTGGTATAGTCTCCTGCCGAACTTGTCCAGGGTTCGGCCTTCTCGGCCTGGGGGGACCGCTGCTGAGACCCGGGACGGGTGAGCCTTTTTCAAGGAGGATTCTACTAGCAGCGATTGGTGGGAGAGCTGTGGTTGCTCGAATCCCGGGTAAGGTACAGTGCGGTACTTGGCCTCCATTTTGGAGGGTACGGCCGTGACCATGTAGGGGGTCTCCAGGTTCCTAAAAAAGGCCTGTTGGAGTACCGGGTTAGGTGGTAAGCGAAGGGACTCTCTGGGCAGTGATGGCATATCCAGTTCCGCCAGGTACTCTTTAGAGTATCTGGAGTCGGACTGGAGGTCTAAGTCCAATGCGTGGCCCATGTCTTGGACAAAGCGAGTGAAGGATGGGCGAGATGTCCCCGGAGCCCCGTGCGGGGTCGGGGAACGAGACCTTCGTCGGGTGGAGAAGGATAGGGAGGCTTCCCTCGAGTATCGAGGTTCATGTTCCGATCCGTGCTCCGAGACTGGGGAAGCACTGTGAGAGTGTTCCGGGGTTGTCGATCTTCGGCGTCTCGAGGGGCCCTTCGGAGACGATGCCGGAGTTAGGGGTACCGATCGATATCGGATCGGTGATCTCGATCCGGACTCCCTCGGAGAATACGTCCGAGGGGGAGTTCGGAGGATGCGCGGGTTGGAGAGTGATAACTCAGCCACCCTTAGTGGTCCCGTACGAGGTGTGGGAGAACGGCCTCGTAGAGATGGTGAACCTCGGGCCTTCTTGGAGGTACGGCGGTTCGAGGTTTCTGTCGTTTTAGCCCGACGTTTTGCCCCTCGGCGGTCTGCGGAGGGGGAACGTCTCGGGCGCCTCGGCGAGGAGTCTGAGGAGGATGGGATGCGGCAAGGATTGCGCACCTTTCCTCGAGGTTGACCAGTGCGAGGCTCAGGCTGGTCTGGCACGTTCGAGGTCGAGGCCGATTGAAACTGGGCCATTGCAGTGGACAGCTCCGACGTGATCATCGCTCGGAGTAGGTCCTGGAAGACGGGCACGGACAGCATCGAAGGCATGTCCGCTGCCTCGGTGCACTCCACCTGGGGCGACCTCGTATCAGAGTATTCCCGTGTGGTGGAGGCACGGCCCGAAGGCTTGGAGGGCTTAGTCGCTGTAAGCATGGGGCTTCCGCCATGCGTCGACGTTGTCCCCGAGGTTGGCTTCTTCGCTGTTACAGAACCTGAAGAGGGAAGAGGGGACTTACCCGGGGCCGAGGCTTTCTGTTGTCCCGAGGACTTCGGGGTCGAGTCTCGAGGTGATGCCGAGGTATCCGGGGCCGAGGTCAAGGCCGACCTCGAGGCCGAGGTGGAGGGTTGGTCCGGCGTGAAGAGGTCCGCCATGCGGGCTTTTCTTCGGCGGAGGGCCCTGTTTTGGAAAATCGCGCACTGGGGGCAGGAGTCGGTTGGATGAGCTGCCCCCAGACAGAGGAAGCACCGGCGATGCGGATCTGTGAGAGAAAGAAGCCGCTCGCACCGGGTGCACTTTTTAAAGCCAGTCAAAGGCCGGGACATTAAATCGAAAGTGGCTGCGGCTCGATTAGCCACGCGGCCACGGGGACCCGGAAGCCTCCGGGTCGTCGAAAAACGAAGCAGGAATCAAGTAAAGTTGTAAAGAATTCGCGCACAGCGACTTAATCGAGAAAAAACAAGAAAAAATCGCGGTGCTAGAAGGCAGTTGGGGCAGAGCCTGAGAAACACGGCTTCTAGGCTCGCGGAAAATTTTGAACTGGAGACCACGAGGGGATGCACCCCCTAGTGGAGCAGGAAGGCACGCATGTGTGGAGCAGCAGAGCAAACTTTAAATCTTCAATCAAGTTTGCTTGAAAATGCTTCCGCATCGGGGCTCCGTAGATGACGTCACCCACATGTGAGAATATCATGCCTGCTTGTCCTTGGATAACAAACTTTTTGGATTTTGTTATTAATTTGATTGATGCATTTTGATGTAATATGTGCCAATTTTTCTTGATAATGCCTTGTATGTCATGGGAGAGATGAGAGAATCTAAGTGTACACACTATATCCGGGTTTGATAAATCCCAGATTGAGCAACTCTTCTCTATGTTTCATTTGTGCCTTGAGAAGACACCCTTTGACGCAATCCTCTGGATAACTTCTTGCTATAAGTTGTTCGTCATCAATGGTGCTTGTTGTTCGAATTCATCAGTGTCAATGCCAAATTAGGTAGAATGCCATCTAGCCAACTCTTCCCCCCCCCCCCCCAACGGTCTGCTTAAGGCTAAGGTGGCTCCTGTCGCTACCAATCATATTGTGTTTTCTTATCCATTCTTTAATATAAAATTTTGCAATTCAAATTACCCCAAATTTCAGTATGTGTGAATTGTGAGATTATTATTATATGTATCATCGGATTTTAGGTTGCAAGCCGCGCAGGTGGTTTATCCATGGTGCAGGATAATAAGATTTTAATAAAAACTTGGAAACTTTCTTCTGGGTCAGCATGGCATCTCTCTAAGTGAGTTGTCCAGTTGCGCAATCTGGGCTCTCTCCAATTATTCTGTAAACATCTGAAAACTTGGCTTTTTTTCAAAATTGTGATCTTCGTTTCTGACTATCCCTCTCTCTACTGTATTTTTTCTCTTCAATTTTTTGTAAACCGTATCGAGCTCTATTTTTAGAGAGAACATGCGGTATTAAGGTTTAGTTTAGTGTATAATGCGGAATACCCAGGCTGGTCTCGACATGCAAAAGCTTACTGAGATCTTTGCAAGCTTTCCTGCACCAAGAAGTTCAAACTCACCAAAAGTCACACAGTGCTGGCAAGAACAGTGCCTCTGGATTCAGCAGCAGTAAGAAAAATAATTGGGGGGGAGGGGGGTTGGAACAGAGCATAGGAGAACCAACCATGCAACATGTTAGTCCGGGCTTGGGTTCTCTGTTATTCTGCTTCAAACATGCAGTGGGTCGAACTGGATCTTGCTGGAAATCTTATCAAATAACTTGGAACCAGCTAGATTTCCAATACACCAGAAGTGGCCGTTGTCACTAGAAAGCCGCTAAGACAGTGGCCCCAACAAAACATATTCCTACAGCTGATCGTCCACGAAGTAAAATTGCAAATCAGACTACAAGAACTGCATGAAGACCACTGAAGACCTACTGCACAGCCTAGCAGTTACATGACCATTGTGAAAGGAACACAGAAGATGCAAGATAAAACCATTTTAATAGGTATTTTTCTCACAACAACAAAAAAAAAATAATTATATATATATACATATATGAGATCTCAAAGTCCCTCCTTAAGGGCCGCAATCCAGTCAGGTTTTCAGGATTTCCTCAATGAATATGCATTGAAAGCAGTGCATGCACATAGATCTCAAGCATATTCATTGGGGAAATCCTGAAAACCCGACTGGATTGCAGCCCTCAAGGAGGGACTTTGAGACCCCTGAATATATATAAAATCTTGGAACAAAGTCTACTGGAACTGATATACAGTAAAAACAATTCTCCAACTAATTAAGCCAGCTTCCAGGCAACCCACCTTACCCACAGTTAAAGCTAACTGGACAGTCCCAATCCGGCTAACTAAACCTGCACCCCAAGAATTCTCCAAGCACTATTTTCATGTAGCTCAACAAAATGTATGCAGTCAGCAGTGCGAGTTTAAAAATGAAACATCCCTCTGTATGTAATTTTTCAAAGGATTTATAAACACACAGCAGGACTGAATAAGGCTGATTTGTTTAGGCTTGGCAGACTTTTTCCCTTCAGGCCTCCAGCCCAAATGGAACCAGACTCCACTGGGCGCACAGCACCATGAGCCTTTAGACCTAGCTACAGAAAATACCCTCCCCTAGCCACTAGAATTACAATTCTCAGCCAGATGCTGGAAATCACAATTCCCTCCAGAATTCAATAGACACTATTAATAAGATGGATTGCAGATACTACATCCACCCCGCCTCTCCAGATGGCTACCCTTACAGTACTCCTGCCTTAGCCAGGCTGAGAAACCCTGCTTGGAAACCAAACCCAGCTCTAATACAATCCTGGTTCCAAGTTATCATGTTGGCTCTCCAAATATAATTTGGGGGGCACTATTTATGCTTGTTGAGAGTGCTGGAGATCTGAGGTAGTCAAGTTTCCTTATTTCTGCAATATCCATAGGCCTCTATCCTCTTCCTCCTTGCTTAGTCATAGAAGCTTACATTTTGTACTGCAGAAGAGGCAGTTTACACACAAAAAATAACAAAGCACATACACACTAAAGATCATTATAACAAGCCTAAAATTCCACATATGGAAAAAGGGACAATGTTCCTTTAAATTCCTCCCCCAACCTTTTCCCTTCAGCTACCCAATAATGGTAAGACTTCCTTTTATATGCTGCTCATGCTAATTAAATCAGCTTTGAAAGCCATCTGAACATCCCTCCTCCTCCCTCACCCATAAAAAAGGTTTTGCATGCTTGGATAGGGCAATAATTTACAGACATGACAAGGGCTTTCAGTCCAACTGTGCTGACCTGCTTGGAGCTGATTATATACAAACATGTAGGACTTATTTTATACTGTATTTTAAAACCAATACCACCACAGAAAAATAATTTCTTGTTCTGTATTGAAAACAAAATAAAAATAATGTATGCAAATGGAGTAGGAAAGTTTTCAAATGTGGGGGAAGGGGGAGAGAAGTTTTAACTAAGATAAGAAAGAAGGCGTGACCTTCAAAAAGCTATTTTTTCCCAAAACATTTAGAGGAAACCGTGATGAGAAAGAACCAACATGACTGGATAGAAGATCACTGTGTGCCTCGCTAAAACATGCCCAAAAATGAACACTCCTGCCTCCGAAGCCTTTCCCCTGCACACTTTACCTGTGAGTAAAAAAAATTGAGAGAAGGCATAAAAACCACCCCCAACCCAAGCAAATCTAAGCCAGCACAAACTCCAGCCCCATCAGCAGACTGTTTGCAAACTGCCAAAAAAGGTCAGTCATGTGGAACCTGGCAAAACTCATGATATTTAAGGGTAATTATCCCTTTACGGGCAAACCCAACCTATAGCATAATGTAGTCAATTCAATTCCCTGCAGAACAGCCCGGCAGCTCTGAAAGAGGGCTGGCACAAGTATTTCATTTTGTTTTCAGATTTTGGCACTCTTAAGGGCCCCTCTAGCTTTTCTTTCAAAGACAAAAAGGCAGTCCATATACGGACAAAGACACGTTAAACACTATAGTTTTTGTATCTATTCTACTTTCAGTGTGAGCTTCTCAAAAGTGTCAGACAGCTAATCAAGTCACAACTGTACCACACTGTTACGAAGCACAGAGCTGGATTGTGCACTTCCACCCGGCTTGCATCGGACATAGGTTGATGTTGGTGTACAGATGCCTGTATTTTCCAAAACTTCAGCTAGCCAATCAGAATGCTCTAAAGGCCTCCATTACATTACATTATGTAATTTCTATTCCGCCTTTACCTTGCGGTTCAAGGCGGATTACATAAGAATTGTTATAATATTAAGAAGTACATATTGTTAAGGTAATCAGAAGTTCTTAAGGAATAGTTTGAACATTTTCTAATTTGCTAAGAAGTAGGTAGTATTGTAGGAGGAGTTTGGGGTATGTCTGGTTGGTTATATTGGTTTTATGTATTTTTTGAAGAGTAGGGTTTTTGTTTCTTTAGGCTGTAATTTTGCCAATTATGTATTGCTATTTTTGTCCTGACTTTTTTACTACTGGATTGTACATCCACTTAATTCACAGATGAACAGAAAGTAGAACTCTTTGAACTAAGCCCTAACTTAAGATGTGTAAATTAGGAGATGTGGCAGTATGTGGCGCAGTTGTTAGAGTTACAGCCTCAGCACCCCGAGGTTGTGGGTTCAAATCCCTCGCTGCTCCTTGTGACCTTGGGCAAGTCACTTAATCCCCCCATTGCCCCAGGTACACTAGAGTTTGAGCCCACCAGGACAGATAGGGAAATGTAAAACCACTCAGGATATAAGTGGTATATATAAATAAATCATAAATAGAATGCTAGCACATCACTCACAAAAGATGCCAATATGCCACCTAAACACTATTTTGTTAATATGCACCTAACCTGCATAGCATGCATTTGCATGGGAGATGGAGTACACACGGGCAGGGCTCCTGCTTACTGTATTCTGTAAGTTAAGCACATACTGTAAGGCAGTGTTCTTCAACCTTTTGACACCTATGGACCGGCTAAATTAAAATAATTATTTTGTGGACCGGCACCGGTCCGCGGACTGGCAGTTGAAGAACACTGGGCTAAGTCGTGCCCATCTCCACCCAATTTTTCATATATACACACATACAATGTAATCGTATTAACAACACATAATGGTTAACCACAAAATTAAAATACACAGAGCACACTGTATGCTTTTCAACATTCATTCCTACCAGAAAACAGATAACCCCATGCAAATGCAAGACCAAAAACTAAAAGTACTAATATTCACAAACAAATCCTAAGATGCAAGACTCTGCAAGCAGCACAACACCAGAGGAAAAGCAAATGCATTTCTTCCTGAACAGACAAATCAATCACTAAATAAAAAAATTAAAGCATTTCCCCTACCGTTGTCTCTCCATACATATGCCTTGCCTTCTGGCCTGCCCCCCAGTGTTATCTTTGGGCCAGTCCACAGTGCGATCAATGCGGCGTCTTCAGGCTGGCCCCCTGAGTGCTGCACTGCACAAAGCTGTGGGCAGCGCACGTCCCGTGCCTCATATGGAAGCCTTTCCTCTTGGCATTGCAACGTCAGAGAAAAGGCTTCCGGTTCAGGCGCAGGACACGGGTAGGAGCCTTTTCACACGGCTTTGTGCACTGCAGCATTCAGGGAGCCGGCCCGAAGACGCTGCATTGATCGCACTGTGGACCGGCGGCTGAAGAACGCTGTCTTGGGCCCGATGGAAGTACCGGCCCTGTGGAGCGGCAGAAAAGTTCTGTGGACTGACACTGGTCCACGGACCGGCGGTTGAAGAACACTGCTGTAAGGCAGTGAATCACAAACTGTGTGCCGCCAGAGACTGAAGGACACATGACATATACCGAATGTCACTTCCGGCGTCGGTGCCTCTCTTCCTCTCCGCCCCCAGATGAACCTCGTCTCATGTTCCCTGAGCTTGGGGCCATGCCTAGAGGGCGAAACTTGGCCGTGTCAGGTCTTTTATTAATAAATTGCATACTTCCCGATGCTTGATCTGCTACATGTCTTCTACCTACAATAAGTTATGTGCATTGCTGCCAAGTTTAGGCACTCATGCCAGCTCCACAGCTGGCCTAAGTGCATGCACCTAGATCTTTGAATTGTTAATTCTTATTCTTTTTGCAGTTCAGTTAAAAATGTTTATTTGTAAAAAAGATTCCTTCTTTACCCCCTCCTTTACAAATATGAGCTAGCGTTTAGTGCCAGTCGCTGAAGTAACAGCTCCAAAGCTCATAGAATTCTTATGAGCGTCCGAGCTGTTACCACCACGGCCGGCGCTAAAAGCACTAGCGAGGCTTTGTATAGGAGGGGGTTAAAGTTTGAGAAACTTATTAAAATTGGAATTGATTTATTCAGTTCTTGTTATTAATCCCTGGATTTCTCATGTTCTTCAGCTTTTAGGTTTTGTTGTTTACTTGAGTTGTATTGTGGTGCAGGGGCAGGGGTGTCAAAGTCGGTCCTCGAGGGCCGCAATCCAGTTGGATTTTCAGGATTTCCTAATGAATATGTATGAGATCTATTTGCATTCACTGCTTTCATTGTATGCTAATAGATCTCATGCATATTCATTGGGGAAATTCTGAAAACCCAACTAGATTGTGGCCCTCGAGGACTGACTGACACCTGTGGGTTAGAGCTACAGTTTCAGCACCCTGAGGTTGTGGGTTCAAACCCTGCATTGCTCCCTATGACCCTGGACAAGTCACTTAATCCTCCACTGCCCCAGGTACATTAAACAGATTGTGATCCCATTGGGACAGATAGGGAAAATGCTTGAAGTACCTGAATGTAAACTGCTTTGAATGTGATTGTAAAACTACAAAAAGGCAGTATACAAGTCCCAATCACTTTCCCTTCATAGTTTTGTTCTTCCTACTGTTACCACATCAGAATTTTAGGGGACTAAGTGGGCTATAAATCCTGGAATTTAACTGTTAGGCACACCTATCCCAGGTTTTGCTACTCTTCTAGAAAACAGAACCTTTCCACAAAGCTTTGGGGTACCTAAATGGAGGTACTCAGCTATAGAATTATCACCAATTGCTTTAATAAAAAGGTAAAAATTGGTCTTACCGCTAGTTTATTGCATTGAATCTTGCCAAACCAGTCAAAATGAATGAATTCTACTCCCCACCAGCAGATGGAGACAGAAAATACTTGTGTAACCTATCATATAAAAGGCATTGTGCAGCTAAACAGTTAATTATGTAACAAAACTCACAAAAGGTACAGTTCCTTCAAAAATCTTCCCACAAGGATAGTTATCAAAGGTGAGGTTATCAATGGAGAACCTCACCATATAAAGAACTAAATACCAAAATCAACAACCAGAACAGACAGAATACCCTATGTACACACAGAGAACAAGAAATTAGATAAACCTAAATTAGACAAATTGCCTGAGATTATTGCAGAGGTTGATAAGTGACAAAGAAAGGAAAATAGATATGCTGCCTGCTTGTTAGAGGTTATAATTTAATTTTATTTTTACATATGTGATCTTTCGGGTGATGTTACAGTCCCAATGATGTGGGCTTGAAACTGAAAAGTTTATTTTCTTTTATTGTAATAATTTATTTTTCACATTTGTGTGTATGCCTAGTTTTATCTGTTGTAATAAAAAATAAAGAAATACAAAAGAAATTAGGTTTTTACCTGCTAATTTTCTCTCTTTTATAGACTCTCCAGACCAAAACAGTTCACTTATAGGTAATAGCTCACCATGAAGGGTGGAGGAATAGCACTGTACATAAAGGACACCATTCATTCGACCAGAATGGATACGGCAGCAAGGGCGGAAGGACTGGAATCATTATGGGTTAAATTACCAGGAGGAAATGGAGCCGACATAAAATTGGGACTGTACTATCGCCCTTCTGGACAAACGGAAGTGAACGACAAAGAGCTGGAAGCAGAATTGAGGCGGGAATGCAAAAGCGGAAGTGCGATGGTGATGGGGGATTTCAACTACCCCGGGATAGACTGGAGCATTGGAAACTCAAACTGTGCAAGGGAAACAGAATTCCTGGAGGCTGTGAGAGACTGCTTCATGGAACAACTTGTCAAGGAATCAACGTGAAGGGATGCCACTCTCGACCTAATCCTCAACGGGCTAGGGGGACCTGCAAAGGAAGTGGTGGTAGGAGGACCACTAGGAAACAGCGACCACAACATGATCCGGTACAAATTAGAAGTAGGAACATCCAAAGTGAAGAGAACCACAGCAACGACGCTCAACTTCAAGAAAGGGAACTACGATGCTATGAGAGCAATGGTGAGAAAGAAAATCAAAAACAGCTCAAAATGGATGGAGACTGTAGAGAGAGCCTGGTCCCTATTCAAGGACTCGGTGCAAGAAGCACAAAACCTGTACATCCCCCCCCCCCCAAAAAAAAAAAAAAAACGAACAAAAAAGACCCGGTATGGATAACAAATGAAGTGAAGAAGGCGATAGGTGACAAGAAGCAATCGTTCCAAAAATGGAAAAAGGACCAAACCGAGGAAAACCAGAAGGAACATAAAAACACCAGAAAAACCGTCACCGAGTGGTTAGGAAAGCAAAAAGAGAATACGAAGAGAGGCTAGCTGGGGAAGCAAGAAACTTCAAAACGTTCTTCAGATACGTTAAAGGGAAGCAGCCTGCGAGGGAGGAAGTAGGACCATTGGATGATGGAGACAGAAAGGGAGTGGTAAAGGAGGAAAAAGAGGTAGCTGACAGGTTGAACAAATTCTTCTCGTCGGTCTTCACAAGCGAGGACACATCCTATGTACCAGAACCCGAAGAGATCAGAAGTGGAGATCGAGAAGAAAAACTGGCACATATAGAGATAAGCCATGAGGATGTTCTCCAACAGATAGATAGACTGAAAAGTGACAAATCACTGGGCTCGGACGGAATCCACCCAAGGGTTCTAAAAGAGCTAAGAAACGAAATAGCGGAAACACTCCAACAAATTTGTGACTTATCCTTGTAAACTGGGGAGATCCCGGAGGATTGGAAAATAGCTAACGTCATACCTATTTTTAAAAAGGGATCAAGGGGTGACCCCGGGAACTACAGGCCGGTAAGCTTGACTTCAGTTCCGGGCAAGATGATGGAGGCACTGATAAAGGACAGCATCTGTGAGCACATAGAAACAAATGGACAACTGAAAGCGAGCCAACATGGCTTCTGCAAGGGAAGGTCATGCCAAACAAACTTACTGCACTTCTTTGAAGGAATAAACAGCCAGATGGACAAAGGGGAAACCATAGACATCATTTACCTCGACTTCCAAAAAGCCTTTGACAAGGTACCCCATGAGCGACTACTTAGGAAGCTGTGGAACCATGGGGTGGAAGGGGACGTATACAGATGGATTAAACACTGGTTGGCAGGCAGAAAACAAAGGGTTGGGGTGAAGGGCCAATACTCGGACTGGCAGAAGGTCACGAGCGGTGTTCGGACCGCTGCTGTTCAATGTATTTATAAACGACCTGGAAACAGGGATGACGAGTGAAGTTATAAAATTTGCGGATGACACCAAACTCTGCAGCAGGATTAGAACCGCGGAGGAATGCGAAGACTTACAAAGGGACCTAAACAAACTGGAAGAGTGGGCAAATAAATGGCAAATGCGATTTAATATAGAGAAATGCAAGGTCATGCATATAGGGAAAAAGAACCAGATGTTCAACTACAAAATGGGGGGGGGATCGGTGCTAGGGGAAAGCAACCTTGATAAGGACTTGGGTGTGCTGGTGGATACAACAATGAAATCAACGGCGCAATGTGCAGCAGCCTCAAAGAAAGCAAACAGAATGTTGGGTATTATTAAGAAGGGTATCACAACCAGGACAAAGGAAGTCATCATGCTGCTGTATCGGGCGATGGTGCGCCCGCACCTGGAGTACTGTGTCCAGTTTTGGTCACCGTACCTCAAGAAGGACATGGCGATGCTTGAGAGGGTCCAGAGAAGAGCGACGAAAATGATAAAAGGTATGGAAAACCTTTCATACGCAGACAGGTTAGAAAGGCTGGGGCTCTTCTCCCTGGAAAAACGGAGACTCAGAGGAGACATGATAGTGACTTTCAAGATCATGAAAGGCATCGAGAAGGTAGACAGGGACAGATTCTTCAGACTATTGGGGACCACAAGCACAAGGGGGCACTCGGAGAAGCTGAAAGGGGACAGGTTTAGAACCAATGCTAGGAAGTTCTTTTTCACTCAGAGGGTGGTGAACACCTGGAACGCGCTGCCGGAGGTTGTGATAGGACAGAGTACACTACGGGGTTTTAAAGAAGGATTGGATAAATTCCTGAAAGATAGGGGGATTGAGGGATACAGATAGAGGTAGAGATGGGATATAGAAAGAGTATAGATAGAGACCAAGGGGGATTTACAGGTTCAGACAAAGATCATCATACAGGTCATAGGCCTGATGGGCCGCCGCGGGTGCGGACTGCTGGGCATGATGGACCTCTGGTCTGACCAAGCAGAGGCAACTTCTTATGTTCTTATGACCAGCATGTGGAGACTGAGACAAAACCTTTTGGCTATAATACAAGTAGCTGTGCTTCCTCCTAATATAATCAGTCTGCTGAATAGCAAAGCAGAACTAAGAAGTGCTAAGTATAACAGTAACAAAACTCCAAACAGGAGCAATAACTTCTGTTGGAAATTGCATAGAAAAAGCCCCTTCAGCAAACGTCCCCACAGCTCGCCAGCTGAGCTAAAGCTGCTGTACTTTAATTTCCCCGACTCTAGAAAAAATACTAGAACTCGCAGAAAAAAAACCCAAAAAAAACAAACCACACTCCATGCGAATCCCGCAAAAAGAAAAAACAGATGGACAGACAGGGTGGGGACTGTATCGGTCTGAAGAGTCTAAAAGAAAGAAAATTAGCAGGTAAGAACCTAATTTCTCCTTCTTTAGCACCTCTCCAGACCAGTACAGTTCACTGATGGGACGTACCAAAGAGTACCCATCATGGGTGGGACCCCCATAGGGCCGCCTCCAAAACATGCTCACCGAACACCATGTCCCGATGCACCTAGACATCCACATGGTAGTGTCGCACAAAGGAATGCAGAGAAGACCAAACAGTGGCCTTACAAATATCCACTGGAGGCACCAGAGAAGACTCAGACAAGAATCTACCTGACTTCGAGTGGAATGAGCCTTGAGAAAATCCAGAACAGGTTTCTTCTGAAGAAGGTATGCATAAGCGATAGACTCTTTGATCCAGCATGCAATGATAGCCTTGGAAGCACCATCCCCCTTACGAGGACCCACTAAGAGGTCAAAAAGATGATTTGACTTCCAGAACTCCTGGGTCTGCTGAACATAAGAGCAAAGAACCTGACAAACATCCAACTTGCGCAACTGCCTCTGCTTTAACAAGCACTCCCAGCTACCACAGACTGGTTGACATAAAAAGGCAAGACCACATTCAGTAGAAAAGAAGGAACAGGCCGCAGCACAACCTGCTCCCTAGAAACTTCAGGAAGGGAGGCCTACAAGAGAAAGCCTGCAGCTCAGAAACATGTCTCGCAGAAGTAATGGCCACCAGGAAGACCACCTTGAGAGTAAGGTCCTTCAACGAGCAGGAACCCAGGGACTCAAAGGGAGGACACACAAGCACGGACAGGACCAGATTGAGATCCCAAGCCGGAACCGAAGGCCACACCGGAGGCTGAAACAATTTGGCCACCCTCAAAAAGCTTCAGTATACTCTGCTACAGCAGTGGTCGCCCCAGTTGCATGATATGGACTCTCCCGTTTCTCTTTGGGAGTTTGTTCATTTCAGTTTCCGATGATGGCTCCATTCTTCCAATTTGCTGCGGGGAGCAAGTCTGGTCAGCTTCAGTGAACTGTGCTTCTCACAGACGCCAGTCTCCTCGGCTGGGGAGCTCAGTGACTCGGTCGCTTGGCTCAGGGCGGCTGGTCTCTGAAGGAGGTGTCTTGGTCGATCAATGTTCTGGAGACCAGAGCCATCCGACTGGCGTTGCTAGCGTTCTAGATGTTGTTGACGGAAAAATCTGTTCAGGTTGTCTTGGACAATGCCACGGCACACGTCTAGGGAATCTGCCGCTGAACCTAAAACCTGGAGAAAACCCTGTGCCCGAGAACACCGGTGAATCTGTGACTGCAACTTGACCACTCGGGCCTCCAGCAGGAAGACCTTCCTCAAGCTGGTGTCAAAAAGAACCCCAAGGTACTCCAGGCGCTGAGATGGAGCCAACCGGCTTTTGGACAGGTTGACTACCCATCCGAGTGACTGAAGGAACTCCACAACACGACCCGTAACTCGGGAGCTCTCCTGAAAGGACTCTGCTCAGATCAACCAGTTGTCTAGATGGGGGTGAACCAGAATGTCCTCTTTGTGCAAGGCCACTGCCACAACCACTATAATCTTGGTGAATGTCCGCAAAGCCGTAGCCAGATCAAAAGGAAGAGCACAAAAGTGGTAGTGCCATCCCAAGATCGCAAAGGGAAGGAACTGCTGATGGGAAGCGTGAATTGGAACATGCAAGTAAGCCTCCGTCAGATCGAGAGAGGTCAGGAATTCCCCGGCTGAACCACCAGAATGACAGATCTCAAGGTCTCCATGTGAAAAGATGGAATTCGGAGAGCCCTGCTGACCCCCTTCAGATCCAAGATGGGCAGTAAAGTCCCCTCTTTGTTGGGCACCATGAAGTAAATAGAATACCAGCTGGTGCAACAGTCCTGAGGAAGAACTGGAACTACAGCTTTGAGATTGAGCTGCCTTTGAAGCCCCCCCCCCCCCACTCATGGGTCCCCCGAAAGGACTGCATGCGCCGAAAGAAACGGCCCTGGGGAGCCCCAGCAGCAGAAAAGGAAGCTTCCCCTCAACAAAGGCGGTATCTGCAAAAATCACGCAAACACCCCCAACCAATGCCATCCCGCACATGTGGGCAGGCACGGTCTTCAGGAAGATGGGGCACCTTAGAGTCCGTTCAGGTCTGAACCAACTTGTTCAAATCCTTGCCAAACAAGAAAGACCCCCAAAAGAGAAATTTCATCAGCTTAGCCTTAAATCAGGGGTGTCCAATGTCGGTCCTCGAGGGCCGCAGTCCAGTCGGATTTTCAGGATTTCCCCAATGAATATACATGAGGTCTATTTGCATGCACTGCATTGTATGCTAATAGATCTCATGCATATTCATTGGGGAAATCCTGAAAACCCGACTGGATTGCGGCCCTCGAGGACCGACATTGGACATCCCTGCCTTAAATGCTGCATTCGCCGACCAACACCAGAGCCACAAGGAGACGAGCAGCCACCCTGAGAACCACTGACTTGGCCGACGCCCACTACAGATCATACATGGCATCTGAGAGATAAGAAGTGGAGAATGATGCAGGGAAAAAATTTGTCTCTGTCCCCGCCCCGTCACCACTGTCCCCGCCCTGTCCACACGGAAGTTGCATCAGAGGAGAAGCTTCCACCCACACACGCACACTATTGCTTGCAGGCTCCGATGGCTTTTTGAAGAAGTTACTCAATACGCGCCGAGAAGGTAAAGGGGAGGGAGGAAGATAGATAGATTCGGGTAGGTAGGAAGAAGGGAGGGGCCATGCACAATTGGTGACCGCGTGTTCCCTCCCTTAACTGCGGGGACAAGGCCATTCACCGCTCCACGGGGCAGTGGATGGCCTTGTCCCCATACCTGCAGTGAGCACTTTTTCCCCCCCTCACCGTTTTGGCGGGTTACCCGCGGGTAACAGTCACCGTGTCATTCTCTAATAAGAAGCACCCATCTCAATTTTGGCTACTTTCTCTTCCACTAAGGACCAGTCACCAGACTCATGGTCAAGTACACGCTCGGCCCACCAAAAACAAGCCCGAGCCACCAGACCACCACACATTATTGCTTGGACCACTAGAGCAGCAACATCAAAATTTTGCTTAAGAACAGACTCCAGCCTACGCTTCTTCGAGTCCCTCAAAGCCGAGCTGCCCTCAACTAGTACCGTATATCGCTTTGCAATGGCCGAAACCACCACATCCACCACCAACAACTTCAAGGTATCCCTATCTCCCTCCAGGATGGGATACAGGTAAGCCATAGAGCACACAAAATGAAAGGGCAACTCTGGCGCCTTCCACTGCGCAAGTATGATATCCTGATGCATAGGAAAAGAGCGGGAGGCTAAGCGGATCCCACAAAGGAGGTGGGTCTATGACACGAGGGGGCTCCTTTGCATCTTCCTCAAAGCACAACACTGAGGAAACCTGCAGAAAAAACTCCGCCAGTGGCATCCATCCCACCAAGAGGATCCTAGAGGTCCACCAAGGGGTCCAGGTCCTCATCAAGCAAAAATTGCTCCTCATACAAAAAATTACCATCCCAAGAGACCCTTAGCCGCTTGGATGAAAGAGGAGACGGGGACGAAACCGGTGCTGAGGGAGGCTGAACCGGAGTGGACGCAGAGGGCAGGTCTTTGCAGAGGGGAGCAGGCCAAAGAGTGCCTTCACGGCAGGGGGGGCAGGCTTGTGCAGAGGGAAGAGGAGGAAGAGTTCCTTCGCAGTGGGGAGGCAGGCCTGTGCAGAGGAAAGAGGAGGAAGGAGTAAGAGAGAGAGCCAGACCTGGGGTGAAGGGAAGAGAGAGACCAAACAAAAGAGGGGGAGGAAAGCAAAGGAGAGGTGCTGGACTAAAGGAGAGAGGGAGAAGAAATGCAAGACCACAAGGGGAAGGGTACAAGAGGGACAGATACTGCTCTAAAGTAGGTGGGCAGGGTGCAGGATGGCAGGAGAGATAGGAGAAAGCCTGTACCTGGGAAAGGGGATACAAGAGAGAAAGAAGAAGGTTATGGGGAGAGATAAGATGCTGGGCATGGAGGGAGCATAAGAACGGGGACAGTAATGGAGGAAAATAGGGACAGGGATACAGAAGAGAGATGCTGGATGAAAGGGTAGTTTAGAAAAGGAGAGATGGTGGATCTGGGGATGGTGGGGTCCATCGCTGCAGCTGCGGGGGATGGAGATGAAAAAAAAGAAAGATGCCAGACCTCCGGGGGGTGGAAAGGGAAACAGAAGGGGAGGACAGAGATGGAAGATGGATGGTTAGCACGGAGAAAGAAGGAGAGCCTGATCAGAAGACAACCAGACCAATATGGGACCAATATGATTTGAAAAATAACCAGACAAGAAAAGGTAGGAAAAATAATTTTATTTTCTGTTTTATGATCACAATATGTCAGATTTGAAATGTGTATTCTTCCAGAGCTGGTGTTGGACCGCGAACGTGAGCTAGGATTTAACTGAGAGAGGAAAATTATTTTTTGTTTGCTTATTTTGTTTACACCACAGGACCAGTGTGGATAGGAGAGGGCAAAGAGGCTATAAAATAAACCCACCAAGATGTTTGGAAAAAACCACCCAATTGGGCAGATAAATCGATTCAATAGGCTGAATTGAATCGAAATTTTTTTTCCTGAATTGGGCAGCACTAGTCTGAAGAGGCACTAAAGAATGACCCTACTCTGTTTTCTGTCCAGTGACCAACTCCTAATCCACAATAAAAACATTCCCTATCTCAGATAGCCCTTAGCTCTAGGAGGTTGATTTGGAGATTCATTTCCCGAGTTGATCATTTCCCCTGGGTGTGAAGACCATCTATATGTGCTCCCCATTCCAAGTTGGATGAATCAGTCATTAACACCTTACAAGGCAGTGGAATTTGGAATGGAAGCCCCTGGGTCAAACTGGATTGAATCATCCACCAGAGAAGAGACTGATATCCACAAGGTTCCCCGTTGCCCGAGACCACTGGGCTTCTCTCAACAGTGGTCTGTTTTGCTCCATGGTGTGATCTTATCCAGAATATCGCATTCATTTTTGGTCACCGTTATCTCAAAAAAAGATACAGTGGAATTAGAAGAGCAACTAAAATGATAAAGGACATGAACTCCTCTCGAATGGGGAAAGGCTAAAGAGTTTAGGGCTCTTCAGTTTGGAAAAAGACAGTTGAGGGGAGATATACAAAATCCCGAGTGGTGTAGAATGGATAAAAGTGACCTTTTTTTATTCTTTCAAAAATTAGGAGGACTAGGGAACACACAAAGTTACATGGAAATACCCTTAAAACAAATAGGTCATTAGCTCAGTTCTGGAATGGATCTCACTGCAAGAAGATGTGGTAACAGCAGTTAGTGTAGCTGGGTTTAAAAAATGGTTTGGCATAAAAGTCTAGTCTGCTATTGAAACAGACATGGGGAAACCACTGATTGCCCCGGGATAGGTAGCATGGATTTTTGTTACTTCTTAGTTTTCTGCCAGGTATTTTTGTGACCCAGATTGGTCATTGTGGAAACAAGATACTGGGCTAGATGGACCATTTGTCTGACCCAGCATGGCTATTCGTATGTTCATATGACCAGCTATGATCCAGATAAGAACACACAGCCTGTGTAGAAACGCTAGACATTTGGTAAATATCCTGGAGTTGACACAAGGCCAAAAGGAAGGGCATGGTACTGATAATAGTGTTTTCTTATTTGAAATCTGAGATTTTCTTTGACCAGGAATTTATTCAGGGCCTTTAGATCTAAGATGGGACAAGATCTCTCCCGTTTTCTTGGGCACAAAAAAGTACCTTGAGTAAAATCCCTTCCCTTTCTCCCCTGGTGGCAGGGGATCAACTGCATTGGTCTGTTGTAGATTTCCTGAACTAGTACCTGCTTGTGCACTGGAATACGACACTCGCGGTGGGCAATTTGGTAGTCTTTTTCCCAGGTGCTTCTCCTTCTGCCTCCCTCCCTGCATATTTTCCAGCACAGCAATAGAAGCTTCCGAGCTGCACACTGGGCTGTTTTTACCTTCTCTGCCTCCTTGGACCCTGGTGGTTTCTTTAAGCCATATGCTATACAGAAGTCCATGTGACTCAAAGGATGTGTCTGGCCTAGGATGGCAGAGAAGGCAGTATTTCCTCTTCTTGCCGCACTGGAGTGGTGTTTGCAGGGAGGAAGGCAGGCAGCCAGAAAGGCAACCCAGCAAGGCACAGATGCTCTAATAGCAGATTACACAGAATTGTGTGTGAAAAGGCAGAATTCTGACAGTTCAAAGGTGGGGAATTCTGTGCAAATTCTGCATTGTGCAGTAGCATAGAATTCCCCCCAGGAGTATACTTAACAGCGATGGCCTCCTATCACAGCATGACTCAAATTTTATCACATTCACTTTTCTTGTCCTTTTTATTGGTCTTTCTTTGTGTCTTGGTTCTAATCCCCTAAATCAGGGGTGTCAAACTCAATCACATAAGGGGCCGAAATCTAAAACATAGGCTAAGTCGCGGGCCACAGTTTTTATTAAGATACTTATCTTAGTAGAAGCATAGCACCTTCCTCACCCTGGGACACCATTGCAGCAATTCACCTGGTTATTTTCACCTCACAGATGTTACCATACTTAATCCCAACGTTATTCAACTAGTCATTCTAGGCATAGGCAGCAGAAAGCTTTTTTGTTTGGGGGAGGATGAAAGCTCCACCCCAGACCCTCCCCCATAATTGTACTAATTGTAATACAATGTTTTCATTCATTTTTCATATATACACACAATATAATCTTATTAACACATAATGGTTAACCACAAAATTAAATTACACAAAGCACACTGTATGCTTCTCAACATTCATTTCTAGCAGAACACAGATAATCCCTATGAAAATATAGGACCACAAACTAAAATACTAATATATACAAACGAAACCCTAAAATGCAAGACTCTGCATACAGTACAACCAGAGAAATAGAAACAAATGCATTTCTTCCTGACCAGTGCAAAAAGGACAGCAGATGTAAATTCTCAAAACTGACAATTCAATCACTAAACTGAAAATAAAATAAATTTCCCCTATCTTTGTTGTCTGGTGATTTTATTTTTCAAACCATCTTTTCTCAGTCTCTGACTGCACTTCCTTCTGTCTGTGCATCCAAGGCCACCTTATCCATTTGCTGTTTTTCTCTCCTTCACTTTCTGCCATACATCCATCTGTAGCATTAACTTTTAACATTCAACGTTCTTCCATTTTTCTGCTTTCTTCTCAAAATCTATCTACTTTCCAATGTCTTCCCTTCCCATATCCATGTCTACCATCTCCTCCCTCTTTCTTCTCCCCTATTCCCATCTATCCATAAGAAGCATTTTTTTCTTATCTCTTCCCTGCCATATCCATTGCTGTGCACCATCTCATCTCTTTCCCATGGTCAGACAACTCTGTTTCCCCCCCTTCATATGGTCTGGCATCTTTCTCATCTCCTTCCTATAGCCTGGAATCTCTCTCCTCTCCCATGGTCTGGCATCTATCCCTCCACCTTCCCTCTTCCCTCTAACATCTCTCTCCTTTCTGCGGTCTGGCATCTCTCTCCCCTCCTTACCTTCCATGGTCTGGGGATCTCTCTCTCCTTCCCATTCTTCCCTCCTTCCATCACCCTTCTCCAGAATCTGACATCTCTTCCTTCTTTGAGTCATCTCTCCTCTCCACCACCACTATCATGTACAGCAATTCTCCCTCTTCCCCATGCATACCATCTCTCTTTCCCTCCCACTCCACACACCTATGTCCAAGTATTTTGTTTTTCTCTTCCCTCACCCACCGGCAGCATCTCTCTTTCCCTCCCTTCTTAACCCCTCAGCCCATGCACTCTTCCCAACTCGCCTCCCCCATCCCCATGCATGTGTCCTTCTTGCTTTCCCAACTCCCCTCCCCTTGCAGCCTATGCATGTCCTTCCCTCATTCCCAACCCCATCCCTCCCCTCTCATCTGGATCCTACGTTACAACAGTCCCCAGTTCCCGACTCCCATTCTACTACCACCCCGCCGCTAAAATTTAACATCTTCGAGCAGCTGATGCAAAGCCAGCCTCCTGCCATTGGCCTGCCCCAGAAGTATTCTTTCTGCAGCATTCTGCCTATGCAGGAACAGGAAGTGCTGAAGAAAGAACACTTCTGGAGCAGGCCAACAGAGGGAGGCTGGCTTTGCATTGGCTGCCCAAAGATTTTAAATTTCAGCAACGGGGAGGTGGTAGGTGGGGGAGTCGGGACTCAAGGAATTTCCTGGAGAGTGCAGTGTCGGGTGCACAATCACTGCGGGCTGCATAAAATGGCCAGGCGGGCCGGATTCACCCCATGGGCCTTGTGTTTGATACACATGTCCTAAATCGTCACAGTCCTTAAGGTTTTCATGGGACAAATTCATTCACTTATACCCTCTCTCCAAAGATCAGACTGGAACTAGACGCTCAAACAGTAGGAACCAGGTAAAGGCAAAATGTCTAGTTTCAGTCTGATCTTTGGAGAGTTGGCAGGGTTTGGCACTAGATGCAGCAACTCTTACTCTTGCCTTTTTCATTTAACCTGTTTGAGAAATGAGACTTAGATCAATGGAAGCACTAGAAACACTAGATTACAATCAATCACATTCCCTCCCCCCGTCTCAGTCTTTGCTGTTTACAGGATTTCTACCTTTGTTATCACACTCTCTCTCTCCATTTATGTATTTACATTTTAATAGTTTTCGCCTTTTCTTTATAAACCACCTTGATGCCAAAAGACAGACAGTATATCAAATGCACAAAATAAAAAATAGTATACTAGCAGAGAGCATTGATCAGCTCCTGCACTCAAGTGCACTGACTAATTTATTCAGTTTTCTATACTGTACTCCTAAGGGAGCTCTGAACAGTTTACATGAATTTATTGGTACTCAAGCATTTTTCTCGTCACCACACTTAATGCACTGCACCAAATTGCCTGGACTAGTAAGATCTTGTGGTAGGGACTGGTTTCTATATAGCATTCAGGACCACATGGTCACTAGAAATAATCCCCACCAGAACCTCTTACCTCCTCAGCATTGGAGTCTCTATAATACCGCAAGCTTGAGTCTGTCAGCACAAACCAGCGCTTCTTCCACTGCAGAGGGAAAAAAAAAGAGACGAGAGTCCATACTTTTGTCATCAAATAAACTGCCAACATTCCCTGAAAACTGCATCCTAGGTATCCTGCACACAAAATTAGACAGTAAGCCCAAACCTTAAATTATTACCAGGGCTGTGGAGTCGGTAGATAAATGTTCCGACTCCAACTCCTCAGTATTTTGTACTTCAGACTCCGACTCCGACTCCAGGTACCCGAAATTTCCTCCGACTCCTCGACTCCGACTCCACAGCACTGGTTAATTTTCAGATCATTAAATTGGAATGTCAAGTTGAGAGAAATGAGCATTTTCAACACCACCTTCTTTTTGCTTTTAATCAAGGTTCTAAGGCCGCAGAAGCTGCTCGCAACATTTGTGCTGTGTATATAGTGGGTGCTATAGCTGAAAGAATCGCTCGTGATTGGTATGCCAAGTTCAAAAATGGAGTTGGTAGATAAATGTTCCGACTCCGACTCCTCAGTTTTTTGTACTTCTGACTCCGACTCCAGGTACCCAAAATTTCCTCCGACTCCAACTCCACAGCCCTGATTATTACTACTAATTACTACTTCTGTAGCATTATGGGACATATCACTGTGCATAGCCATACCTAATGAAATGTGAAAATCAGCTAAGCAACACGACTTATGGCTGCAATACCTTATTTGGCCATGGCAAGAATCATTTAAAGATGTTGTAGCAATACATAGACCTTCTAAATGTTAAGGGACCAATATCTTGAAAATCCACACATTCCAATGTCTCTGAATAATTCTTGTTTTGTCAGGTAAAGGTGTTAACAGTACTAAAATGTAACATTCCTCCAAGTACAATTAAGACTGACATTTTGTACTTTAGTTTTGAGTTTAAGAAGGCATCAGATGAGCAATGCAACTCATGGAGCAGAATCTTTCATTGCCTGAAATTTGCACCATCCCAATCCTACATTCCAGTGAGACTTATTTCTGTTTATAAAATCATTCATAAAAAGCCCAATTAATTCAAGTCTCCTCCTTTAAAAATGGTGAGAACCACCATTCTGGATCAAACCTGCATGTATGGAAATGTATATAAAATCAGATCAAATCGAAACCAGCATCTCATTGGGGGGCAGGGAGAGGATATGTCATCTGGACATAACCATGTCCTTATTACTTATTCCCAAAGGGTATAATGATACCCATAAGTGCCTGGCTAATAAACAAACAGACCTATCCCCGAGAAACTTATATAAGTGTTGTCTAAATCTAGACACTAAACTTTAACCATTTTTTGTTTTAAATCTATTATCAGTTTCATTTTAAAATGGTATCTATTCATCCTCTATTGACCTGTACCACATTAACTTTAAGGAGAAGACAAGGCCTACAACAGAAGTCCAGGAGTCACAAATTAAGTGGAAAGAATACCACAATATCAAAATGAATTCACATAAATTAAAAAAAGGAAATCAAATTCTCAAATGTATTTGACAAAATAATCCCCTCTCCCAAAAAAGAAACCAACATAACTGGTCTGAGTTTAAGCAGTCAATACCTTCCTGAGGAGTCCAATCTTCACAAAATCAAGTCCAACACATTGAGATGGACAGTGGATATCACTCAAATGTGTTGGACACCTGTAAGTCGGATGACAGTACCGGCCACAGGGGACCCTTGACAAAGCACAGTGTGTGAAACATGTTGGGTCTACTTCGCCCAGGTCATGTCAACTGTTAAGATAGGTGGCTGTAAAGTTTTAAGCACTATTATTGAAAGAAACTAACATATATTTATGAAACATAATTAAATATTAACTGAGAGGATGAAATTGAGTATGAATTTATGGCTGAAGATTAAAGTCCACATAATTCTTCACCCTATAAATTTATATTAGTGGTGGAGTGATGGGGCTGAGGCCGTAAAATATTCAAAGCTATACACAAACCAGAATATTTGGAGGATTTAGGATATTTATTGTTGACTGTTTCGGTGCATGAAGAGTTATAAAATTTTACATCATTTTGGGACTCCTCAGGAAAGCACTGACTGCTGAAACATGGACCATGTTGGGATCCTTTTTCAGGGGAGGGGGGAATTATTTTATTAGTATCTACATTTGAGAATTGAATTCACAAATTTAAATTAGTGAAATCACCCAATACTGTGTTATTTTTTTACATGAATTATCTCTAAGTTGAAAAACCCTAACTTGTTTAACCTTTTTATCCTTTTGTTGCTCTTCATACTCAAAATGCAGTTGCACCACAGATTCATTTTAGCCTGAAAAAAAGCATTCCTTAGATTTTGATTTATTAATTTGATATACTGCTTAACATGAAATTTACTAAAGTGATTTACAAGGTATATATACTGTAAAAAGTTTACAATAATTAAAATAGGGACTGATCCAAAGTGGGATCCTCAGAGTTCACAAGCTGTTGTATTTTCTATGGAAATCAATGGATCTGGAAGTTCTTGCAGCATACGTGCAACTTTGTTTATTGTAAGATGGGTTCTCACGAGGTACTAGAAAAGAACCAATCTGCAATTTAAAAACCAGTGCCCTAAGAAAAACAAACGCTGGCAATGAAGAATCATATTACTTACACGGAGAGCATTAATAAATGTTCTCCCGTTTGAGCCTATGAAATTGCACAAAACGGCAGAAATAAACCGGTCTTACCTCTCGCTGCTCATCCAGCAAGGACATCCATCCTTTCTTGAAATTCAAAAGATCAGGCTGTGGAAGAAAAATATACACAATCATGAAGGCTCAGTAATAGAAAGCACCGGCAGTGCTGGGAGCAAGGGTGGAGGGGAGGGGAGGTGATATTCCGAGAGACTCCCCAGGGAGTGCTAAAGATCAGGATTAGATAGCTTTGATCAAAGTGAGGGGTAAGTGCGCCTGTGCATGTAAAACACCAGCTAACAAGTTTGTTAAGTCAATTACAGTACTGTACTCCCAAAACAGGGTGGAGGGAGTTCACACTACCCACACGAACTCGCCTCTGACATTCTTCCAGACAGGAAAGAAAACCTGCGCAGATAAGGATCTCCCCACAACCACCACCACTACAAAGTTATCCAGCCTGGGCCCGGCAGAAGGAAGGAAAGGAGCCGGGAAGCGCTATACAGAGAGGAAAAAGTAGCTCCCGGCGCTAAGACAGCTCCTCTTCTTCTCCGCCCACTTCTCCCAAGAGTGATCACTATATCTCCCCTCTAGCCCCGGGTCGCACCTCTCCAGCCACCACCGCTCTCCCGCCGAGCTCCATGAGCCTCCCCGCACGCGCACCCCTCCGACCCGGGCAGCACGCGGACTCCCCGCCCACCCAGCTCGCACCCTTCCCAGACCCCACCCCCCAGCTCCAACGAGCTGCTTCCTATTGGTCGGAGCGCACAGCGACCAGAGGCGGGGATCTAACCACTCTAGCCAATCTTTTCGCCATCTCCGTCCTACTGACATTAAGAGGGGGAGCGGCAGGCTGGAACTACACACACACGCACGCGAGGCTCGAAATGATTGAGAACGCTTGGACATCCTCGCTGCCCCCTAGACGCTACACAATTGTTTACAGCAGCATCGCTCCCCCTCCCCAAAACTCAGTTTCAGCCAACAACGCCAGGGGTAGGGTGCACGCTACACCTCACCCCATTTTTTTAAAGTATACTGTCGGGGGTCATAACTCCAAAACTAAAGAAAAAAAAATAAGCTGTGAAAGCTGAATCTCTCCTGCCCCAGGCAGAGCACACCGGAATTCTCTGATATTCAATACACGAAGCACGCATAACATCAGCAAATAAGTGAAGTGAGACCATCACTTCCACCATACGCTTCATTTCCTGTTACAATTCCCCCCCCCCAACCCAACCCAGAACATATGATGCGGTCAGTGTTAGAAGGCAAAAAGTGTTTGCAACCCCCGCACTAGTATGCGGCTTAAATACATATAAAAAGCGTCTTACGCTCAGTGTATGGTAAGAAAGAGAGAACGCAACGTTTTTAACCAAATTTCAACAACCCCCTCACCCCCACAATCCTATTTTTTTTGCTTTCCCTTAACCAGACACTCGAGTCCCAAATTCTAAAGCTGCAGATCCCAGACCAAAACAGGCGAGACGAAATGCCTAAACAACCCCTCTTCCGTTAAAATCAAGCGGGCACCACTTTGCAATTGCAAGGGCAAAGAAAGGCAAGGGATCAGGGCCGGCTACAGTCAAGACAGATTCTCCCCGGCAAAAAAAATACGCAGCGCTGTACGGATCCAAGCGCGAGCACACCCGTAGCCGCCCATCTCGCAGCCACGCGCAGAAGTTCCCAAAATGCCGTAAGAAGAACAGTTTTGAAAGCCAACCTCGCAGCAACCGCGTCCGTTTAACAGCTGACACACCAAGAGTACGAGCAAAAGAGAGCGCTCCCTTCCCCGCCGCCTCCTCCTCCACACTGCGGACGGTGTCCCTCACTCACCGTCATGGTGCAAAAGCAGCAGCCTGTCCTCTTTGTTTCTAGAGCCTGCTCCCCTCTAGTTTTAAAATATTATAATTAAAAATAATGTAGGGTTCAACATTTAACCAATAAAAATCCTATATTTATACTAGGTAGGGTTAGATTGCTCTATCCGCCGAAAAACTTTTTCTTTTCTTTTTTTTGGTTTTGCTTTTAAAAACTTCCTGGGCGGAGTCACTCTACCAATAATATTCCAGTACTGTACTTAGCTAACTCCCGCAAAAAAAAGGGCAGTCCGTCCGAATGAACCAATGAGAGTGAGAAGTCGACGGGCCAATGGGAAGAGACAAAGTAAGACCATTTTAACACCAATTGCAAGAGGCGGTTTTATGAGTTGAGCCAATGGAAAAGAAGATCGAGAGGACTTTAGGTCGGTTTTTACTCTTTTTTAAAAAAACACTTTGCTAATCTGCAGAGAGACAAACTAAACCTTTAACAGTAGTGGCTGGAATAAAGTAGAAATATTTGTTCGTATTTGTTTTGTGTGAAGGGAAAAACCTGTTTGTTTGGTTTAATTTAGTGTGATCAATTTTCAATCAGCCATTCAT
This sequence comes from Geotrypetes seraphini, assembly GCF_902459505.1. Lineage (NCBI taxonomy): Eukaryota > Metazoa > Chordata > Amphibia > Gymnophiona > Dermophiidae > Geotrypetes > Geotrypetes seraphini. The sequence goes on along the minus strand of NC_047085.1, from coordinate 304,432,866 downwards.
AGCTCTGAATCTGTCAATATTAGGAATAAGGTGACCAACTCCCTTATTTCCCAGGAGCTTCCTTGTTAGAGGACTTAATTAGGCATCAGCGAACAAATGCATATAGGTTAGGACTAACAAACATGCAAATGTCAATTTTTATTCTATTCTGTGACCTGTATATTATATACAATGTAAATTATTTCTTTTGCTTAATATTATCCATTCCATGAACATTTGCTGGAGTAATGCAACTAAATCTTTAAATTCATGGCCAACAGTTGCTCACCCGTATTAGGAATGTACAGCTAGGGTGTCTCACTTAGAGTCTCTAGGGTTACTAAAAATCCGGGAAAACCCAGACATGTCCCCTTTTTAAAGGATTGTCTGAGTGTCCTGATGGTTGGGTTTTTTTTAATTGTGGAGTTTGGCAGGGACGGCTTAGAAAGAACCCTTACCTTCTCAGCACTGCAATTCTATTTTCTTTGGGCTGCCAGCTCAGCAATGACAGCTTTCCTCGGAAGCCACCTCTCTGCAGGTCCTGCCTCTGCGGGAACAGAAAGTTGCTACAGAGAGACTTCCAGGGCAAGATGACGACAGCTGGCTCATGTCACTGAGCTGCTGGCAGCTGAAGAAAATAGAATTGCAGCGCCGAACAGGTAAAAGGCGAAGAACCACCAGATTCTTTGTAAGCCGGCCCTGCCAAACTAGCTTTTGGGGGGGGGGGGCTGAGCCAGGGTTGGGGTGAGGGCGGAGCCAGGGTGGGGTGGGGACAGGAGTATGTATCTTAGGGTTACAAATATGGTAACCCTAAGAGTACCTCAAACTGTGGACAAAAAATGTGAATTGGATTTACATCTATAAGCTGCATACATAAATATATTTACAGAGATGCAGCATTACTAATCAAACCCAGCTTCTCTTGGCCACACTCAAGCAGAGCACCCCAACTTAGGAGCAGATTGTCAAAACTAAAATCTGCCTTTAATGTTCCAGCTGGTTTAGCATGCAAGTATTATATCGGCAGATTATCAAAACAGCTTACTGAGGTCTCTTCTGAGTTTTCTAGCAATCTTCGATACTGCCATGCAAATGTAGTACAACAAGGTCATTAATATTAAAATCATTACTCCGAGCAATTCTCTATAGTTGCTGAATGATTCTCTAACCTCATTGTGCCACATTTGCAATCAAAACTTACCGACAAGTCTGAGCTGTCGTTGCCTTACTTTCTGATCAGTGCCGGGTGCACACTGGGATGCACCGGGGAGGGGCCTGAGGCTCTGATTGGCCCAGGTTGTTTAAGACCCCTCCCATAGGATGCAATGGAGAGGGGAAGACCCACAATTTTGAAGAGGTGGGCCAGCTGGCCAGAGGGAGTAGGCATCCCTACGGCCAGCCATCTAAGTATGGTAAGGGGGAGAGGGCGGGGGGGGGTTGTTTGGTGACCGGAGAGAGTGGGCATCTCTCCTGCTGCTGAGGGGGTGCTTTCCTTGGTGGCGGGAGAGAGTGGGCATCTCTCCTGCTGCTGGGGTGTGTTGCTTGACAGCGGGAAAGAGTGGGTATCTCTCCCGCTGCTGAGGGGGAGTTCGGGGATGTTCTTTGGCTACGGGAGAGAGTGGGTATCTCTCCCACTGCCGTGGGGGTGTTGCTGGGTGGCTGGAGAGAGCGGGCATCTCTCCCACTGGTGAGAGGGTATTGGGGGATATGTTGCTCGGCAGCGGAAGAGAGTGGGCATCTCTCACGCTGCCGGGGGGTTGCCTTACTGGGTCAGACCAATGGTCCATCAAGCCCAGTAGCCTGTTCTCACGGTGGCCAATCCTGGTCCCTAGTACCTGGCCAAAACCCAAGGAGTAGCAACATTCCAAGCTACCGATCCAGGACAAGCTGTAGCTTCCCCCATGTCTTTCTCAATAACAGACAATGGACTTTTCCTTTCTTAAAACCAGCTACGCTATCCACTCTTACCACAACCTCAATGCGTTCTAGAGCTTAACTATTCTCTGGGCAGGAGCAAGTGAACATCACTCCTGTGTGTTTCCCCTAGATCACCAGGGATCAGCAAAGGCAGACTCGGGGGCCTACAGTTGTGGCAGGGCTTGAGCCTCCTGATTTTTTTTTTTAGAGAGGGAATATTGGAAGAGTGGGAGTTGGAGGCCCACAGGAACAAATGTACCACTACCAGCTTATATTCAAACCATTTATCTCCCATTGCATAAAGTTAGGACAGCCTTTGAAACTCTTGACTAAAGTTTTGAGGGGAAAAAAAATCTTTTCTTCAAGACATGTGGAAACTGAGAATCACAGGAGACAATATTTCCCAACATAAATTCATGTTTCACTATCCAGTGGTGCAGATTGAAACATACTTCTGCAAGAAGTCAAGAGTTTGAATAATTACAGTATTACTGATTTTGGTGACCTAATGAAGAAGTTGATGTGACCCAAAAGGGATTATTGATTAAATAAAATACATCCCAAGGATTTACTTCTGGTCAATGAAGACTATTAATGATTTTTTTGAAAGCATATGGGTATATTTGTAAGAAGTGCTGCACTATTCATATGTGTATTTAAATATTCTTGTGTCTTTTGTGTGTCAACGTTTTTATTAATGATAGCCAGAAAGTACAAAAGAAATAACAGCAAACCACCATTGTCCATATTTAGTATTTAGTATTCCACCCCCCCTCCCCCTGACCTAGCCAAACCATACTCCCTTGACCTCCCCAAACCAAATCCCACACACCCACTCCCATGCCCCCTTCATTATCAATAACATCTGTTGAGGAACTTGAGAGTCCTATTTTTGTGACTCCCAAAGGGGAGATATGGCACAAGAAGCTGAAATCAGCATCCTCCTTAAAGCATGGCATCACATGATCTCAGGCAGATGAGCTGTTCTGCCCCCACAGCCAGGACAATTGAATATGTATACTGAATAAGTGAATAAAGTTATGGCTTTAAGACAAGCTTACAGAGTGCATTGCTATATCCCTGGTGAGCTGATACACCTTTCTTCTTGCTTGTTTTCTCGTGTGGCTTGGGTAACAATCTCTTTCTTTAATGCTCTTAGAAGTTTTTTAGACAGCAAAATGAAAAGAATTTATAAGGGTGTGAAAACTTTTGCAAGGCACTCTAAACAAGATTGCATTCATAAAATGCAGTAGTATGGAGATGTAAAAAAACCAAATAGATCAGCTACCCAAGACATATCTCATCAGATAGCAATAACTAGCACACAGTTAAATATCGCCATGCACACACCAAAGACCCACACACTCAGACACTTACCTTCGCGTAAGCTTTACTTGTCGTCAGATAGAAATCTTTGTCACTGGTGTTTGTTTGTCTAGTTAGGGGCTGTTTAGTGTATAGTGTAGTGGGCATTTCTGAAGCCTGGGAGTAGGATTTATTGGAGGCCGGTGAGAAGGATTTGTCATAAGTCCAGGAGGGGGGCCTGTCCGGAGTACAGCAAAGGGATCGTTGAATAGGCCAGGAGGGACACCTGTCAGAAGGTTGGAAGGGGGATCTACTGGATGCTTGGAAAGAGGAATTCTCTGAAAGTCGGGAGGGGAATTTATCAGAATATTGAAAGGAGGAACTATCAGTCTGTCTGGAGGTGGATCTGTCAGATCGAAAGGATGGTCTATCAGAATTTTTGGAAGGGAATATATCTGAATTTTGGGAAAGGCATTTGTCAGACACTTGAGAAGGAGATCTGTCAGAAGGCTGAAAGGAGGATCTGTTAGAATTTTGAGAGGGAGGCTTATCAGAAGATTGGGAAGGAGTTCTGTTTGAAGTCCAGGAGAAGGATCTTTCATAACCCTGGCAGGAGAATCTGGTAGAAGTCTGAGAGGGGACATTATCATGTTGAGACTGTAAAATAAAAATAAAAGGCAGAATTCAAACATATGGAACTGTCTTGTATATATGTATACATGTGTTATGCATTTGTATCCCTTGGTGTGTGCGCCGTATGTGTATGATTTATGCATGTATAAGTATAGGGAGAAAATGTGCCTGTGAATAAGTATACCCATGTAGGTGTTTGTATGCATATTCCTAATAAATAGAATGCTTATGAAGTACAGTCAAACCTCAGTTTACGAGTGTACCAGTTTGCAAATGTTTTGCAAGACGAGCAAAACATTCTCAAAATCAGCGCCTCGGAAACTGAGCTTGACTCAATTTATGAGCCCCCCCCCCTGTGATCTGGCATCCCCCACTCACCCACCCACTAGTTCTCACTCTCTGCGAGAACTAGAAGGCCTTGAGCATGCACAGATGCTCAAGGCCCAGCACAAGGAAGAGGGAAGATCTTCAGGCACCAGCATGTCCTGTGCATTGGTGCTGGTGCCGGTGCCAGATGGGGGTAAGCGAATGTGTTTGGGTGAGTGGGGGATGCTAGACCGTGGCGGGGGGGGGGGGGGCAACACGAGCGGAGGGGTATGCTGGATTGTGGGGGGGGGGGGTATGCTGGATCGCGGAGGGGGAGTGTGGAGCAGTGCCGGTGGCCTCAGGGGGAGGTAACGTAGAGCAGCACCTGTGGCCACGGGAAGGGGGGAGGAGGTACAACGAATCAAGCAAGTTTTCCTTACATCCTATGGGGAAACTTGCTTTGATATACGAGTAAATTGGTTTACAAGCATGCTTCTGGAACGAATTATGCTCGTAAACCAAGGTTCCACTGTAAATGCATATATACAAAAAAAAGCAAATATTAAAGTAGCTGTCTGAAGGGGCAGTCATACTAGTAGCAATTCTGTAAAGTAAGCATCTCTTTATAGGTGTTCCAGTGTCACACGCTAGGGTATTTGGGTATGAGCAGAAGCGCATGCAAATTCAAAGAATTGCCAATTAAGTGCAATAATTGATTGTTAACATCAAGTTATTTTAAAATAATGGTTCATTAGCTAATTAATTTGTAACATGCATCTTCAATTTGCATGCAAATTTTCACCATACATTTTTTGGTGCCATATGTAGAATCCAGGGGATAAATGAGAGCCCTGCCCATGTCCTGCTCACGCTTTGTCCATGTGTATAGGCCTCTTGTAACTGCACACTTATGCGCTCCCTTACAGAATACTGCATAGGACGCTTAGTGCTAGTTTTTTCTCCACTTGAACACACAAAGGGGCATGTATCCTTGCTTGCCTTCTTATAGAATTGTCCTTCATATAAGGATTATCTGACATAAGCAGCTTTACTGTATCTATACAATCATAGCTCCAAATACTTTTAAATAAGCTAAGTTGGTATTTTATATTAGGCTAACTTGAGTGACAGGAATTGTGTAGACAATAACGTCCACAATTTTATGGGAAAATATCTTTATTAAGTCAGATACAAGTATAATCAGCAATTCAAATACAGTATTACAGAAATATATGCCATATATTGAACAAACAGTAAAATAAACAACGTAGAACCAACCTAAGGGCTTTTTTTTTACAAAGTTACAGTAGAGGTTTCTACCAAGGGCCAGCGAGATAAATGCACTGACGCTCATAGGAATTCTATGAGAGTTGGAGCATTTACCTCACCAGCCCACAGTAAAAACCTCTACCATGGCTTTGTAAAAACAAGCTTAATTTTTATCCCAGGACAAGCAGGCAGCCTATTCTCAACATGTGGGTGACGTCATGCCCGGAGCCCAGATGTGGACAGCTTTGCAAGCTAATTTGCTTGCAGAATTTAGAAAGTTTGCGACTTTCACACCGCCCACGTAAGGGTGCGTGTCTCCTCAGTTCTCTGTTTTCCACGGTGCCGAGAAGTTGTGTATTTTGATGATCTGTGCTAGACTCAGTTCTAAACTTCGTGCCTTCTCTCACCGTGACTCGTGTTTGTTATTTTTCAGGGTTGCTGTGTTTTTTCTTTGCGCGTTAAAAAAAAAAAAAGACTTTAATTTTACTTTTATTTCTTTTGTCACGGCGGGGCCTTCTTTGTGGCCTCCGCCGCAGGGTTTTGATTTCGCTGAGGCCATCTTCCTGCCTATGTCCAGGCTGGTCACAGGCTTCAAGAAGTGTAGCCGTTGCCAGCGCATGATCTCCCTCACTGACCCACATAGGTGGTGTATTCAGTGTTTGAGACCTGACCATCGTCTGGAGTCGTGTACTCGCTGTGCTACCCTTCAACCTCGAGCCCGCAAGCATCATCGAGTTCAGATGGAGAAATTCTTTGGCGGTCCAGAGAAGAGCGACTAAGATGGTTAAGGGGCTGGAGGAGTTGCTGTACAGCAAAATATTAGAGAAACTGGGCTTCTTCTCCCTTGAACAGAGGAGATTGAGAAGGGACATGATCGAAACATTCAAGATACTGAAGGGAATAGACTTAGTAGATAAGGACAGGTTGTTCACCCTCTCCAAGGTAGGGAGAATGAGAAGGCACTGCCTAAAATTGAAAGGGGATAGATTCTGTACGAACATAAGGAAGTTCTTCTTCACCCAGCCCTGATTGGCTGAGGCACCTCGGGTTCCTCTCCTCTTGGCAGGGGCCTGAGGCACCTGAGCCAATCAGAGACTTCCTTAGGGCTGAGCCTAAGGAAGTCCCTGATTGGCTGAGGCACCTCAGTCTCCTCCCAAGGGGGGAGGAACCCGAGGTGCCTCAGCCAATCAAGGCCTTAGGCCACTCCCTGTGCATCAGGTGATGCGCCAGGCCATGGCCTAAGGCCGCTAATGCGCAGCGGCCCGCGGGGGTGCAGGAGCAAGAGGACTTCATGCTTCCTCCTGCTCCCGAAGATGGAAGCCTAGGAGCAGGAGGGACCGAGCACCCCATTCCTGCTGCCGAAGAGGAGCCTTGCCCTAAGGAGCAGGCGGGATCGGGCACCCCTTCTGCTCCCAACAATTTTAAAGGTATGCAGGGCGGGTGGGCCGAGCCCGACTAGGGGTGGGCCGGTCGTGGGTAAGGCGGAGAGGCCGGTCAGGGTTAATTCAGGGGGTGTCGGGCTACTGCAGACTCTCCTGCCTGCTTGCCCCAACTCTCCTGCTCTCTGCCGCCGTTGCCCCGCAGTGCAGGCCTGCTTTAAAACCATGGGCTTACATTATAGGGAATGGCAGCAGAGAGCAGGAGAGTCTGGCGAGCAGGCAAGAGAGATCAGAGCAAGGCAGGCAGGAGAGATCCGGGCTGGTGGTGGGGGTGTGGGGTGTTGAGCAGGGCCGGTGTGTCGGGCTGGTGTCGGCTCTCCTGCCTGCCCCGATATCTCTTGCCTGCTCACTGGACTCTCCTGCTCTCTGCCTCTGGGAGCAGGCAATAGAGATCTGGGAAGAGCAGGGCAGGCAGGAGAGATCGGGCTGAGCTCTGACAGCAGTGACAGGAGGCTGCTTCTCCTGTCACTATTATCAGGGTGTGCGCATGAGCGGGGATTGCTCTGGCCATGGGTAGGGGCGTGTTAACGATTGTCCCAGGCCTTTAATGAATTAGTCAGCCGGCATGCAAATGGAAACGGATCGCACACGGTTTGGAGGTTTAGTGAATCTAGCCCAAGGAGTCGAATCCTTGGGAGTGCCTTGAGAGGATTCCACTCTCAGTATGCAAGGACTTGATTCTTTGCGAGTGTCTCATCTGGAGCATAAGCATGCTATTCAAGGAGCCGAGTCCTTGTCAGTGTCTCAAGATGCCTTGACACCAGGAGTTCAATCTTTTGTGGTGTCTCGATCTCCAGCCTCCAGCCCTCGTTCCTCGCATAAGACATCTCCTTTCCCGAGGCAAAGGACAAAGACCGCTCAACTTTCTTCTCAGCGAGACCTGCCTGGTTTGAGGCACAGTCGAGGCATCTATCGAAGTACAGATCCTCTTCTCGAGACACGCCTCGTCTCTCTACACCTCAAGGCTATTCGAGGCTTTCTACTCCGAAGCCGAGGACACCTCCTCCATCTGCTTCTCCTGCGAGGGATTCTTCTTCAGTGAGTCGTCTACACCTGCACATTCAGGTCTCAGGTGTGAGTACTCCAGGGAAGCTTCACCCTCATTCTCTGCTCTTCGAGATGTTTCGAGGTCACCTTCCCCTCAAGGTCAGATATCCTTCTCTACTTTTCTACGTCAAATGAGTAAGAAACTCAAGATAAATTTGGATTCCAAATACACTACTGAGTATTTAGAAGAGATGGGCATGTCTCAACCTCCTACGGAGTCTCTTTAAATACCCATTAATAGACTTCTTTCTCAAACTTTCAAGAGGAACCTTGAAACACCTTATTCCATTCCTGCTGTTTCAAGAAAGCTGGAATCCCGTTACAGAATGGTCCATTGCAAGGGCTTCAAAAAGTCTCAGTTATCACATCAATCCCTTCTCGTGGAATCCTCTTTGAAAAGGAACAACCCTTCCAAGGTTTATGCCACTGTCCCTCCTGGAAGAGAGGGCAGGACCATGGACAAGTTTGGACACCGTTTGTATCAGAATTCTCTGATGGCAACCAGGGTTTTAAATTACAATTTTATCTTCATTTCTTATTTCAAGCATCTGGTTGACACACTGCCTGCATATTTCAAGTATGTTCCTCAACACCGTCTTACAGGTTTTCAGAATACCATTACTACTCTGAATCAACTCTGCATGCATCTCCTTCAATCTTCCTATGATGCATTTGAGCTTTCCTCGAGGGTCACCGCCTTCTCAGTGGCCATGCGCCAGCTTGCCTGGCTTCGCACTGTTGACATGGACCCTAATCTACAGGATTGCCTCGCCAACATTCCTGGTCAAGGCAATGACTTGTTTGATGACTGCATCGAGGAGGCCACTAAGAAGTTGTCTGAACATGAGAAGTCATTTGTTTCCATCATTCGTCCTAAGCCTAAGCTTTCGCTTTCCACCTCTAAGGGTCTCAGGCCTATACCAACTTACCAGCAGCGTTTCCCAAAGGGCAGCTCCTTATACCAGAGCGCCTCCTAAGAAACCAGCTTATTTGTCTCTGCCACAAGGTGTCTTCCTTGACTACGATTTCAGCAAGACACATGATGGTTCTCCTAGGTCACATGGCCTCGACAGTTCACGTGACTCATTTTGCCAGACTTCACATTAGAATTCCTCAGTAGACCTTGGCATCTCAGTGGGCGCACGCAGGCTTGCGACCCACTCTCTCAACACATTACAGTCACTTCTTCATTGAGACAGTCTCTCCACTGATTGATGCTTTCTTCCAATCTCTCCAAAGGTTTAATGTTTCAAATGCCCCCTCATCATTCCTTGACATATGCTTGGGGGGGCTCATCTCGACAGTCTCTGTACTCAAGGCCATTGGTCCAGCACGGATCGTCAGTGTCATATCAATCTCTTGGAACTCAGAGTGATCTTCAATGCTCTCAAAGCTTTTCAGCATCTTCTTCACGACCAGGTAGTCCTCATTCAAACAGACAATCAAGTAGCCATGTGCTATGTCAACAAGCAGGGAGGAACAGGATCTCTCCCTCTTTGCCAGCAAGCTCAACAGGTGTGGCACTGGGCAATCCATCACAACACCTTCCTGAAAGCAGTTTATATTCAAGGAGAGAAAAACTGTCTGGCAGACAAATTGGGTCGTCTTCTGCAATCTCACGAATGGATACTCAATTCCTCGCCTCTCCATCACATTTTTTCTCAGTGGTGGACTCCTCAGATAGATCTCTTTGCGTCTCCCCACAACCACAAACTGCCTCCGTTCTGTTCCAGGATATACTCACCTCATTGCCTCAAGGCAGATGCTTTCCTTCTGGACTGGACAAATCAGTTTCTCTATGCATTCCCTCCTTTTCCTCTGATTCTCAAGACTCTTGTCAAACTCAAACAGGAGTATGCCTACATGATTCTGATAGCTCCTCGATGGCCCAGACAACCTTGGTTCTCCTTTCTACTTCAACTCAGAAGCAGGGAGCCACTACTTCTACCAGTTTTTCCCTCTCTCCTTACACAGAGTCAGTGGTCTCTACTTCATCCCAACCTGCAGTCTCTGCACCTGACAGCTTGGTACCCCTCAACCTAACTGCCACTCTACAGTTTTCTCAATCTATGCAGGACATTTTAGAAGCTTCTAGAAAGCTTACCATTCGACAATGCTACAATCGGAAATGGACTAGATTTTCAGCTTGGTGCACCATACATCACAAGGAGCCTCAATCTACCTCCTTGTCTTCAGTTTTGGATTACCTGTTCCACTTATCATAATCAGGCCTCAAATCCACATCCATTCGAGTCCACCTCAGTGCAATTGCTGCTTTTCATCAGCCTATCGAAGGGAAACCCCTTTCTGCTCATCCTGTGGTTTCCAGATTTATGAAAGGACTTTTCAATGTCAAACCACCTCTCAAACCTCCTCCAGCGGTTTGGGATCTCAATGTTGTTCCTGCGCAATTGATGAAGCCTCCTTTTGAACCAATGGATTCGGCTCATCTGAAATATCTCACTTGGAAAGTGGTTTTTCTCATTGCTCTTATGTCTGCTCGCAGGGTCAGCTAGTTGCAAGCTGTAGTAGCAGACCCACATTTCACAGTATTCCATCATGACAAGGTGGTCCTCTGTACTCATCCTAAATTCTTAACTAAAGTGGTTTCAGAATTTCATCTCAACCAATCAATTGTACTTCCAGTGTTTTTTCCAAAGCCTCATTCTCATACTGGAGAAACAGCTCTTCATACTCTGGACTGTAAGCGTGCTTTGGCTTTCCACTTGCAACGCACTCAACCATATAGATCTGCTCCTCAACTTTTTGTCTCCTTAGATCCAAACAAGTTGGGACACCCGATTTCCAAGCACACCATCTCCAACTGGTTAACAGCTTGCATCTCTTTCTGCTATACTCAGGCTGGACTGCATCTACAGTCGAGTCACAGCCCACAAAGTCAAAGCCATGGTGGCATCAGTAGGTTTCCATAGATCTACTCCTATTGAGGAAATCTGCAAAGCTGCCACTTGGTCCTCGATTCATACATTTACCTCTCATTATTGTCTGGATACTTTTTCTAGACGGGATGGCCATTTTGGCTAGGCAGCGTTACAAAATTTATTCTCCTAAATTGCCAACTCTCCCTCCATCCCATACTAGTTAGCTTGGAGGTCACCCACATGTTGAGAATAGGCTGCCTGCTTCTCCTGGGATAAAGCACAGTTACTTACCATAACAGGTGTTATCCAGGGACAACAGGCAGCTATTCTTACAACCCACCCACCTCCCCGGGTTGGCTTCTCTGCTAGCTATCTGAACTGAGGAGACATGCGCCCTTGTGTGGGCGGGAAGGCACTCGCGCATGCGCAATGCGGCAGTTGAGAACTTTCTAAGTTCTGCAAGCAAATCAGCTTGCAAAGTTGTCCGCATCCGGGCTCCGTGGATGATGTCACCCACATGTTGAGAATAGCTGCCTGCTGTCCCTGGATAACACCTGTTACGGTAAGTAAATGTGCTTTTTGAGCTATTAAATCCCTACTCTCCCAACCGAATCCTCCAATCAAAATATAATCCTTTCCTCTTGGGAGACTACTCAAGGTCCTGTCTCAGTTTCTCCAAAGAATAAGCAATACTGATATCTCCAAATAATTTAACAATGAGGAACACATATGCACTGATAAAAGTACTCAAATAAGACCCCCCAGAGCTTCAAAAAATGATTTTTGGAATTTAAACTTGTAGTGTCCACAGAAAGTCTCTCTTTGTGCAACAGTTCATGTATTTGTATACATCATTGCCATAAAGTTGGAGGAGAGTCCTTTATCAACTTTAACAAAATGCAACATTTAAACATTAGATAGGCTTTACAGAGAAATATGGAAGATACCTGGAGGGCCTTTACAATATCATCTGTTATATCCAACAGACTTTGTCAGGGTGTAACTGTAAATGTTCAGCCATACACATGACCTAAATGTAACCATATAGTGTTCCAAAAGTCTTGGATTATTGGAGATTCCCATATTCAATGTTTCAAGGGGCCCTCTGCTTCCTCACATTTAAGACAATATCCGTCAATGGGGTCTCAAACTTGCGGCCCACAGTCTTGTACCCAATCTCGCACTCTGGGCAGGAAGAGAGGCGTCGGTGTCAGTTGACTTGCAACTTCCTGCTGCCATCGCATATGCCAGGACTCCTGCCTTTGCGTATCCAGCAGATATACAAAGGCAGGAGTCCCAGCATACATGATGGCTGCAGGAAGTTGCAAGTTAGCTGACGCTGGAGCCTCTCTTCTTTCCCATTGTGCGAGCTCGCGTACAAGACTGCGGCTGCAAAATACAGGTATTACTGGACAGGAGGGGAGGAAGGAAGGGAGAAAGGGGTACTGCTGCCAAGGGGAGCAGGGAATGGAGAAGAGGTACTTCTGGACAGGGGGAATGGAGAAGGGGTACCGCTGGACAGGGGGAGCAGGGAAGGGAGAAGGGGTACTGCTGGACAAGGGGGAGGTAAAAGGAAGGGAGAAGAGGTGCTGCTGGACCTGGCAGAAAGGGAGGCAAAAGAAAGATGCTACACACTGGAGGGGAGGGTGGAAGGGTGAGATGGTGCATGGGGAAGAGCATGTTGTGTTGGGGGTGGGAAAGAGAGTTGCCACTGAGGGAAGAGGCAAGGACAGAAAGAGAAAGCGTGCAGGAAGCAGAAAGTGTTGGACTCATGGAGAGGGCATGATGGATGGAGAGGACAGAAAGAAGGGAAGGAGAAATGTTTTGGGGAAGGGGGAGAGTTTAGAGAGTGAAAAGTTGGACTCATGGAGAGAGAGAGCAATGTTGTTTGGTTGAAGGAAGGAGGACCAGAGGATAAGCATGCAGGAGGAAAAGAGAAAAAAAAGTTGGACTGATGAAAAGGAGGGAGAAATGTTGGACTGGGAGGGGGCTGAGAAAGAAGGAAAGGAAGGAAGATGGATTGCAGGGGGCAGAAAGGAGGAAGGGAAAGAGAAAGAGAAATGTTACACTGGGGGAGAAGGAAGGAAGGAAGGAGAGAGATGTCAGACCATGGAAATAGGGAGGGAAGGAGAGAGAGATAGGAAGGGAAGGAAGCGTAGATTTTGAGAAAAATGGAAAAATTGAATGTTAAGTTAATGCCAAAGATGGATGCAAGTTTGATTCAAACAGACCGGGGATTTTAAATTACAGTCCACTTGAGGGGGCAATACTTTCAAAATAGAACAAAACACAAAAGACCCCCCCCCCATCAATACTGGGCAAGTTTCTCAAATAATATCATCATATAACATTTAAAGGCTTTTAAATATTCTCATAAGCTCTTCAGTAAGGCGCTACAGCAGCGGTACAATGTCGCTGGAAAGGTGCTTGAATTTTAATCATAACACATTGCATGGAACAAGGATTCTTGCTTCTACTGGAGTGACAAAAGCTGTTTAACAGTTGACCACTTATCTGAAAAGGTCAGTTCAAGGCTCCAACACAGTCTGTGTTTTGCTAAGCTACATCAGGAAGCCGGAAGGATAAGCTTTTTGTATTGATTTTATTTGCAGTGTGCAGTGCCTGAGTCCTTTGGTCTACACACTTGATGTTGAAAAAAGACACGTCTGAATACATTATATTAGAGATTTCTATTCCACCATTGCCTTACGGTTCAAGGCGGATTACAAAAGAATTACAATAAAGGTACTACATGAAGAAGATATCTGGTAATTTCTAGAGGAGATACGGAGTAGATGAGGTTGCTTTGGGGAATCGGGAAGCTATTAGGGAGTGATATTGGGAAGTGGGAAGAGTCTTGTGGAATTAAGTTGTTTGCAGGAATTTCTTGAAGAGTAAAAGGCAGAATAGAAGACCTGATTAACATAACATAACATTCTATTTCAAACGAGGGTAAAATAGTAACATAGTAGATGACGGCAGATAAAGACCTGAATGGCCCATCTAGTCTGCCCAACCTGATTCAATCTAAAAATTTGTTGGTATTGTGTTTGTGGAGATGTATGGAACTTAGCTCACTGTAAGTATTTGGAGTTTTGATTATGTGTGCATTGTTTTTTTTTGGGATCTTGCCAGGTACTTGTGACCTAGATTGGCCACTATTATAAACAGGGTTCTGGACTTGATGGACCTTTGGTCTATCCCAGTACGGCAACTCTTATGTTCGTGTGAGTTATTTCAGCTTTTTACAGTACAACACGACTGCCTCTTTACAATGCCACTTTATTATTTGTTGGTTTTGCTGATTACCTATTTGTGTTAAGATTTTTTTGTTGAATTTTTTTTGTTGTTGTGATGTTTTCTCTGTACTAGATGTGCTTGCACAAGTTCAGTACTATGAGATGGCCATGAAAGCCAGTTCCACAGGTAAAATAGTGTTTTATGTTTATTAAAAACTTTATATACGCATAACGGCCTAAAAGGATCCAAGCGGTTTACAATGTGTAATTTGCATTCATCAAGAAAACAACTCCATTTAAAAATAGGAGAGGAAAGATTAAAAACAAAAGTTACTTTTATTCTTCATAAATATTATAACAGACATCTCAATAATAACAATTCTAACGGCAAACCAATAAAACACTCAGATCTCAATGAATCATAATTTATACATGCAGCTAAAAATTCTCCATTACAAAATTAATCATTACATAAACACATCAGACCTTTTCTCAAGGTGAGTTACATTCAGATGCATTAGGTATTTCTCTGTCTCCAGAGGGCTTATAATGGAAACAACAGAAGGTTAAGTGACCTGCCCAAGTCACAAGAATCCACAGTGGGATGGAAGAAAAATAGCTGACAGAGTAAAACGGGGAGACAAGACATTTTTTTGATATATTAGTGATAGGAAGAACTGCAAAAGTGGCATTGTGAGACTCAAAGGTAAAGGGGGGAAATATGTAGAAGCTAATAAAGAAAAGGCCGAATCGCTTAACAAATATTTCGGTTCTGTTCACAGCTGAAGCGTTGGGAGCAGGACCACAGAAGACAAACGTGAATAGGGATGGAGGAGTAATAGACCATGATCGATTTTCAGAGGGTTGTGTTCATGAGGAGCTAGCTAAAATAAAGATAGATAAAGCAATGGGGCCGGATGGTGTACATCCGAGGGTGCTGAAGGAACTTAGGGAACTTATGGTAGCTCCGCTGACTGACCTTTTAATGAGTCTCTAGAGTTGAGAGTGGTACCGGAGGACTGGAGAAGGGCAGATGTGGTCCCTCTACACAAAAGTGGAAGTAAGGAAGAAGTAGGGAATTACAGGCCGGTAAATCTGACTTCTGTGGTAAGCAAATTAATGGATACGCTTTTAAAACAGAGAATAGGCAAGCTTCTGGAATTCTGTGGATTACAGGACTGGAGGCAACATGGATTCACTAGAGGTAGGTCTTGTCAGACAAATCTGATCAATTTCTTTGACTGGGTGACCAGAGATTTGGATAGAGGATGTGCATTAGATGTGGTGTATTTAGATTTTAGCAAAGCCTTTGACAGTGTTCCACACAAATGTCTAATAAATAAACTGAGTGCCCTTGGGATGGGTCCCAAAGTGACGGACTGGGTCAGGAACTGATTGAGTGGAAGGCAACAGAGGGTAGTGATCAATGGAGATTGCTCTGAGGAAAGGGATGTGTGCCTCAAGGTTCTATTCTTGGGCCTGTTCTTTTTAACATTTTTATAAAAAATATTGCTGAAGGGTTGTCGGGTAAGAGTTGCCTCTTTGTGGATGATATCAAAATCTGCAATAGAGCAAACATGCCAGATGGTGTGAATAACATGAAGCAAGACCTGGTGAAGCTTGAAGAATGGTCTGAAATTTGGCAGCTAAAATTTAATGCTAAGAAATGCAAGGTCATGCATTTGGGCTGCAAAAATCAGAGGGAACGGTACAGTTTAGGGTGTGAAGAAATTATATGCATGACGGAAGAGCGGGACTTGAGTGTGATTGTATCTGATCATCTTAAGGTGGCCAAAGAGGTTGAAAAGGTGACGGCGAAAGCTAGAAGGATGCTAGGTGCATAGGGAGATGTATGGCTAGTAGGAAAAAGGAGGTATTGATGCCTCTGTATAAGACTCTGGTGAGACCTCATTTAGAATATTGTGTACAATTCTGGAGGCCAAACCTTCAAAAAGTTATAAAAAGGATGGAGTCAGTCCAGAGGAAGGCTACTAAAATGATGTGTGGTCTTCGTGATAAGGTGTATGGGGACAGACTTAAAGATCTGTATACTTTGGAGGAAAGGCGGGAGCAGGGCCGGATTAAAGGGTAGGGCCAGTAGGCATGTGCCTTGGGCACGAGGAGGTCAGAGGGGCCCGATGAGCTGGGCACCCGCATGTTTCCCTCCCTCCTTCCTTCCTTCTCCCTCTTGTGCAGCAGCTGCCATTATGCTTTCCTGTCTTCACTGCCCTTCCCCCCAACCCGGTCGAATAGCAGTGGCTCTCTCTTCCCAGCCTCCAGACTTACAGTGGCTTCCTCCCCTCCCCTCCCAGCAGCTCTCAGTATTCTAACTTGCTTGAA
This sequence comes from Geotrypetes seraphini, assembly GCF_902459505.1. Lineage (NCBI taxonomy): Eukaryota > Metazoa > Chordata > Amphibia > Gymnophiona > Dermophiidae > Geotrypetes > Geotrypetes seraphini. The sequence continues at coordinate 304,416,510 of NC_047085.1, read as the reverse complement.
GCAATGCCAGTAGCGTCAGAGCAGCAACTTACTTAGGCAGCCTTGGGGCTTTTGCTGAGTCACGGCCCGCCTCTGATGATGCAACTTCCTCTTTCCTCATAGGCGGACATGAACCATCAAAGGACCCAAGGCAGCCAAAGTGAATCATTGTGCTGATGCTACTGACACTGCTGCAGGCAAGTTAAAACATTGAGCTGCTGCTGCTGCTGCTAGTCCAGGTAAGGGAAGGTGCTGTTGCCACTGGTTGGAGATGGAGAGAGGAGCTGTTGCTGGTAGGGCGAACAGGGGAAGGAGAGCAAGAGCTGGTTAGGGGGAAAGGAGAGCTGCTTTTGCTGGTTGGGGTAGGATTGAGAGGTGCCACACTGTACTGGAAATGGAGGATGATGAAGGGGGAGCTGCTGATGTTAGGAGTGGAAGGAAAAGGGGGAGCAAGAGCTGGTTGGGGGGGTGGGTGGAAATGGGGGGCACTGCTTCTGCTGGTCAGGGGAGTTGCCACACTGGACATGGAGGATGGTGAAGGGGGAGTTGCTGCTGGACAGAGGAAAAGAAAGGGAAAGCTGCTGCTGGACCTGGAGGGAGGGAGGAGAGAATCTGCTGGACTGTGGGGAGGGCAGTGGAGAAGGTGGCAGAGAGAGTGAATTGGGAGAGATGCTAACAACAGGGGAAGAGAGAGGAAAGCATATAAGCCACAGGGTGGGGGGTGGGGGCTGCGGACAGAAAAGAATAGAGAGATGATGCCCAGAGAAGAGATATTGTGCATAGAGGATAGGGACAGACACAGAGGGAGAATGCTGGATGGAAAGGGGATGGGGACACAGAAGGGCAATAATAATCACACGGGTACAAAGGGACAAGACACAGAGGGTAGATGCTAGGCAGGATAGATAGAGATGCAGAGGGAAGATATACATTGGAATGATGTGTAGGAAATTTAGAAGTCACTTCACTGGATACAGGATAGAACATCAAATGTACTAATTAAATATTCATGCAAGGAAAAAAAAAAGACGTGTCTGTTTGTTCACAGGAAACATATAGGGCTCCTTTTGCTAAGCTGTGCCAGTGGTTTTAGCGTGTACAATACCATGTGCGCTCGACGCTAACGCCTCCATAGTGCTGGCGTTAGTTTTTCTGCATAGCGCGGGGGTTAGCACATGCTATTCTTCAGCGTGTGCTAAAAACGCTACCGCAGCTTAGTAAAAGGAGCCCATAGGAGTAGTACACTTTTGTATACGTATGAAAAGGATTCAGAATTAAAGTCCTGGGCAAGTAGGTGGGAAGGGGGATTTGTGCAGAGATGTTTGGGGGTTGCATAGAAGAAAAACTACTCTGGCACTGGTATGGTAATCTTTGTTGTTTGTTTTGAATTTTAAAATAAAAGAAAAAAAGAAATACAAGTGGAAATAAAGAAATAAGAAAACAGGTAAATAAATGGGGTTGGTTCAGGGGCCCAGTGTACTTGTGTGCCTAGGGGCCCTCGAAGAATTAATCCTGCCCTGGGCAGGAGAGGGGAGATATGATAGAGACGTTTAAATACCTACGTAATATAAATGTGCATGAGTTGAGTCTCTTTCATTTGAAAGGAAACTCTGCAATGAGAGGGCATAGGATAAAGTTAAGAGGTGATAGGCTCCAGAGTAATATAAGGAAATACTTTTTTATGGAAAGGGTGGTAGATGCGTGGAACAGTCTCCCAGAAGAGGTGGTGGAAACAGAGACTGTGGGCCTCTTCTATCAAACTATGCTAGCAGTTTTTAGTGCAGAGAGCTGCGCTGAATGGCCCGCGTTGCTCCCGACGCTCATAGGAACTCTATGAGTGTCGGGAGCAGCACAGGCCATTCAGCACAGCTCACCGTGCTACAAACAGCTAGCGCAGTTTGATAGAAGAGGCCCTGTGTCTGAATTCAAGAGGGCCTGGGATAGGCATGAGAGATCTCTCAGAAAAAGAAAGAGATAATTGTTACTGTGGATGGGCAGACTAGATGGGCCATTTGGCCTTTATCTGCCATCATGTTTCTATGTTTCTAACCTTAGCTTCCCTAGTTCTCAGCCTATTGCTTTGACCACAGAAATGTCCTATCTAAAATTTGTCCACTATATGTGTGGATACAAGGATGCCTGTTGTTCCACAGTATATACACTTCCCAGTTGAGGAACAGAATAACGTACGTAGTTTTGAATTTTCAAAACCATACCTGTTTTGGTCAGAAAAAAGTACCAGCAGAAAAAAAGGAAGCAGAAATCCCACTGGGCATTTTTTCTGGGGCCAGTTTTCAAAGGTTAAATATGTGCACACTTTTACTTTGAAAATTGTTACAAAGGCCGCTATTAGAATTTACCTATGGACTTTGCAGCACTGCAACAGTATGAAAATTTCCCCCACTATAAACATGCAATGAAGCTGCTTGTATTCGAGTATATACCATATATACTTGACTACAAGTCAAGAAATTTTGGGGAAAAAAAGTCCTGGGGAAAAAAGGATCAACTGATTTATGGGATTCTACCTGGGATAGCACTTTTCTCTCCCTCCCTCCCACCTCTGGTGGAAAACTGTTACCTCACTTCCTGTCCCTTGCCAGCCTTGGAATCCCCACGGCTGGTACCTGCAAAAAGTATCTTGAGCTGCAAGCAGCCTGCCTTGGAGCACTCTCTATGATTCCTCCCCCACCCCCTTGCCAAACAGGAAGTTTTGAGGGGGGATTCCTTGGTAGGATTACCATCAAGGAGGATGTCTGCTCTCTGAACCGGAGAGAGAAAATGGCTTTGCTTACAAAAACTAGGGGACATTCAATGAAGTCACATGGAAATACCTTTAAAAGAAATAGGAGGAAATATTTTTTCATTCATTAAATAATTAAGCTCTGAAATTCATTGTCAGAGGATGTGGTTTCAGTGGTTAGCTTAACTGGGTTTTAGACAAGTACCTGGAGGAAATGTCCATAGTCTGCTATGTTTGCCTTGGGATGGGTAACTTGGAATGTTGCTACTATTTGGGTTTCTGCCAAGTACTTGTGACCTTGATTGGCCACTGTTGGAAACAGGAAACTAGGCTAGATGGACCATTGGTCTGACCCAGTATGGCATATTCTTATGAATGCTTGCCGTCGGGGGGGGACCATCATGGGTTGTTTGCGGGGAAGGGGATGGAAAGCCATGCTGTGGGAAAGCTTTCATGTGCACTTTCTAAAATTGCTGCTACCTCTGGATGGGGGGGATAGGGGATGGGCATGCAGCCCTGCTCTTCTTTTACATAAGGCTCTATGTTTAGCAGAACCTCTTGTAAAATACTGTGAAAATTCCTCACCTCCAGACTTGGGCATGTAAATTCTCTTTTCCAGGTCCCATCTAAAATCTGCCTCCATTTGTGTGTATTCTATATATGACAATTATATGTATGTGTGTGAGTATATACACACATACATATGTATGTATTATATGTATGTGTGTGGGCATTGAAATATATGATATTGCATAGATAACAAATCCCAATAAACTTGAAACTTGAGCATACTCTCCTCACAAAAAAAACAACTATCAACATTCCCATTGACTACTGTCATTGATGGTTCTGGTTCAAAATGACAGCCATGACCTCTAGCAGTACTTGCAGGAGAAGGTTAAATGCTCGGGGAGTGGGGGGGGGGGCTTTGAGAGGGTATATGATTGGGGGGAAGGGTTCTAGGAACTGCAATTAAAATGCAATTCATGTTGATTAAAAAATTATATCATTTAATCATTATTAAAATTTTTGATCAAACTACTATAGTGTCGATGAGTAGACTATTGTCATTTCTGTGCCATATTGTCCCCTAAAACTAAGTGACTATTAAATTACCCCATATACCCCATATATCTAAATGTGCATGTGTGCATTTATGTTAACATACATGCAATGAGACAGGTTAGAGAGAGGCGGATGTTTATTTCATACCTGTTGCAGGTGCATTTTTTCTGATTTGTTCAGTGGCCATGCAGTGCTCTCTCTGGTTTTCCAGGTGGCAGGTGCATGCTTCAAGACATCATCAACCTGCAACAAATCCCATGGAATATAACTATGGCTTTGCTCTGATTGCTCGTCTCTGGCTGTGTTCTGGCTAATGTCATGAAAAAGGCTGCTGCTCATAGTATGCTAGACTGATGTCACCATAGCTGGTACCACAAGTGGCATTCCCAGCAGAAAATCTATGGCAGAGGGAACAGAGAGCTCTCTGTCAGGGCCAGCGCATGGCTTCATGAGTACTGGAAAAGACAAAGGAACGTCCATAGAGGGGCTATGAGGAATGGAGAAAAGGCCAGCAGGGACGAGAGCAATTATCTCATGCAAGCTTTTCCTCTACACAGCCACTATAAAACCGTCAAAAGTACAATGGATCTATACATAATGGAACTGCTACCGGTATTCTATACGTTAAGGCTGTTCATCATTGGAAAAGGGAGAATTACAGTTTTCTGACAAAATTTAGCTATTGATTGCAAGGTAAAATCTCAAGATATTATTATTTTTTGTTTATTTTCTTGACACTGTCTGTAATATATTAATTTAAAAATAAGGAAAAAAACCCCAATCTAACCCACATCACGGGAAAAGAAACAGGATACAAGCAAAAGAAATCAATTAACAATCAGAACATAATAGTCATTTATTCCTGGTTATCCATAAAGGCAATCTCCACTATTAATCCCTACTCTGATCACTTTAATTTCCTTCTCTAATCAGAGTTTTTCAAACTGATCTGGCTCAAAGAAGACATCAAGCTCCATCTCTGCAGTATTCAAATCCAGATTCAAAGCCCATTTCAATGAAGATACAGTAAAACCTTGGTTTGCGAGCATAATTCATTCCAGAAGCATGCTTGTAATCCAAAGCACTCGTATATAAAAGCAAATTTCCCCATAGGAAATAATGGAAACTCAGACGGTTCATTCCACAACCCAAAAACTGTAATACAAAATACTTTACATACTTGTATTGCAAGACCTCGCTCATTTAGAACAGTCACTACACTCCTGTAGCGTCAGAGAGAGAAGAATCATCGGCTCAGTTGTGATGTGTGTATACTGTAAGTACTTGTATTGCAAGACATTGCTTATATATCAAGTTATAATTTAATAAAATGTTTTGCTTGTCTTGCAAACACTTGCAAACTAAGTTACTTGCTATCCAAGGTTTTACTGTATTTTCAATTCCAAACTGCAACCCACCTGCCAAGCACCAATATCTGTCTTACCATTCCCTCTGTAATTCCCCCACATGAGCACAGTGTATTGATGCACCTTCTTGTCCAGGTTGTCTGTCAACTAGATTGTAAGCTCTTTTGAGCAGGGACTATCTCTTCTATGTTATGATGTATAACACTGCATGCAAACCAGAAACAAAGAAAACTGCACAGGCTAAGTTTTTCGTCTGCGGTTTTATCTGATACCTTATCCACCTGGGACCCCTGATGAAGGCGTGTTTACCAAAACATGGACCGTGTCAGGTCCTTTGGTTTGGTTCAAGGTGGTAACATTAACCGCATTCTTGATTTTGTTTTAATAAATTTAGCCTGCATCTTTGTACAGCTGTCTGCAGCTTTCTTTGTTTCTGGTTTGTGCTATACGCACTGCAAACCGTTTTCTCCCTTTGTTGTTTGCTTAACACTGCATGCAAGGCAATCTGCTGACTGAGGCGAGAGATGAGTTGGCGCACCTCCCCCCCCAAGGGCTGCCCCAACTATTAGGCAAGACTGGCCAGCTGCCTATAGCAGCAGCTTCTTAGAGGGTAGTCGCTTCAGTAACAGAGTAAATGATAGAAGAGCCTCCTTGTAAGCCCAGGTCACCCATGTTTAAAGCAAAACAATGGATCCTGTCAGACAAACTCAAAGAACCATGTTTCTCGCCACACATACTTTTCAGCAAAAACACAAAGGAGACAGATGATGCTCAAACAACAAGGAGCAAAATGAGAAAGAAAGCTCAGTTTAACACGCCATAATAAAATTAGTTATATGAGAGCTGATATTCCACTTCTCTACAATATGCAAATCAGAACTATAACATTTCTCTTTGGAGGTTAGCATACAAAAAAAAAAATCCCGATTTTCATGTCATCTGAGCAATAGCAACACAAAGCTCTCCACTACCAGGCACTTTGTGAAATACAAAACCTGAAAAGGGGCCCCATATTTTTGTACTGCATACAGTACAAAGACATCTGCAATTAATATTTCCCAAAACTGATATGTTTCAATTAATAAATTCCAAATAATACACTTTATTCTACCTTAATATTGTGCAAAATATAAAGATAGCAGATGAAAATTTGAAAAACCTGAGAGATAGAAATCATCACTTTACAAATTAACAAATAGACATAAAACAAATAATGGGAAATATGAAAATACAATTTTATTGCATTAATCCATTTTCAATTAGCTTTCAGAGGCCAAATCCTCCTCCTTCAGGTCAGTACTGTATATTGCTATTTAGGTATCCTGTCCTGACCTGAGGAAGGGGGGTTAGTCCAATAAAAAGATTGCCTTATTTCCATTTCCTAAACTTTTATCAGTATAGCTACAAAACTACTTTATTCTAAAGCAACAACAAAAAAAATTTCTACCTTTTGTTGTTTCTGCTTTAATCATCTTCTTTTCATACAGCATCTGTCCTCTCTCTGTCTCTTCCATCCACTTTACATCCTCTCTTTCTGCCCCTACCATTCAATGTCCATCCTCTCTGCCCCTTCCATCCACCATCTGCTCTCTCTTCCATATGGCATCTTCTCTCTTTCTATGCCTCTTCCATAAACTGTCTATCCTGTGCCCCTTCTGTCCTTTGTACATGATTCATTTCATCTTACCCCCTCTCCTTTTTTCTCTGTCTCCACCCCCTCCCCTATGCTATGGCAACACTCTTCTCCATTCCTTCCTTCATTCCCATTCCACCTCAAGGTATGGCATCTCTGTCTCCTTTCCTTCTCTCCCTCCTCTAATGCCCTGGTATCTCTCTCCTCTCCTTCCCTTCCTTCTCTCCCTCCCCCTCCATTATCGGGCATCTCCTCTCCTTCCTTTCCATTGGTTGGGCATCTCTGTCTCCTTCCTTTCTCTTGATCTGGCATCTCTGTCTCCTTCCCTTCCCTCCTCCCATGTCTGGCATCTCTCCCTCCCCCTCCATGGTCTGAAATCTCCTTTCTTCCCTCCCTTCCCCATTATCTGGCATCTCTCTTTCTTCTTCTCTCCCTTCCTTCCCTCCCTCCCTCTCTCACCCTAATTGGGTGCAGCATTTCTCTCCCCCTCCCCTCTACTTCCCTCTCTCTTTCTTTGTCCCCCCCCTCCCACACACACACACACTCCATCAGCAGCACAATCTTCACAACTTGTGGCTTTTGCTGGCTTTGGGCCTTCCTCTGCCAGGCAGGACCTGGCAGAAAGGAAGGCAGCAGAGCAATGAATTGTGAACGCTGCCACTGCCAGAAGAAGATCATGATGCTGAACCTCGGAGCACCCCCTTATGGGCTGCACCCTGGACAAACTGCTCCCCGCTCGCCTGCCCCTCAGTAGCCCACTGCCCCGGAGTCAATATCAGGCACTGTTGAGGGAGAGGCATCTTGAGGGAGCCTACCTGCTGGTCGGCTCTCTCTGCCATTCCCCTTCCCAGCAGCTAATCTTTTCACCCTCTCCCCTCCGATTGGCATTTTTTTCCATTCCACCACCACCACCACCTGCGCATCTACCTTTATATTTATCAGGGGTGGCAGTGATGCACAGAGTGGCCCTGCTGACTCCAGTTTTTCTCTGCACTGCAGCCTGCCCCAGTGGAAACAGGAAGTTGTTAGAGAGGGCAGGCCACAGTGGAGAGAAGCACCGGGGTCAGCAGGGCTGCTCTGAATCACTGTTGCCATTGACAAATCTAAAGGTAGATGCGGGGGGGGGAGAAGTAAAAAAAATGCTGATCGGGGGTGGGGAGAGGATGAAACGATTACGGTAGATGTTGGGAAGGGGAGTGGCATAGAGAGCTAACCAGCAGGTATGCTGGCTAGCAGCAAGATGCCGCTTCTTCAAGAGTACCACCTGAGGCTGCCACCTCAGTTGGCCTCGTTATAGGGCCGCCCCTGACTGTGTATGTGTAGTAGTGCTGTAGAAATGATTAGTAGTAGTAGTAGTAGTAGTAACTCCTATCAGGAAAATTAACAAACATATGGATGGGAATTTCAGAGAAAAGTAGCTCCAAGAGATAATACTCTAGTCTTAAACTGCAAAAATTATTTTTGTCTAACTTGTGTAGCTCTTGAAACATCAGGAAAAAATTGAAGCTTCCCACCGCAAAATATGAAATCTTTTTTCGTAAAGTAATATGATATTGTTATTTACTGCCATGTTCACATTTTGTTATATATTTATTTTACTTATTATTTATTTACTGCCTTTTTGAAGTTCACTCAATGTAGTGTACAGCAAGAATAAGTCAAAGATAAGCAATATACAATTAAAGCAGTAAATATTTTCAAATATATTCCGCGAGAGCCACCATACTCACATTACCCCTCTCAAGTCACGTCATTGATTCTCCATCCATTATCAAATACAGTTCAAACTCCTCTTACTGACCTACAAGTGCATTCACTCTGCTGCCCCTCGATATCTCTCCTCACTTATCTCCCCTATTCTCCAACCATGAACTCTGTTCATCAGGCAAGTCCCTCTCATCCGTACCTTTCTCCTGCACTGCCAACTCCAGACTCCATCCCTTCTATCTTGCTGTGCCATATGCCTGGAACAGACTGCCTGAATCATTACGTGAGGCTCTGTCTCTAGCCGTATTCAAATTCAAACTAAAAGCCCACTTTTTCGAGGCTGCATTCAACTCCTAACTCCCACTCGCCCTAAGATACTCTCATACAGTGGTGTACCAAGGGCGAGGGGGGGGACTGCCCCGGATGCAAGCCATGAGGAGGGGGGGTAATCCCAGCCTTGGAGTCATGGTCCTGCCCCAAGACTCTGGGTGGTCCCCGTGGCCCAGCATGTTCTTACCCTTCTCTCCTGTCCAGTCCGATATCGGTTTAACTTCCGTCAAGCTGAAAAAACTGCTGGCCTCAGCAGTGGTTCAATGACGTTGCCCACGGCTCCCCTTCTGCTTTCCATCTGCTGCGGTCCACCCGGGCAGAAAAGGAAGTTTCATCATTGGAGAAAGACCAAGCAGACGCGGAAAGTAGGAGGGGGAGTAGCGGGCAACGTTGCTGAATCACTGCCAAGGCCTGCAGTTTTTTCAGCTTGATGGACCGGACAGGAGAGAAGGGTGAGAACATGCGGGGCTTGGACTAACTGGGTTTTTTAAAAGTACAAAGCAGGGTGGCGTGGGGCGAGGCGGGAGTATTAATTAAGAAGTGCCAGATTGGGCATGGGGGGATGGGGAGAGCTTATGGGGTAGCAATAGAGAAATGCTGGACCGAGGGGATGGAGAGGGAAAAAAGAAAGATACCAGACCTCTGGGGCAGGGAAGGGAAGGGAAGGGGAGGACAGAAATGCCAGACCAAGGTAGGCAATAGGAGGAGGAAAGAGAAGGAGAGAAGAGTTGATACTAAACCACAGAAAGGGAGAAAAGGAAGGACAACAAAGGGGGTATTCTATTTTTAGCTTAATGTTTGAAATATGTTGGTTTTGAGAATTTACATCTGCTGTCTATATATTTGTTTCTATTTCTCTGATGTTGTTCTACATGCATGCAGAATCTGACATTAGGGTTTTGTTTGTGTATATTAGGACTTTTAATTAGTGGTCCTGTATTTGCATAGGGTTGATCTGTGTCCTGCATGTGTGATCAAGGCCAGATGTTCTGGTAGGAATGAATGACGAGAAACCTTATTGATGTCATGGCCCAAAATAGGAACATATTTGCCGGCTCTCCTTCACCCCTTTTGGACTCAAAATGACCCTCACTTTATGGAAGCAGGGAGGAGAAAGGGGGCAAAGGTAGGCTTTTTTTATCATCAGCTGCAGCGATATTTGCTCCGACATTCATAGGAATTCTATGAGCTTCAAAGCTATTACGCAGTGGCCAGTGCTAAAAACCGCGCTACGATTTTGTAAAAAGATGGGGGAGGGGTGAAGGTGTTTTCTGTGTTCTGTGTGCACGAAAGACATGGTTCTCTGTTAGCATTGACTATACAGGATCAATCCGTACTAGTCTGGTTTGTTTAGTTTTACAATGGGTGTATTGATGTTCTACTGCTCACTGTAGTATGTAAGATGTTGCCTTTTCCTAGGCACACTCTTGTGCGATATGTGGATTGTTACTAAAAATCATGTTTTTCATATAGATGAGGGGAGTGTCAAAAAAATGATGGGCCCCAGGTGTCACATAGGCTAGGTATACCATTGCTCTCGTATGTCCATCTTATCATTCTCTCTGCTAGAAACTTCCCAACCCCCTATATGTTCTGTTTGTCTGTCCAAATTAGACTGTACACCCTTCTGAGCAGGGACCATCTATGACATGTTAAATGTACAGCTCTGCATATGCCTTTCAGCACTACAGGATTGATAGTATTAGTAGTGGTCAAATAATATGGATTGCCTAAAGTTAGGTACTGAGATGATACACACTGAGCATGAATTCTATTTTGTGTGCAATTGCCTTTATAGAATACGAGTGTAAGTCTACATTTACACAACTAACTTTAGGTGCAAGGGGGAAAGGGATTTGTATACTGCCTTTTTGTAGTTTTACAACCACACTCAAAGTGGTTTACACACAGGTAACATAGAAACATAAGAGTATGACGGCAGAAAAGGGCCGGCGGCCCAACAAGTCTGCCCACTCAAGAACCCTCCCTCCCTCGAGAATCCATCTTTTAAGCATTCCTCTGGAGCGACCCCACCTGTCTGTCCCATCGTCCCATCGATCAATTACCCGTTCGATGAAGAAGTATTTCCTGGTGTCCCCATGAAATCTTCCCCCCCCCCTGAGTTTTAGCGGATGCCCTCTTGTCGCCGTGGGACCCGTAAGAAAAAAGATTTCTTCCTCTACCTCAATGCGGCCCGTGATGTATTTGAATGTTTCTATCATGTCCCCCCTTTCTCTGCGCTCTTTGAGAGAATATAAGCGCAGCCTGCTCAAACGTTCTTCATATGGGAGATCTTTAAGTCCTGAGACCATCCTGGGGGCCATTCGCTGAATCGACTCCATTCTCTTCACATCCTTTTGATAATGTGGCCTCCAAAACTGAACACAGTACTCCAGGTGAGGTCTCACCATGGATCTGTATAACGGCAGTATAACTTCAGGCTTTCGGCTAATAAAGCTCCTTCTGATGCAACCCAGCATTTGTCCAGCCTTTGCTGAAGCTTTCTCCACCTGATTGGCAGCTTTCATATCTTCCCGGATGATTACTCCCAAGTCCCGTTCTGCTACAGTTCTTGTTAGGTTTTCATCATTCAGTGTGTATGTTCTGCATGGATTTCCACTACCAAGGTACATTACCTTACATTTTTTGGCATTAAAATTCAGTTGCCAAGTACTGGACCATTGTTCCAGTAAAAGTAGGTCCTGCTCCATAGTATCGGGCATGGTTGCACTGTCGGGTTCTGCTGTGCTGCCCACAACGTTGCATAGTTTAGCGTCATCAGCGAATAATGTAATTTTGCCTCGAAGTCCCTGAAGCAGATCCCTTACAAAGATATTAAATAGTATCAGGCCCAAGATCGAGCCCTGCGGCACTCCACTGGTCACTTCCGACGTTTTTGAGGGAATACCGTTTACCATCACCCTTTGAAGTAGAGGTCTGCACGGGAATGGGGATCGCGGGGATCCTGCGGGTTCCCCCCCTGGCCCACGGGACTCCCACGGGGATGCCCCCTGGCCCACGGGGATGCCCCCCTGACCCACGGGACTCCCACGGGGACGCCCCCTGGCCCACGGGACTCCCACGGGGATGAAAACAGCCTACCTAAATTCTGGCGATGTAGGCATGCAGCTTACAAGTTTGGCGTCGCAGCGGGAAATAGCCATGCTGAGCAGTGAGCTCAGCACGTACACAGATGAAAGCCTTGCTTGCTGATTGGTCCGGCGGCCCGCCCCGCCGTGCCGCCGGACCAATCAGCAAGCAAGACTTTCATCTGTGTACGTGCTGAGCTCACTGCTCAGCATGGCTATTTCCCGCTGCGACGCCGGACTTGTAAGCTGCATGCCTGCATTGCCAGAATTTAGGTAGGCTGTTTTCATCCCCGTGGGAGTCTCGTGCACTATGGCTCTAAGTCAGGGGTGCCCAACACGTCGATCGCGATCAACCGGTAGTTCAGGAAGGCAACGTGAGTCGATCGCAGAGCCCATCCCGGGCTCCGTGATAGACTCGTGTTGCCGTCCTGATCTACCGGGCCTATCAGCCTTCCTCTCCCCGATGTCAAAGACGCCGACGCAGGCATTAGGCTGTTTTTGTCATTTCGGGTGGGGGTGGCAGCAGCAGCAGCAGCAGCAGCCTGAAAAAGAAATCATCCTGGCCGGGGTCGGTGTCATGCTCCGGAGCTTCTACAGCCTTCCTATCTCCCTCTCCCTTCTACCTGCTTCCGGCCACACCCCCTGCTCCGCGGCTCTCTTCGGCAACTCAGCAGCAGCGATCGACACAAGCTTCTGACGTTGGGGCCTACCCTCTGCGAGTCCCGCTTGTTTCAACTTCCTTTTTCCACAAAGGACTCGTAGAGGGAAGGCCTCGATGTTGGCAGCTTGTCTTGATCACCGCTGCTGAAGAGTTGCTGAAGAGAGCCGCGGAGCAGGGGGGCATTGCCAGGTTAATGTAGAAGGGAGAGGGCCAGATGCAGGACTCGTGGGTGAGGGAGGAGAAGAGAGAGAGAAAGAAAGAGGGGAGGGAAACAAAAGGAAATATTTCATACTGGGCTGGGCCAGAGTGGAGGGAGGGTGGAAATATTCTGGCTACCGGGTGCAGTAACAAAGGAAAAGGGAGGAAAGCTGAAAATGGAGATAGTGACACAAAGAAGAGAAAGGGTAAGCAGGACCTACTGAATAAGGATAGAGATACAGAGGGAACATGAAGAGGAGGTGAAATAGAGACATAGAAGTAATGCTGAAAAAGTGGGGGGGGGGAGATAAAGACATTGAAAGGGCAAATGGTGAACATGGGGTAAAGACAAGGACAGAGACAAATGAAGATTCTGAAAAAGTGGTGAGATAGGGATATAGGTGAGGATAGGGATATAGGTGAGATGGACACAAAGAAGGGTGATGCTGGAAAATAGGTGGAATGGTAATTCTGACAAACACAGAAGGGAAATGCTGGATCAAGGAGAGATGGGGCTCAGGCTGGATGGAATGAGGAGAAATGCCTTGTTGGCCCGGAACTTTCTCTCCTACGTCAGAATTGACGTCAGGGAGCGGAATGCTGGTCAGCGCGACGCTTCTGCAGGGAAAGCTTGGGACAACGGTGGCTGGGGGCTATTCCCCGATGGCGGTGGCAGCAAACCGAGTGGCTTGGGGGAGGGCACGGAGAAAGAAAGAAAGGGGGCAGACAGGGAGACAGAAAGAAGGGGGAACAGGGAGACAGAAAGAAAAAGTTGGGGGAGAGAATGAGGTCTGGAGGAGAGGAAACATACAGGAGGCTGAAAGAAAGGAAGAAAGATTGGATGCACAGTCAAAAGAAGAAAGTGCAACCAGAGACTCATGAAATCACCAAACAGCAAAGGTAGGAAAAATGATTTTATTTTCAATTTAGTGATCAAAATGTGTCTATTTTGAGAATTTATATCTACTGTCTATATTTTGCACTATGGCTCCCTTTTACTAAACCGCAATATCGTTTTTTAGCGCAGGGAGCCTATGAGCATTGAGAGCAGCGCGAGGCATTCAGCGTAACTCCCTGTGCTAAAACCTACTATTGTGGTTTAGTAAAAAGGGAGGGGGTGTATTTGTCTATTTTTGTATTTTGTTACCGAGGTGACATTGCATAGAGTCATCTGCCGTGACCTCTTTGAAAAAACCCGGAATATGAATAATTAACATTTTATCCCAGGACAAGCAGGCATGATATTCTCACATGTGGGTGACGTCATCTATGGAGCCCCGATGCGGACAGCTTTTTCAAGCAAACTTGATTGAAGATTTAAAGTTTGCTCTGCTGCTCCACGCATGCGTGCCTTCCTGCTCCACTAGAGGGCGCATCTCCCCTTCGTGGTCTCCAGTTCAAATTTTTCCGCCGAGCCTAGAAGTCGTTTTTTTTCCAGGCTCTGCCCCAACTGCCTTCTAGCACCGCAATTTTCTTTTTTGTTTTGTCGATTAAGTCGCTGTGCGCAAAATTTTTTTCTTTTTCTTTCCTGTTCCTGCTTCGTTTCGCGACCCGGAGGCTTCCGGGCCACTGTGGCCGCGTGGCTATTCGAGCCGCGGCCAGTTTCTTTTTCTATGTCCCGGCCTCAGTCCGGCTTTAAAAAGTGCACCCGGTGCGAGCGGCTTCTTTCCATCACAGACCCGCATCGCCGGTGCATCCTCTGCCTGGGGGCCGCCCATCCAACCGACTCCTGCCCCCAGTGCGCTACTTTTCAGAACTGGGCCCTCCGTCGAAGAAAAGCCCGCATGGTGGACCTTTTCACCGCCAACCAACCCACTACCTCGGCCTCGAGGTCGGCCCCGGCCTCGACCCCGAATGCCTCGGCATCACCTCAAGACTCGACCCCGAAGATCTCGGGACAGCAAAAAGCCTCGGCCCCGGGTAAGTCTCCTCTTCCTTCTTCAGGTTCCGCACCAGCGAAGAAGCCAGCCTCGGGGACACCGGCGACGCATGGTGGAAGCCCCATGCTTTCAGCCCCGGCGAAGCCTGCCAAGCCTTCAGGCCGTGCCTCCACCACACGGGAATACTCTGACACGAGGTCGCCTCCGGTGGAGTGCACCGAGGCATCGGACATGCCCTCGATGCTGTCCGTGCCCGTTTTCCAGGACCTACTCCGGGCGATGATCTCGTCGGAGCTGTCCGCTGCACTGGCCCATCTACAACCGGCCCCGACCTCGACCTCGCGTGCGCCGGACCAGCCTGAGCCTCGCGTCGAGCCTCCTCGGGGCAAAGTGTGCCAGCTTCGCCACATTCCATCCTCCTCGGATTCCTCGCCGAAGCGCCCGAGACGCTCTCCCTCCACGGACCGCCTTGGGGCAAAGCGTCACACTAAGACAACCGAAACCTCGAACCGCCGTACCTCTAAGAAGGCCCGGAGTTCTTCCACACTACGAGGCCGTTCACCGACACCCCGTACAGGACCGCTGAAGGTGACTGAGTTATCACTCTCCAACCCTCACATCCTCCTAACTCCCCCTCGGACCGGGGCCCCGAGCCGAGGTCCCAGGCTTTCGCCGAGGGAGTCCGGGTCGAGGTCACCGATTCGACATCGATCGGTACCCCGTACCCCGGCATCGTCTCCAAGGGGCTCCTCGAGACGACGTAGGTCCTCGACCCCGGAACACTGCCACAGTGTTTCCCCGGTCTCGGAGCGCGGGTCAGAGCATGAACCTCGATACTCGAGGGAAGCCTCCCCGTCCTTCTCCGCCCGACGGAGGTCTCGTTCACCGTCCCAACACGGGGCCCCGGGAACGTCTCGCCCCTCCTTCACTCGCTTTGTCCAGGACATGGGCCACGCTCTGGACTTAGACCTCCAGTCCGACTCAAGATACTCTAAAGAGTACCTGGCGGAACTAGATTTACCGTCACCGCCCAGAGAGTCCCTCCGCTTACCTCCCAATCCGGTACTCCAACAGGCTTTCTTCAGGAATCTGGAGAACCCCTATATGGTAACAGCTGTCCCCTCCAAAATGGAGTCCAAATACCGTACAGTACCATACCCCGGATTTGAGCAACCACAGCTTTCCCACCAGTCGCTGTTGGTAGAATCTTCCCTGAAAAAGGCTCACCCCTCCCGGGTCTCAGCGGCGGTCCCCCCGGGTCGAGAGGGTCGGACCCTTGACAAGTTCGGCAGAAGACTGTACCAGAACTCTATGATGGCCTCTAGGGTACAAAGTTACACTTTCACCTTCACGTCCTACTTGAAACACCTCATTGGACTGTTGGGAGCCTTTGCGACTGACCTGCCGGCCTCACGCCAAGGAGCTTTTAACCTGCTCCTGGAGGTTTTCTCCAACCTACGACTCCATCTATTCCACACGGCCTATGATGGCTTCGAACTTTCCTCCAGAGTGGCAGCCTTCACTATCGCCATGCGCCGCCTAGCCTGGTTACGCCTCGTCGACATGGACCCCAACTTACAGGACCGGTTGGCTAACCTCCCCTGCGTGGGCAAAGAACTTTTTGATGACACTATCGAGGCAGCTACGAAACGCCTTTCAGAGCATGAACGCTCGTTTGCCCCTCTCGTTCGGCAAAAGCCTAAACCGCCTACGTCTAGGCCGTTCAGGGCCCCTCCACGCCGTTACCCTCAAAAATCCACCCCGGCCTTCTCACGGCCTCCACCCAGACACCCGCAAGCTCACCATCGGGCCCCACCAAAGTCCCAGCCACCTGCGACCGCCAAACCATCCCCGTCCTTTTGACGGGACAAGCGGATGGGGGCTGGCCCCCTCCGCCACAGCCCCAGGCCTCCTTCCCATCGGGGGACGCCTCAGAGCCTTCTACCCGCGCTGGGAACAAGTCACGTCGGACGCATGGGTCCTTGGCGTGATCTCATCAGGATACTCTCTCAATTTTCGGGAAAACCCTCCAGACAATCCTCCAAGGGTGTGCCCTCCCAACCGAACTCAGTTACCCCTCCTTCTCTCAGAAGCTCGAGAACTGCTTCGCCTACGGGCAGTGGAGGTGGTTCCCCCCGACCAACGAGGGAAAGGGTTCTACTCCCGTTACTTCCTGGTACCGAAGAAGACGGGAGACCTGCACCCAATTCTAGACTTGAGGCGACTCAACAAATTTCTGGTGCGGGAAAAGTCCCGGATGCTTTCCCTACCGATTCTCTACCCTCTCATCGACGAGGGCGATTGGCTCTGCTCCCTCGACCTGAAGGAAGCCTACACACATGTTCCAGTGCACCCCGCTCACCGCAAGTTCCTGCGCTTTCAGGTGGGGGACCTGCACTTACAATACCGAGTCCTCCCCTTTGGCCTGGCGTCGTCACCTCGAGTCTTCACCAAGTGCCTCGTGGTGGTCGCAGCTGCTTTACGCTCACAGGGCCTCCAGGTATTCCCCTACCTGGACGACTGGCTGATCAAAGCCCCATCCAGGGAGGGGGTTATCTCAGCGACCCGACAGACTATTATCTACCTTCAAGGTCTGGGGTTCGAGGTAAACTTCCAAAAATCCCAGCTGCGCCCCTCTCACTCCTTACAGTTCATCGGGGCCGTGCTGGATACGGTTCGACTCCGCTCCTTCCTTCCCCCTCCACGTCAAGAGGCGTTAGTAAGCCTGAGTCGAAGGATTTCGCTGCTGACCTTGGTATCAGCTCGGCAGATGATGACTCTTCTGGGCCACATGGCCTCCACAGTCCACGTCATACCCTTCGCCCGCCTCCACCTGAGGATTCCTCAATGGACCCTGGCCTCCCAATAGCGTCAGGACCGGGACCCAATCAACCGTCCCGTGACAGTGACTCCTTCATTGCAAAGATCGCTCCTCTGGTGGGCCAACTCTTCAAACCTATCCAAAGGTTTACTCTTTCTCGCCCCTCCACACAGCAAGGTACTCACCACGGATTCGTCGGAGTACGCTTGGGGAGCTCACCTGGATGGCCTACGCACTCAAGGGATGTGGTCAACAGAGGACCGCCGCTGCCACATCAACGTACTGGAGCTTCGGGCCATCTATCTCGCCGCTGTAGCCTTTCAACATCTGCTCCACGACCGGGTGGTTCTCGTCCGAACCGACAACCAGGTAGTAATATACTACCTAAACAAGCAAGGGGGGACGGGGTCTCGGGCCCTCTGTCAGGAAGCCCTGCACCTCTGGAAGTGGGCAATCTCCAACAACATCTTCCTTCGAGCGGTGTACATACAAGGAGAGCGGAACTGTCTGGCAGACAGACTCAGCCGCCTCCTCCAGCCACACGAGTGGTCGCTGCATGCTCAAACCTTAAGACAGGTGTTCGAGAAGTGGGGGACCCCTCAGATAGATCTGTTCGCCTCCCCCCTCAACCACAAACTACCTCAATTCTGCTCCCGGATGTACTCCCCGGAACGCCTTGAGGCCGACGCCTTCCTCCTAGATTGGGAGGGAAGGTTTCTATACGCGTTTCCGCCTTTTCCTCTGATTCTGCGGACGCTGGTCCATCTCAAACCAGTGCGAGCCACTATGATCTTGATTGCTCCTCGGTGGCCGCGCCAGCCTTGGTTTTCCCTTCTACTTCAACTCAGTACCAGAGATCCACTGCCTCTGCCTCTGTTTCCCTCTCTGCTATCGCAGAGCCAGGGTTCACTGTTACATCCAAATCTTCAGTCTCTTCATCTGAATGCTTGGTTTCTCTCCCCCTGACTTCTCTCCCCGTGTCACAATCAGTCAAGGAAATACTGGAAGCCTTGAGGAAGGCGACTAGAACCTGCTATTCCCAAAAGTGGACCAGATTCTCATCCTGGTGCTCCTCGCACGACCAGGACCCGGTGTCAGTCCCGGTCCCCTTGGTCCTGGAGTATTTGTTCCATCTTTCTCACTCCGGCCTGAAGACCAACTCCATTCGGGTACATCTTAGTGCGATTGTGGCCTTCCATCAACCCTTGGAAGGAAAAGCCCTTTCACTCCATCCCTTAGTTTCTCGTTTCATGAAAGGCCTTTTGAATGACCACCCTCCTCTCAAACCTCCCCCGGTGGTTTGGGACCTTAATGTGGTGCTGGCTCAACTCATGAAACCCCCATTTGAGCCGTTAGACAAATGCCATCTAAAATTCCTCACTTGGAAGGTGATCTTCCTGCTCGCACTCACTTCCGCCCGGCGGGTTAGTGAGCTGCAGGCTCTGGTGGCGGACCCACCTTTCACTGTATTCCATCACGACAAGGTGGTCCTCTGCACTAACCCTAAGTTCCTGCCTAAAGTGGTGTCTGATTTCCACCTCAACCAGTCCATCGTCTTGCCAGTATTTTTCCCCAAGCCCCACTCTCATCCCAGAGAGACGGCGCTACACATGCTTGACTGTAAGAGAGCCTTTTACCTCCAATGCACTCAGTCTCATCGGACAGTCCCACAATTGTTTTTGTCCTTCGACCCTAATCGGCTGGGTCGCCCAGTTTCCAAGCGCACCTTGTCCAACTGGTTGGCTGCTTGTATTTCTTTTTGCTACGCTCAGGCTGGTCTCGCGCTGCATGGTCGAGTAACGGGACATAATGTCCAAGCGATGGCAGCCTCCGTAGCCTTCCTCCGATCCACACCAATTGAGGAAATCTGCAAGGCTGCCACGTGGTCTTCGGTTCATACTTTCACCTCCCACTACTGCCTGGATACATTGTCCATGAGCGATGGCCGTTTTGGCCAATCGGTATTACGTAATCTATTTGCTTAAATTGCCAACTTCCCTCCATCCCTTTTCAGTTAGCTTGGAGGTCACCCACATGTGAGAATATCATGCCTGCTTGTCCTGGGATAAAGCACAGTTACTTACCGTAACAGGTGTTATCCAGGGACAGCAGGCATATATTCTCACAACCCGCCCGCCTCCCCGAGGTTGGCTTCTTTGCTGGTTAAGTGAACTGGAGACCACGGGGGGAGATGCGCCCTCTAGTGGAGCAGGAAGGCATGCGTGGAGCAGCAGAGCAAACTTTAAATCTTTAATCAAGTTTGCTTGAAAAAGCTGTCCGCATCGGGGCTCCGTAGGTGACGTCACCCACATGTGAGAATATATGCCTGCTGTCCCTGGATAACACCTGTTACGGTAAGTAACTGTGCTTTCTCTACCTTTCATTGTGCTTTGTGTTTTTTTTAAATTTTATTGTTGGTAGATCATTTTGACTTAGTCATTATAAAAGTAGCTCGCAAGCCCATAAAGTGTGGGCACCCCTGCTCTAAGTCTTCTTACTCTGGGGCACCAGACCTCCCTCATACAAAGGCCGGGAATGCAGAGTTGGTTCCATTCTCGGTAGGGGATTCCTTGGTAGGCTCACTGCTCAGCCACTGGGAACCCAGATTCGGTCCTGTTCTGGGTAGAGGACACTTGTGGGGTGGGGTGGGGAGGGGGGCTAGTTTGCGCCATCGTGCAGGCTCACCACTCTGCCTCTGCTGGCAAAAGCACAGTCTGTCCCAATCTAGGGGGAGAAAACCTAGCAGGGACCAGGCTGCACCACAATACTGGCTTCTAGAAAGCACAATGGACTGGGGGGGTCTAGTAGTGTGTGGCACCATTTGGACCCATGTAGACTTGCACGGCCATTCAGATGCTGACCTGAGGTCCCTTTCCATCCAGCATCTGCCCCTCCTCCTCTTTCCATCCAGCATCTGCCCCTCTGTCTGCTGCTTCTGCCCAGCATCTGATCTGTCTCCTCTCTTCCTCCTTTCTGCCCCCTCTGTCATCCCATCCATCATCCACCCTTCTTTCTCCCCTTCCATCCAGCATCTGCCTATCTTTCCCCCCCTTTCAGCCCAGCATCTGCTTCATTTCTCTTTCTCCCCCTTCTATTCAGTGTCTGCTCCATCTTTCTCTTTCCTCCCTTCCATCCGTATCCTCCCCTTCTCCTCCTTTCCATTCAATGTCTTCCTCCCCTCTCCTTTTCTTTACATCCATCATCTGTCTTTTTCTCTCTCCCCAGGCATTCCAGCTTGTCTTATCTTTCCCCTTTCATCCAGTGTGTCTGATCCCTCCCCATTTCTATCTACAGTCTGTCTCCTCTCACCTCCTACATCCAGTATCTACCCCCTCCCACCTGACACCTAAGCCACCGCCAGACTGATGCAAAGCCTTCCCTCCAATGTCAGCTCTGACTTCGGGGGAAGACTTCTGGGTCGGCTACATATGGCTTGCTGCAGGCTGCTTCCAACTCCTGCTGTTATCTGGACTCGAATGAAGTGGTGGAAGGGAGTGCATTTTTGGACACAGAAGTCATGGACTGGGGAGAGAGGAAGGGAGGGAAAGAGATGCTGAGGTGGGGAAGGGAATAGAAAGAGAGAATTGGGTGTGGGTGTGTCAATGAGCGGGAAAGAGAGATGGTTTACACACGGCAAATGGAAGAAAGAGGAGAATTTTTGATCGTAGGGAGGAAGGTACAGAATGTGATAGGGAAGAAAAAGATGAGAGTGAGAAATGTGGCAAGGGAACAATGGGACAGATTGAAAGGGATGCAAGAGGAGGAATATTGGACAGTGGTGAAGGGAATGGAGGGAGAGATGTGGCATAGTGTTGGAGAGGGGTGATAGAAGGAGAAATGTTGGGCATGGGGCTGGTGGGCAGGCACGAAAGATGAGAAAGAGATAAATGCTGGACCATGGTAGGGGAAACCAATGGACAGCAACAGAAGAATTTACAGAAGATGGGAAAGCGGAAAAAAGAAACTGGGACCAACTTTATGGAAAAATAAGTCTCCAGACAACAAAGGTAAAAAACGAAATTTATTGACTAAAATATGTTAGCTTTGGGAAATGTATATGGCAGATGTCTTTGTTTTGTGTTCAAAAGAAAAGGAAATGCATTTCTGGTTTTATTTCTACAGTGTTGAAGTACTTGTTGACCCTTGCTGTGACTGGTGGGGATACCCAAGCACCGCCAGTAGAGGACCTCCTCTAGAGATGGCCAGAACTCCCCTCCACCAAGCACAGTAGTCGCTGGCAGCATCCATGAGCCACTGAGGTGCCAGCATCTGTGACTCAGGGACGCTACTGCTGCCAAGCTTGGCAAAAGGGACCCCCGACCAACTGCAAAGGAAGTCCTCAGCTGACAGTTTGTGGGTTCTCATCAGCTGAGTATTTATATTTTATATTTACATTAGAGGTTCTGGTAGAAACCCATTTACAAAGTATATATTCTTCCCAATTAATATTTCCAAATTAATAAATTTCAAGTTTCAAGTTTATTTGTTCTTAATGAATCGCCTATTTTAAATTACTAGGCGATGTAAATACTACAAAAAAATACAAATAAAACACTGGCGTCAACATATAAACTAACTTTTGTTATGTGATAAAAATTATCATACAAAAATACATACATATAAGAAAATATTAGTTATGGGTGAAAACATACAAGAGCGGTGAGGACAAATAGGGGGGAAATTACAATGTTTAGACAGGAAAGAGAGAGAAACATAAAAGGGAAGAACACATAGGAGGGAAGTCTAAGTTTATCAGTTAAAAAACAATTATTAAAATATTAAGAATCGTAAGCATCTTTAAAAAAAATGTTTTTAGTGTTTTTTTAAATACGGCTAAATCTTGTAATTCTCTAGTAAGAGATTCCATGACTGAGGGGCCATAATTGAAAACATGTCGTGTCGTCTAATTCCTATAACTTTCAACGAAAGAAGGTTAGAGGAGGTTGAGCGGAGTGATCGTGTAGTGTTGTAGGGGATTAGCCACCTATTGATAAATTGTGGCTCATTAAAATTTATGGCTTTAAAAACTAAGAGTAATAATTTAAAAGTAATGCGGTGGCTTACCGGGAGCCAATGAGATTTAATTAACAGGGGGGTGACGTGATCATATTTTTTTGCATTGTAAATTAATTTCACAGCAGTATTCTGTATTAATTGCAGCCTTCTTTTTTCTTTTTGTGTGATATTAATAAGGAGAGAGTTACAGTAGTCTATTTTGGAGATTATTAAGGAATCGATTAGAATATTAATAGATTCAGGTTGTAGGAACTTGGAAAGTGAGCGAATTAAACGTAATTTATAAAAGCACGTTTTAACAGTGTTACAGATATGGTCATGATAAGTAAGTTTATCATCTATCAAAACGCCTAAAATTTTTATAGAAGTAACCAATTCTAATACAGTATTATTAATGGTAATTGGAGAAGTTAATTTTGTATCTCTTTTCCAGGAAAAGAGCATTGTTTTTATTTTTTTGAGATTTAAAGCCAATTTGTTTGTGAAAAGCCAATTTTTTATTGAGACAAGTTTATTATTGATACATGTAATATCATCCAAGTTTTCAGGGTCTAAAGGATGAATAAGTTGTATGTCATCAGCGTATGCAAAAGTTGTAAAACCTAGAGACTGAGTTAAATTTAGAAGTGGAGAAAGGAATATATTGAAAAGAAGGGGGGATAGTATTGAACCTTGTGGGATGCCGTAATTTGAAGAATAAATTTTGGAAGTGTTATCATTAAAGCTGATGACAGAAGAGCGATTTGAAAGAAAAGAAGAGAACCAAGCCAAAACTTGGTCTTTAAATTCCAATTGAATCTAGTCGATCTAATAATAGATCATGGTCTATGGTGTCGAAGGTGGCAGTTAGATCCAGTGAGATTAAAATTACCGATTTATGGTGATCGAGAAAGTAGTCAAACCTATCATGGTGTATTCTGTACTGTGGAACTTTCGAAATCCAGTTTGGTGTGAGTGAAGAACGTTGGTTGTTTCGATGAAATCTGAGAGTTGTTCGAATACCAGTCTCTCAGTAAGTTTTGCCATAAAAGGAATGTTTGCAATAGGACGATAATTGGAAATTTCATCTGGAGTAACTTTAGGATCTTTCAAAATTGGAAAAGTTATGGATTTTTTCCATTTCTGGGGAAGAGAGGCCGTAAGTAAACTGTTTTGTATTAAAGATAGGATGAAAGGACCCAAACACAAAAAAAAATTTTTTAAATAGAATGGCGGTATTATTTCATCACGAGTACCCTTTAGATTAATTTTACATAGACTGAGTTCAATATCATTTATTGTTGGGATTTTGAATTTGGAACATTTGGATGTCGGAATAGATAAAGCATTATTGTTATCTAAAGGTTGAAAGGAGGTGCCTGGTTGAAATGTATTTCGAACAAGATTTAGTTTAGTGGAAAAATAATCTGCGATTTCTTGAGCTGAAAGACAACATTTTTGAGTAGTATTATTTTTTGTTAAGGGGGAAACTGACTTCACTAAAGAGTATAAAGCTGATGGATTTTTTGCTTCAATAATTTTTTTATTATAGTAATTATTTTTGGCTTGATTAATTTTTTTGTTTGTAAAATGATGCGTGTTCTTTGTATTGTTGTAGGTTTCTGGTAGATTTATCTTTTCTCCATTTTCTTTCCAGTGATCTCTGCTGTAGTTTCAAAAGCGAAAGTTCTTCGTTATACCAAGGGTGAAATAGTTTGCGATATGAAATAGTTTTAGATAGTAAAGGAGCTTTAGTATCAACGAGATCTTTTAGTGTGGAATCCCAAATTCGTAGTTGTTCGTCGAAAGAAGAATAGAACGTTGTACTAATAGAATTAAAGAGGGTGGTTACGTCGTTCAATTCAATTTTAGAGAAGTCTCTATATGAAATTATTTTAGGAGTTTTAGGTAAAAGGTCCGAAATAATTTGTTGAAATGTAAAGTTACATGATATAAGATAGTGGTCAGACCAGGGTATTGGATGAATTACAGGCTCAGAATATTTAAAAGATGAGATTTTGGGTACAAATATCATATCAAGAGTGTGCTTGGCAGTATGAGTTGGTTGGTGAATAATTGTAGATAAGTTAATAGAGTTAATAAAGGTAAGCATGTCCTTTGTAATTGAATTTGTTTTATCTTCAAAATGAATATTAAAGTCACCTAAGATCAGGGGATGGGTAGAGGCTGTGCAATGGTCAAGTATTAAATTTTGCATTGTAGAAATATTATTTTGTCCTATAGGAGGAGGAGCGTAAAGTAAAAGAAGGTCAAGTTTGAAGTAGGAATTTATTTTAACATGTAAAAATTCGATAGTGACATTACCTACTGATTGATCGCACGACTCGATCAGACCGTTTTGAAAAATGATGGCTAATCCACTGCCCTTATGGTT
This sequence comes from Geotrypetes seraphini, assembly GCF_902459505.1. Lineage (NCBI taxonomy): Eukaryota > Metazoa > Chordata > Amphibia > Gymnophiona > Dermophiidae > Geotrypetes > Geotrypetes seraphini. The sequence goes on along the minus strand of NC_047085.1, from coordinate 304,391,647 downwards.
GCTTATTTGTAAATGGGTCTCTACCAGAGCCTTTAATTCAGTAGCATAATTAAATAAAATAACTATTTCTGAAGTTTATAGGGAAGGATGGTGACGGAGGGGATTCCTCGCGGGGATGGGTGGGGACGGAGGGGATTCCTCGCGGGGACGGGTGGGGACGGAGGGGATTCCTCGCGGGGACAGGTGGGGACGGAGGGATTCCTCACGGGGACGGGTGGGATTTTGGCGGGGACGGGTGGGATTTCTGTCCCCGCGCAACTCTCTACTTTGAAGTCTGCCGCTAAGCCAGTCTTCTACCCATGCAGTCAGTGTTTCTCCTAGGCCCATCATCCTAGGCTCACAATCTATCTAATGTACCTGGGGCAGTGGAGGATTAAATGACTTGCTTGGAGTCACAAGGAGCAGCGCGGGGTTTGAACCCACAATCTCAGGGTGTTAAGGCTGTAGCTCTAACCACTGCGACACACTCTCCTCCCAACTTATGCTAGGCTAGTTCAATGGTGGGTGTAAACGCTCACACCTCAGTGCAGGCAGTTAGTCTCATAAATGTTAGTAATGTTACTGGGAGCTCGTCAACTGTGGAACCTGTGGTTTTTCCTCCAGGTAGTCGCCGACAATGGATTTAAGTTATGTATCTTTTTGGATTGATTTGAGCATGTTCAATTATTGATTCTTAATATGTTGTTTCATAGGAAGATCTCTCCTGAAGAAGCAATGGGTGAAACCCGTAACATGTTGAAGATGAGGAAAATTTGTAGTTTTGAACTTTTTAAGTTTCATCACGTACTTCACTGATTTTTTTGCACTTGGGGACTGTTAGCCAGGCTCAGCCATGCCATTCATCAGCGTTATCTGGCAGCACTGCTCAAACGGAATGAAAGCTTGCTAACATCTAAACATCTTTACTAAGATAAGTCATCTTTCTTATATTTTTTTGAGCTGATTTCTGCATTATAATTTGTTTCCCTACCTTTGTGGTAGATTAAGCAGACCTCTCCATAGCATCTAACTACAGACCGATTGCTAGCATTCTGATCCTCACTAAAATCCTTGAGTCCCATGTCAGCAAGCAGCTAGCCTCATACATAGAGCAACACTCCTGCCTCCATACATCCCAATAAAGCTTCCGAAAAAAGCACAGCACTGAGCTTCTCATCATCACTCTAATCACTAAAATCAAACAGTTGCTAAGCTCGGGTCATCAGGCAATACTGCTCCAATTTGATATCTCCGCAGCCTTTGACTCAGTGGACTACCAATTACTCCTAACCAAACTCTCAGAAATCGGAATAACAGGGACTGTACTGAAATGGTTTGCCGACTTCCTACAAAATCGCAAATACTTGGTCCCTTGGAAGGCATTCTGTGCCATCCCACAAGGCTCCCCATTATCCCCAATCCTATTCAATTTATTCATGAGCTCGCTGGGACACACCAAAATGGAAGACAAAACTGTACTATCTTATGCCGACGACATCCTCCTCCTCATCCCTATAACCAATAACCATCCTAATATTGCTGAAAAAAATCCCAAACAATATAGATAAAATTCAAACCTGGGCAACAAACAAGCTGAAACTGAACGCCACTAAGACCAAAGCCATTGGTTTCCGCACCGTACAACAGAATGTCATTTCTAACCTCACTCTTCCATCAGGCATCATTCTCATAATGGAAAAATCCACCAAGGTACTAGGCTGCATCTTAGATGACACTCTCACAATGGAACCACAAATATTTAACCTTCGGAAAAAGACCATCTATACTATGCGTCAACTGAGACAAGATCATACTTCCACCCACACTTTGCTCTGATATTTCAGATGATGGTCCTACCTCAACTGGATTATTGCAACTCCGCCTACCTTGGCATCAATACTACTCTTATCCACAAACTGCAACTCATCCAGAACACAGCCGTTAGACTAATCTACAAATTAAAGAAATTTGATTCAATCACAACCCTCATCAGGCAACTACACTGACTCCCAATATTATCCCAAATAATTTTCAAATCGTCATGTATCCTACACTAGATTCTATACGGAAACTCAGCTGCCCCTCTCATCCAACTATTCTCTACTGCTTGGTCGACATCAAAAAGAATCCTTAACAGAATCCAACTAAACCTGCCATCCACAAAATACCTCCACTACAAGCAAATTTTCCACTCTATGCTAGCTTATCTGGGTGTAAAAACCTAGCATGACCTACCAGAAGCCATCAGGAAAGAGACAAGCTACACCACATTCAGAAAAAACCTGATGACTCACCTCTTTGACAATTAACTGTCTTAATTTCTGTATAGCACCTCCTACTTCTAGTTCCCTCCTCTTGATTCTCCATGCCCTCTTTCCCTTTCCTCTTTGATCTGTTGCCTTGAGCAGTTAAGAGGGCAGCGAGGGGGTGGCGGGGTGGCATGAGCAGCAGCAGAACGCCAGGGGGGGGCGCAGAGATGTACTCACTTCATAAGACACACCCCCTTTTCGGGGGTGGAAAAAGTGCATCTTATGGAGCGAAAAATACGGTACATAACATAACATAAAACTCACTTGTATACCACAAATACCATTAATTTCTATGCGGTTCACAAAGACTAGTAGTACAAATGAATAGATATCCGATTTCTAACTTCCAATGTATTCACCGAAAAGATACATTTTTAAGGCACATCAAAATTGTTGATATGAAGTTGGGAGTGTAAATATATAAGTTAAATCTCCTAGTTCATTTAGTGGATGCTGAATCTAACTAGAAAGTTTTGGGGAAATTCTAGAAACGGCTTCTGTTAATTAAATCACGCCATTTAAAATGGCAAAACAACCCACAACGTTAAAACGCCTACTAGCACCTAAATAAAAGGCACCAGAATTGCACCTACATAGGTACTTTACAGCGCCTAATGCCATAATGGGCATGGCTAACGCAGGAAGTGGCATTAGGCGCCATAAAGTGCCTATGTAGGCACAATTTATGGCAAGATAGGTGCTGGAAAACCCTGGCCTATATTTCCAGCGCCTATCTTTCTCAGGGGCACAGTTCTCAATATGGTGCCATCCATGATTGACACACGATCGGCGGCCGTTTTTTAGGCAATTGATGATATCAGCGCCGTACAGAGAATCTGGCCCTTTATGTATTTGTATTGCCCAGACCTATACTTAAAAAAAAAATTAAAATTAATGTGTAGCTAAATGCAGATACTAACCTTAACATACTTGTCTGTAGACAAAGTCCAGTCCGAGTGTCCTAGCTGTCTCTGCTTCATGTCTTGGGCTGAAAGAACAATGTTCTGGAAAAGCAGAAGACAATGGGATAGAAGGTTCTGACATATAATGTGCCTAAACCCCAAACCCACATCACCAAGCTTAATGCTGCTACCCAGGGCCTGGGAACCATCACACCTTCAATAAAAGTGACTATGGAACTGAAAGGGTCCCTTCCTATAGAAGCCATGGAAAGCTTATCAAAAGGATCCGTTCCGTTTGGGAACTTGAATTGAAGTAGGAAAGACTCATGGGAAGCATGAAGGAGCAGGGAGGCCAAAGGAGGGCATCGAAATTGTAAAATGTGTCTATAAGTAGTGAAAAACGGGAAAGGTATAGGGAACAAAAATGTAATACAATTATCATACGAATAATAATAATAACTTTATTTTGTATACCGCCATACCCAGAGAGTTCTAGGCGGTTCACAGCAGTTAATAAGATTACACACGAAAATAACGTTGGAATTTACAATTTTTTAGAATGTACATGTCGTTGAAGTTAACAGGAGTTTAACAAAATGAAGTCGACATAAAATACCATCAGTAGGACTATACAAGGAATATACAAGGAGAATACAAGGAGTATGATACAAGGAATATACAAGGAATATGCAAGGAATATACAGGGAATATAGTACATGGAATATACATGAGTGTCCTAAAAATTTTTTTATTTTTTTTTATAGGGAAAAAAAACATACCGGTCAGGGAAGTTAATTGGTTTGGAGGGAACCTTGGGGGGGAAGGTGGAGGTTCAAGTGTATTGAAGGGAGTAGAAGTCGCGAGTGGGAGTGTTAGGGATTCTGTCCGTGGAATAAGTGAGTTTTGAGTTTTTTTCTGAAGTCCAGGTAAATGGGGGCGTCAAGTATAATTTGGGCAAGCCATGAGTTTATTTTGGCCACCTGGAAGGAGAAGGTTTTGTCAACGAATCGTTTGAGAGGGCATAGTTTTAGGGAGGGGAAGGCGAACAGATGAATTATGCGAGAGTTCTTATTGTTGTGATTTAATTTAAAGTGGGGGATGAGGTAGCTTGGGGACATTAGGCCTCCTCCCTCATTATCCTGGCATAACCAGTACCTACCTGTCACATCACCATTAACAAAGAAAAGTTAGAAATAAATTACATTACATTACATTACACTTAAAGACAGCCTTCATTTGTTTATGTCATGCATGAAACAATGGACACTCTGGAATCTCTATGCTTACAAATTCTGTGAGTGATAGGGAAGTGTTTAGCAGTGAGTGTACACTAACATTCCCCAGACCAAGATGGTGAGAAAGGCTGTTTTCTAAAATTCCAAATACAATGTATCAACTAGTTCACCTTCATCCACCTTTGTTTACACCTTCAAAAAAAATCTAATAATTTGGTAAGGCAAGACTTCCCTTTGCCAAACCATGCTGATTCATTCTCATTAAGCTATTATATGGCCCCTGGGCTACATAAGAACATAAGAAGTTGCCTCCGCTGGGTCAGACCAGGGGGTCCATCGCGCCCAGCAGTCCGCTCCCGCGGCGGCCCATCAGGTCCATGACCTGTAAGTGATCCTTTGTCTAAAACCTTTCAATCCCCATTTTTCTTCTACCTATACCCTTCCATAATCCTATCTCTACCTCTATCTATATCCCTCAATCCCCGTATCTTTCAGGAACTTGTTCAATCCCTCTTTGAATCCCCTTAGTGTATTCTGTCCTATCACATCCTCCGGAAGCGCATTCCAGGTGTCTACCACCCTCTGAGAGAAGAAAAATTTCCTAGCATTGGTTCTAAACCTGTCCCCTTTCAATTTCTCCAAGTTCCCCTTGTTCTTGTAGTTCCCAATAGGCTGAAGAATCTGTCCCTTTCCACCTTCTCTATGCCTTCATGATCTTGTAAGTCTCTATCCAACCCTTTGGCTGTTCCTGACCAGCCCACATGAGATCAATGGCAAAATAGGAATCAGACATAATAATTCATACACACAATACAACTGCATTGTTTTTATTTTGAAGGTGACTGCTCATTTTTAAAAGTAACATAAGAACATAAGCATTGCCTCTGCCGGGTCAAACCATGGGTCCATCGTGCCCAGCAGTCCGCTCCCGCGGCGGCCTCCAGGTCCATGACCTGTAAGTGGTCCTTAACCTAAAATTCTTTATTCCCTATTCATTTAGTACCTATATAGTTACCCTCTATTTGTACCCTTCAATCCCCTTCTCCTTCAGGAAATCATCCAATCCCTTTTTGAAGCCCAATATTGTACTCTGCCCTATCACCTCCACTGGGAGCACATTCCAGGTGTCCACCACCCTCTGAGTGAAGAACTTCCTAGCATTCGTTTTGAATCTGTCTCCTTTCAATTGTTCTGAATGCCCTCTTGTTTTTGTTGGCCCGATTAGTCTGAAGAATCTGTCCTTCTCCACCTTCTCTATCCCTTTCATGATTTTATAGGTCTCTATCATGTCCCCCTTAAGTCTCTGCTTTTCCAGGGTAAAGAGCCCTAGCTTCTCCAACCTTTCAGCATATGAAAGGTTTTCCATGCCCTTAATCATCCTTGTTGCTCTTCTCTAGACCCTCTCGAGTATTGCTATATCCTTCTTAAGGTAGGGCGACCAGTATTGGACACAGTACTCCAGATGTGGGTGCACCATCGCTCGATACAGTGGTAGAATAACCTCCTTTGTTCTGGTAGTGATACCCTTTTTGATTATGCCCAACATTCTGTTCGCTTTCTTTGAGGCCGCTGCACATTGCGCCGCCGGCTTCATTGTTTTATTCACCAATAACCCCAAATCTTTTTCTAGGCAGCCTTCCCCCAGTACCCTTCCTCCCATCGTATAGCTGTACATTGGGTTCCCCTTCCCCACATTCAAGACTTTACATTTCTCTACATTGAAGCTCATCTGCCATCTTTCTGCCCACTCAGTTTGTTCAAGTCTCCTTGTAATTCTTTGCATTCCTCAACAGTTTTGACTCTACTGGAGAGTTTTGTGGCATCCGCAAATTTTATAACTTCGCACTTTGTCCCTGTTTCTAGGTCATTTATGAATATATTGAACAGCAGCAGTCCCAACACTGACCCCTGTGGGACCCCACTTGTGACCCCTTTCCAGTCCGAGTAGTGTCCTTTTACTCCTACCCTCTGTTTCCTGTCCGCCAGCCAATTCCTGATCCATTTACGTTCATGCATGTGTGTGTGCGAGGTTATGCACCTTCTCTGTAATGTGTTGCGAACACACATTTACGAGAGATGTGTTAGCTGTTAGGCCTCACAAACGTCAGCTCACATTAAAAAAATAAAGATTGATAAAGAATGTAGAGTTTTTAACAAGACATGGACTTCTAAGTATTTATTTATTGAAGGTAAAGGCCATGTGCTTAGTTTGTGAAGAATAAATTGCTGTGTTTAAGGATTACAATTTGGATCGCCATTATGAGTTAATTTAATGCTGCTCTTCGAAAGACTATAAAAACATGCACATTTTCAAAATTGTTCTTGTGAATGTTGATTAAATAGTGATGTAATGTTGGTGTTTTTACTATGCCTGTTTCACATTTTCATAGCCTAATCGTAACATCTACCAGTAGCAGCTAATTAAAGCCATACAATCTACTGCTTTTTATAAAGAGATAAAATTAATGTGGAGCAGAATTGAGTTTAGCCTATTGTTCCAGCCCTCCAAAATAGTCCTAGTTTCTCATGTAGCCCTTTGGGAAAATTAATTGCCCACCCCTGATCTACACAATCAGTAACTAGTGATCAGTTTAGCGGTCCAGGCTTAAGAGCCATAGCTGTTTTAGCCTTTCCTCACAGGGAAGTCATTCCATCCCTTTTATCATTTTCGGCACCCTTCTCTGTATCTTTTCTAATTCAGCTAAATCTTTTTTGAGATACAATGACCACAATTGCACACCGTATTTGATGTGCAGCCAAACCATCTTTGTTTTCCATTCCTTTCCTGATAATTCCTAAAATTCTATTTGCTTTCTAGCTGCTGCCACACATTGAGCCGAGGGTTTCAACATATCCTCACAATGCTGGGTGTAGATCCTTTTCCTGAACAATGATTCCTAACATAGAACCCTGCTATAGTTCACGTTCTTCTTTCCCACATGCATTACTTTGTACTTACTCACATTAAACATCTGATGCCCAGTCTCACAAGGTCCTCTTGTACAGTGGCATACCAAGGTGGGGGGGCGGAGGGAGCGGTCTGCCCCGGTGCACAGCTGGCCACTCACCGGTGAATAGGCTGCCGCTGGGGAAAGGCTGCCATTGCCGTCATCAGAAAGAAGCCGGCGCCGAGTTCTCCCTCCCTGCTTCTCTTCCCTGCGAGCTGACCAACTCTAGCTCAATTCTGACGTCGGAGAGGACGTTCTGGGCCAGCCAATCGCTGCCTGGCTGGCCCGGAACGTCCTCTCCGACGTTAGAATTGACGTCAGGCTGCCAGAGTTGGTTGGCCCATGGGAAAAGAAGCAGGGCGAATTCGGCGCAGGCCTGTTTCCGATGGCCAGTGGCAGCCTTTCCCCGGCGGTGGTGGCAGCAGTATGTTTCCCAATGGCGGTGGCATGGGGAAGGGCAGAGAGAAAGAAAGAAAGGGGGGGGACAGGGATCCAGAAAGAAAGAAAGGGGGCAGGGTGAAAGAAAGAAAAAAATGGGGCATGGGGAGAGAGAGAGAAAGACAGACATAGAGAAAGAAAGGGGACAGGATGAAACAAAGAAAAAGTTAGGGGAGGGAATGAGGTCTGGAGGAGAGGAAGCATACAGGAGGCTGAAAGAAGGGAAGAAATATTTGATGCACAGTCAGAAGAATAAAGTGCAACCAGAGACTGATGAAATTACCAAACAAAGGTAGGAAAAATGATTTTATTTTCAATTTAGTGATCAAAATGTGTCCGTTTTGAGAATTTACATATGCTGTCTATATTTTGCACTATGGGCCCCTTTTACTAAACTGCAATAGCAGTTTTTAGCGCAGGGAGCCTATGAGCGTTGAGAGCAGCGTGGGGCATTCAGCGTAGCTCCCTGCGCTAAAAAACGCTATCGCGGTTTAGTAAAAAGGGAGGAGGTATATTTGTCCATTTTTGCATAGTTGTTACTGAGGTGACATTGCATAAAGTCATCTGCCTTGACCTCTTTGAAAACCTGTGGAATATAAATGATAATTAACATTTTCTCTGCATACAGTGTGCTTTGTGTTTTTAAAATTTTATTGTTGGTAGATCATTTTGACTTGGCCACGAACGTAAGGGGGAGGGAGGGAGGGGAGCTGCTGAAAGACATCTAGTAATCCTTGCAGGCTTGACTGTGCAGGGAATTATTTTTGTAAAATCATGTTTTGTTATTTGACTGGCATTATTTAGACTTTAATTTCTAAGAATAAATAGAATGAAAATGATATAAAATTACTTGCTTGTTTTTATGTGCGTGCGCTGAAGGAAAGTGGAGAGAGAGTGGGCTGAGGACGCTGAAGGGAAATGGGGAAGAGAGAGTGGGGAGAAGACGCTGATTTATAAATTGACAATTGTACAGAATATTGTTTCTTTTTATCTAATATAATAAAACGGTAAGCCGCGCATGCGCACTCCCACTGCATGCATCCATTTTCCGTGAGATGTAGGGCACCTCAGGTAGGAGTGCGCATGCGCACGAATCTCTCTGGTTGGTCGTCGGCGTCTTTTTCGCTCCTCTCCCCGGCACATCCGAACCCCCGTTCAGCCTCCCATTCGACCCTCCCTTCGGCTCCCTTAGTCCCTTGCCGCCACTCCTCTTCTCTTCCTGCCCCGCGGTCCCGACAAACATCCTTACTCCAGCAGGGGCCGCAGCACTCTAAACACGCTGCTTCGCAAATCAGGCCAGTAGAAGGCTGCAAAGCAGCGTGTTTAGAGTGCTGCGGCCCCTGCTGGAGTAAGGACATTTGTCGGGACCGTGGGAAGGGGACGGCAAGGGACTAAGGGAGCAGAGGGTTGAAATATAGCCACTGATTTTCTTTAAATGGTGAGAACAGGACCCGATATGGGGGCAGCTTTGGGGGAGGGGTGTGCTGCGAGGCGGACAGCTTTGCTTGGGGGGAAGATAGAAGGGGGGCCACGGAGACGAACTGGAGAGGGAGAGGGAAAGGGGGCTGCTTTGGGGGAGAGGTGTGCTGGGAGGCAGACAGCTTTGCTTGGGAGGGAAGACAGAAGAGGGGTCATGGAGACACAGTCAGGGACGAACTGGAGAGGGAGAGGGGAGGGGTGTGCTGGGAGGCAGACAGCTTTGCTTGGGGGGAAAGACAGAAGGGGGGCCATGGAGAGACAGTCAGGGAGGAACTGGAGGGAGAGAGGGAAAGGGGGCTGCTTTGGGGGAGGGGTGTGTTGGGAGACAGACAGCTTTGCTTGGGGGAGGGAAGACAAAAGGGAGGGCCATGGAGACACAGTCAGGGAGGAACTGGAGGGGGAGAGGGAAAGGGGGCTGCTTTGGGGGAGGGGTGTGCTGGGAGGCAGACAGCTTTGCTTGGGGGGGCGGGAAGACATAAGGGGGGCCACAGAGAGACAGTCAGGGAGGAACTGGAGGGGGAGAGGGAAAGGGGGCTGCTTTGGGGGAGGGGTGTTCTGGGAGACAGACCGCTTTGCTTGGGGGGGAAGACAGAAGAGGGGCCACGGAGAGACAGTCAGGGAGGAACTGGAGGGGGAGAGGGAGAGGGGGCTGCTTTGGGGGAGGGGTGTGCTTAGAGTCACACAGCTTTGCTTGGGAGGAAGACAAAAGGGGGGCCACGGAGAGACAGTCAGAGAGGAACTGGAGGCCGAGAGGGAAAGGAGGCTGCTTTGGGGGGAGGGGTGTGTTGGAGGCAGACAGCTTTGCTTGGGGGAGGGGAGACAGAAGGGGGCCATAGAGAGACAGTCAGGGAGGAACTGGAGGGGGAGAGGGAAAGGGGGCTGCTTTCTAGCACCCGTTAATGTAACGGGCTTTAACACTAGTACTTTAATATAATAAGTTCAATATAAAACAATTCAAGGCCTGTGTGGATGGAATCAGGTGATTTGTGGGGATGAGGACCGAGCTTACGGGGATTAGTCCAATAAAATGGTATTTTCTTATTTCTCATTATTTGTTTTATTTTTATTTGTTAATTTGTAAAGTGGTGATTGTTATGTATCAGTTTTTTAAAATTTACATCTACTGTCTTTATATTTTGCACAATATTAAAGGACATGTATTACTGTTTTTGTGGTGTTGTAGTGTAGCATTGTATGCAGAGTCTGGTTTCTTGGCTGTTCAGTTTAACTTTTGTCTACATATTTCTATTTTTAGTTTGTGATTATTCCATATTGGGCGAGGGTGTATCTGTCTGTGTGTATGAAAGGGCATGGCTTTCTGATAGCATCGACTGTACAGGATCAATTAACTGTACAAGATCTGGTTTGTTTAGTTTTACAATGTATGTGTTGGTGTTCTAGTGCTCACTGCAGTGTTTAAGATGCTGCCTTTTCCTAGGTACACTCTTGTTGTGCGATATGTAGATTGTTACTAAAAATCATTTTTCATATAGATGGGGGGGTGTCAAAAAATGATGGGCCCCGGGTGTCACATATGCTAGGTACGCCACTGCTCTTGTAATTTTTCACAATCTTCTTGCAATTTAGCAACTTTGAACAACTTTGTCATCAGCAAATTTAATTATCTCACTTGTTATTCCCATCTCTAGATCATTGATAAATATGTTAAAAGCAGCAGTCCCAGTACAAACTCCTTGGAACCCCACTATTTACCCTTCTCCATTGAGAATATTGACCATTTAAACCTATTGTCTGTTTTCGGTCTTTCAACCAGTTCTTAATCCATAATAGGCCATTATCCCCTATCCCATGACTCTCTAATTTCCTCAGAAGTCTTTCATGAGGTCTGTTAGGGCGTTTTTGATGTTTCATCATTTAGAGTTTTGCTACAGTCTCTTATACTAAGCCAGCTTGATTACTGCAATATTGCCTATTTGGCAATTTCCCAGAAGAATATGCAACGATTGCGAATAGTACAAAATGCGGCAGTCTGGCAGATTTTTAGGTTGAAGAAATATGATCACGTAACACCCTCCTATCAAGTACTGCATTGGCTACCAATGGAGGCGTGGGTGAAGTTTAAGTTTGGTTGCTTCTGTTTTAAAGCTTTGTTTGGTTTAACTCCCAAATATATAATTGAGCTTTTCTCTTTTGCAACCAACAGACATAAGAGAAACTCACATCTGAATTTTGTTTTTCCGCCTGTTAGAGGATGTAAACTTAAAAATCATCATCAAAATCTTTTTCATATCAAGCAGCGTTATGAGGTAAGGATTTAGAACTATTGCTTTTGCTTACTGACACTTATGGGGAATTTAGGAGACATCTAAAAACATCTGTTTTCGAAGTATTTAAGCAGCTAATTCGTAAAAATTTTATTATGCACTATTTGATTATTTTAGAGTCTCTAATTATTGGCTTTTAACTTTTTTAGTTCTATTCAACTTCTTTTTTTTTAATCTATTGTAAACCACATAGAACTTTACGGCCTTGCGGTATATAAACTGATTATTATTATTATAACTTAGTCAAATGCTTTTTGAAAATCCAAATACACAATATCAACTGGCTCATCTTTATCAACATGTTCATTCACCCCTTCAAAGAAATGCAGTAGATTGGTGAGGCAAGATTTCCCTTGAAAAATCCATTCTGGCTTTCTTTCATTAACTTGTGCTTATGTATATGTTCTGTCATTTTGTTCTTTATAATAGTCTCTACCATTTTGCCCAGAACCGACATCAGACTCGCCGGTATATAATTTCCTGGATCACCTCTGGAACACTTTTTAAAAATTGGCGTCAGGTTTGCTACCCTCCAGTCTTCCAATAGTATGCAGGATTTTAAAGAAAAATTACAAATTACTAACAAAAGCTCTGCAAGTTCATTTTTAAATTTTATCAGCACTCTGGGATGTATACCATCCGGTCCAGGCAATTTGCTACTGTTCAGTTTGTTAAATTGACCCATTACATCTTCCAGTATTACAGAGATTTGTTTGAGTTTCTCTGATTCATCAGAATTGAATACCATTTCTGGAACTGGTAATTCCCCCACATCTTCCTTGATGAACAACGGAGCAAAGAATTAATTTAATCTCTCCACTATGGCCTTGTCTTCCCTGAGAGCTCCTTTTATCCCTTGATCGTCTAGCGGTCCAACCAATTCTCTTCCCAGCTTCTTGCTTTTAATATACCTAAAAAAGTTTTTACTGTGTGTTTTTGCTTCCAGCACAATCTTCTTTTCAAAGTCTCTCTTTGTCTTCCTTATCAACGCTTTACATTTGACTTCCCATTCCTTGTGCTGTTTATAATGATTTTCAGTCAAATCCTTCTTCCACTTTCTGAAGGATTCTCTTTTGGCTCTAATAGCTTCCTTCACCTCACTCGTTACTCGCACAGTTTGCCATTTGGTCTTCCTTCCTCCTTTTTTTTTAAAAAACATGGAATATATCTAGTCTGGGCTTTCAGGACGGTATTTTTGATTAACATCCATGCCTGATGTAAATTTTTGACCTATGCACCTACTCCTCTAAGTTTCTTTTTTACCATACTTCTCAAGTTATCATAGTCTCCTTTTTTAAAGTTAAATGCTGTTATATTGGATTTTCTGTGTGAACTTAGTCCACAGATTATATCAAATCTGATCATGTTATGATCACAGTTATCAAGCTGCCCCAGAACCATTACCTCCCATACCAATTCATGCGTTCCACTAGGAATTAGGTCTAAAATTGGTTCACCTCTTGTCAGTTCCTGAACCAGCTGCTCCATAAAACAATCCTTGATTCATCAAGGAATTTTATCTCACCCAATCAATATTGGGGTAGTTGAAATCAATCACACAAAGGCAAAAGTAGCAACAACTCAATATCAAAGACATACACACTACTCAATAATGTGGAGAAAAAAAGACCTCAGTGTTCACAGCACACATCCTAAAAAAGACAAGCCAATGTAGTCAAGAGGGTGCACACTAATCATAAGTCAGAAAAATCATCATATCATCAATATTGTAATTTTGGTAGTTGAAATCACCCATTACTATTGTGTTACCCAACATGTTAGCCTACCTAATTTCTGATATTTCAGCATCTGTTTGTTCATCCTGGTTAGGCAGACAATAGTACTATCCTTTTCCCCTTTACACATGGAATGTCTACCCTTAGGGATTTCAAGGAGTGTTTCTGTTCCTGTAGAATTTTCAGTCCATTTGATTCAAGGCCCTCCTTAACATAGAACACTATACCCCCACCAATTCGATCCACCCTATCATGGTGGCATAGTTTGTATCCCGGTATGACAGTGTCCCATTGGTTATCTTCCTTCACCAGGTCTCAGAGATGCCTATTATATCTACCTTTTCATTTAGTGCAATATATTCTAACTCTCCCATCTTGTTTCTTAGGCTTCTGGCATTTGCATACAGACATTTTAAACAATGTTTACCATATCTATTTACAATTTGCTCAGCAATTAACATTGATAATTTGCAATCCTTCAAATCAGTCTGCTCTGTATTTAAGGAAACCTGGTCTACCGTGGGTTTTATTGCAATCTCGCTATTGGGATGCTCTGTCTTCCCTTTTATATGATGATATCTTTTAATTTATTTATTTACTTAAAAAATGTATAAACCACTTAAAATCAAAGCGATGTACAAGATAACATACATATTATAAAGACAAACCAAATGTGCATCAAACAAAATTAACATGAACAGATCAATCTTTATCAAGTTGAAGTTCTTACTTCATCTTACGACATCACTACATTAACCCATAGGGACAATGCAATGCCAGATTTATTCAGTGTTTAGTCTATACATATTACATAAATGCATCGATGAACAGTTGAGTTTTCAACTGTTTATGAAACATGTACGATCTTTACACAGTCTCTTAACTCCGAGAAGTGAGTTCCAGAGCTGTACTCCTACTACTGAAAACATCACATCTATTTTCTTATGGTAGATCCTAGTTTCCTTTTCATTTACTAGTCTCATACAACCCTCAGATCATAACCTATGATTAGGATGGTAAACTTTCCAGAGAATTTGGAAACATGCCAGAGTAGAAGAATATACCACCTGTTGCATGTAAGAAAGCACATTGTGATATATTCACTGATGGAATGGAAGCCAATGTAATTTTCTTAGAACTGGAGTTCAAACCTTGGAGTACCAGAGATCAATCTGGCTGCTGAATTCATCAGCTGATGGAGTGATCTAAGTTTAATCATAGGTAATTTAAGATACAACATGTTACAATAATCAAGTTGAGTTAATATCAATGCTTGTACTACTGATCGAAAATCAGATTGTGAAAGCATTGGTTTCAACCTATGCAAGATATGTAATTGCACATACCTTCCCTGTATCACCTTAGCAATCTGTTTCCCCATTTTGAACAAGATACCTTGTTCCAAATCATGCTCTTTTGAGCGACTGTCAGCCTTCCCCCAGTTTCTAGTTTAAAAGCTTCTCTATCTCCTTTTTAAATGTTGATGCCAGCAGCCTGGTTCCACCCTGGTTATGGTAGAGCCATCGGGGTTCTTACTCATCATCCTTGTCTGTCCTTTCTGGTGTTCCTCAGGGATTGATCTTTTTGCCCACCCTCTTTAATGTTTTCCTTCTCACTCTGCTCACAAGTATTCAAGAACAAGGCTGCACACATTTTGCTATGCTGATGACATCCAGATCTTTTATCGTGTTCCTCGCTTCCTCTCTCAATGATTCTCACCTGTATCTCACAATGGTTATGGGATCATTTATTGTTTCTCAAATGTGAGGCCATCCAGTTTCCCAGTCCACTGATCACCTCTCCTCCTGTCCCATTCTGAATAATCTCCCTCTCCCATTTCAGGACTCAGTCAAAATTCTTGGCATAGCATTTGACTCTGTCTTTCAAGCCACAGATTGATTCTGTTATTCACTCCGCATTTTTCACTATACAGTATATCATATATGCTCACTACTTCTGTATGTTAAACAAAACTGTAAAAAAGAGGAGTGGAGGAAAAAAAACAAAATATTCATTCAAAATAAACAACTCTCCACTATCATGCCAAGAAGTCACTATAAAATTTTTAAAAAAGCCTGAGGTCATCGGTGAGCAAACATAGGCTCAACCACCACCGCCCACATCATTGGCATAAATACTTTCGTCAAAAAGTGACTATTGCCAAATCTATTGAAAAATATGCTCTCACTCCATTCTTTGCTCTCACCACCTCTTTCACGTACCCTTCTCGTTATTCTGATGATCTCATAGCTGGATTACTACAATTCTCTCTATGCTGACCTGTCATTGTCATCTCTCAACTGCTTACAACTTGTCCAATCCACTGCCAGCACATAACAGCACTGCAATCCTCTCTTTGTGCTATGACTGAAACAGTAAGGACTCATTGATTTTGAGTTAATTGAGCATCTGATTGGTTTTCTGAGCACACAAAAATAATTTTTCTTATGAGATTTTTTTTTAATATGTTTTGTTTAATTATTTAATTAGTTGTGAATTATTCCAAATTTATGTTTTTTTGATTGTATTGCTTTGTAAGCCAGGGGAATTGAGCCTCCACTCTATCACACCCCCTACGTGTAAGATGGTGTAAATCAGTTCTTAGCAAAGGGGTAGGAGTCCATATCCTCCATTCTGGATAACAGACCAGTTTTCCCTTGTCCTCAGGAGTTTAAAGGATTCCTGTCTCAAGGCTAGGGGCTTTCCTAACAAGAACCTGCTTCCTAAAGGGCATTTCGGAGACTGCCTCATTTATCTCTGTTCTTTTTTGTTGTTGCTGTTCAGTCTTTTTATGAAAGTTTTAGAATGCAATACAATAAACTTAAATGCACTAAACAAAAGTTTAAATCAACATAAATAAATAAAAATAGGGAAAAATAAATAAAAAAGCTGTTGCATACATAAAACAATAATCTAGCAAGATCCATCATTGGGTACTTCATCCCTGTTTACAAAAATTATCCAAAGGTGATCATATCTTTTGAAAGGAAGCAATGTTTTGCCTCCTAAGTGTAACTATTTCCTCATACATCCTCATGAGGCAAGGCTGCCCCTACCATTCAAACACAGAGAGCTCTGTGTTATCTTTCCATTGAGAAAGGATTCTGTGCAAAGCAAAGGCTAGCATTGTATCTATTAATTTGGTATGCTTCTCCAAGATAGGGATACCAAGCAACTACTGTTTTGAATGAAAGATCTTGGAAAGAGAATGTTTTTAATCTTTTTCCTTACTGACTATGAAAACGCACAGAGACTAGGGGCTCTGACTCCCCAGAACTCACCTTGCTGTTCTTCTCTGTGCCAGAAGAAAGGTTCCTGTCCCTCCATTTCATCTGATTTGATTCCATCTGCTTTGTGTTAGATCGCTCAACCTGGATCATTTGGAACCAAAACCTGAATTAGAACATTCAAGAGAAAAAAAAAACCAGAAAGAGGACAACCAAAGATGGAACAAGACTTTGCAAATAAGCTTGTAATAAAACAGATCATAATCATGTTGAGCCTCCGACACACCTTTGACATCTAATGAGAGATGGGCTGAAAAGTTCCAGGTATCAGCACCTGGCTGGAGTGGGGTTGTTTGTTTTTTTTAAATATATATTGGATAAGAATCACAGACTGGGGATTATGAATTTCCACTATACCTTACCAACTGTACTATATGGTAAAGCACAAATATCACTTTCATGGATTCAGAACGGGAGACTAAAAATTAAAATGGAGGCTTTGTGGCACAATGAACAAGGCCTAAGGAAAATCTAAATAAAAAAACAAAACACAAAAGGAGGCAACAGAGACAGGAAACAGGGCGGTTAGCACTTAAGACCTTTCTAGATAGTACTTCTGCTTTCAGGGTGTCTGGAAATCATTCCGCATCAACATGCCCTCTCGTTTTGAACCATGTCCCTCCTCTGCTTTACCTTTTCCTGGGAAATCAAGAGATGAAACTGGGCCCCGGCTCCTCCCTTGCCCACCCTTTCCCCTTGTCGTGGCTGCTTCCGTGCTTTTTCACTCTGCGTGGAATTTAAGTTAGTGCTGCTGTGGTGCTGGAGTAGGCAGAGTTCAGATGAGCAGGGATGTTTAGAGTCATACAGAGTGCACAGCTAACAGCGAGAGCAGGAAGGAGGGAGGAAGGTACAGAGGGCCATAGCAGGGTCACATCCGATTATGAGTTCTTAAGAGGAAACTGCACTCCCTGTACTGAGCATTTATACAACTGGTGAAACCTGATGCATTCCCTTAGTGTCATCAGTGCTGCTGTACACAAACGAAACGCAGTCAAACTTCCTTTCTTGACTTTAGAAAATCATTAAAAACACGCCTGTTTGATATGTTTTCCTCTTAGTCATGTTACTACCAAATTTATTATTATTCTTAATAGCTTTTACTTTCTAATTGAGCTGTCTTAACTTTTATTGATTTTACCTGATGTATCCTTTTTACTGATTGTTTTTATCTTGTATTAGATACTAATTGTTTATCTTGTATTTTAAATATTGGTTGTATGTTATCCTTTGTTGTGAACCGCTTCGAACTTTTGGTATATCGGTATACAAGAAATAAATTATTATTATTACACTGTATTTAGGAGCTCTTAGAGAAAGCCGCATGCCAATAGATGAGTACGCAACTTCGACCACAAAATCACCTCAAAAAATATACCACAACAATGCAATAATCGATGAGCCAGCAGTAATCAGTGTGCACCAGCAGAAAAAAAAAAAAGAAACAGTATGTACCGCAGCACTAATCCACAGCTCACTGCAAAAATATTGCCCTTTTTGTGTGTGTCAGGCTATGCTTAGCCCAGTAGTAATTTGCAGGCTCATTGATTACTGCATTGTTGTGGTATTTTTTTAGGTGATTTTGCGGTCAAAGCTGCGTACTCATCTATTGGCATGTGGTTTGTATTTTTCTAGTGATTCAGGGTTTTTAAAAAAAAATTGTAAAGCACTCCGGACCAGATGGTTGTTGCAGTATATACAGTAAATAAAAATAATTATTATTTTTTAAAATTTTGCTAGTTCTGTATCAACCCCTATTCCAAAAAACTACCTGGTAGTCCAGTGGATCCCCCTTCTCTCTCTCCCTCCCCCAACCTAATTCCTCAGCCCCTGACATAAAAACAACATCCCTGCTAGTAATATAACTCCCCTGACATGATACATCCACTTTTAGAAAAAAAAAACCTCCCTGGTAGTCTAGTGTTCCTCCTCCCATCCCCCAAAATTCCAGACCTTTATCACCCAACTCAGAAAGTCAAAAGGCAGGAGCGATGACCATTTGCTCCTGCCCCCAGCAACACTGTCATTGAAAATGGTGATGCCTGAGTCCTGACAGTGTGGTGCAACACACCACTAGGGGTCAGTCTACCAAATAAAGCAATTCTGTCCTTGTGACTATTAGAGGGGAACCATTTATTACACATTTTAAAAGTGCAGTAAAGGCCTGGCTGTTTGGACAGGCATTTTCTGGCTGACTGTGTGGTGTGATCGCCAGAGTTGAGTGGCATTATCTATTTATGTTCTGTTATCTTTTGTGTAGGCTGAATAGTTTTAATCTGTCATTTACTAAATGGAGCTCTTTTCTTCATATTTTTTATGTTTTTTGTAAAACACTTTGACCTGCAATTTTTCAGTTAAGGTGAAATAGAAAGTTCCTTGAAATAAGAACATAAGCAATGCCTCCGCTGGGTTAGACCTGGGGTCCATCGTGCCCAGCAGCCCGCTCATGCGGCGGCCCAACAGGTCCAAGACCTGTGCAGTAATCCTCTATCTATACCCTTCTATCCCCTTTTCCAGCAGGAAATTGTCTAATCCTTTCTTAAACCCTAGTACCGTACTGTGCCCTATTACATCCTCTGGAAGCACATTCCAGGTGTCCACCACACGTTGGGTAAAGAAGAAATTCCTAGCATTCGTTTTGAATCTGTCCCCTTTCAACTTTTCTGAATGCCCTCTTGTTCTTTTATTATTTGAAAGTTTGAAGAATCTGTCCCTCTCTACTCTCTCTATGCCCTTCATGATCTTTTAAGTCTCTATCATATCCCCTCTAAGTCTCCTCTTCTCCAGGGAAAAGAGACCCAGTTTCTCCAATCTCTCAGCGTATGAAAGGTTTTCCATCCCTTTAATCAGACGTGTCGCTCTCCTCTGAACTCTCTCGAGTAACGCCATATCCTTCTTAAGGTACGGCGACCAGTATTGGACACAGTACTCAAGATGTGAACGCACCATCGCCTGATACAGCGGCAGGGTAACTTCTTTCGTTCTGGTTGTAATACCCTTTTTGATTATACCTAGCATTCTATTTGCTCTCTTAGCGGCCGCTGCGCACTGTGCCGTCGGCTTCAATGTCATGTCCACCATTACCCCCAAGTCCCTTTCTTGGGTACTCTCATTCAATAACATCCCTCCCATCGTGTAATTGTACCTCGGGTTTCTGCTTCCCACATGCAATACTTTACACTTCTCAACGTTGAACTTCATCTGCCATCTCGTCGCCCATTCCCCTAGTTTGTCCAAGTCCCTTTGCAATTCTTCGCAGTCCTCCTTTGTCCGAGCTCCACTAAATAGTTTGGTGTCGTCTGCAAATTTTATTATCACACACTTCGTCCCTGTTTCTAGATCATTTATGAATATATTAAATAGCAGCGGCCTGAGCACCGAGCCCTGCGGAACACCACTCCTGACCTTCCTCCAGTCAGAGTAGTGGCCCTTCACCCCTACCCTCTGTTTCCTACCCTCTAACCAGTTTCTGATCCATCTATGCACGTCTCCATCCACCCCATGGTTCTTCAGTTTCCGGAGTAGACGTTCATGAGGCACCTTGTCAAAGGCTTTCTGGAAATCTAGGTATATGATGTCTATGGGGTCTCCTCTATCCATCTGTTTGTTAATTCCCTCGAAGACGTGCAATAAGTTAGTCAGGCACGATCTCCTCCTACAGAAACCATGTTGGCTGGTTATCAGAAGTTTGTTTTTTTTCAAAATGTTCATCGATGTTTTCTTTTATCAGTGCTTCCGCCATTTTCTCCGTAACCGAGGTCAGACTTATCGGTCTGTAGTTTCCCAGGTCACCTCTTGATCCCTTTTTAAAGATGGGCGTAACGTTGGCTATCTTCCAATCCTCCGGGATCACGCCTGTTTTCAGGGATAGGTTGCAAATTTGCTGCAGTAGTTCCGCTATTTCCTCCTTTAGTTCCTTCAGAATCCTTGGATGGATTCCGTCCGGACCCGGGGATTTGTCAGTTTTTAGTTTTTCTATCTGCCTGCGCACATCTTCAAGGCTCACTTCCATGGATGTTAACTTTTGTGCTTGATTTCCATTGAAGATTTGCTCAGGTTCCAGTATGTTGGTTGTGTCTTCGCTTGTAAATACAGACGAAAAGAACATGTTAAGTCTTTCCGTGACCTCTTTCTCCTCCTTCACCACTCCCTTCCTGTCTCCGTCGTCCAGCGGTCCCACCTCCTCCCTAGCCGGCTGCTTCCCTTTAACATATCTAAAGAACGGTTTGAAATTCCGTGCTTCCCTGGCTAGTCTCTCTTCATATTCTCTTTTGGCTTTTCGAACCACATGGTGACATTCTTTTTGATACCTCCTGTGCTCTTTCCAGTTTCCCTCAGTTTTGTCCTTTTTCCATTTTCTGAATGAATTTTTCTTATTGCCTATCGCTTCCTTCACTATTTTAGTTATCCACGCCGGGTCTTTTGTTCAACTCTTTTTGCACCCTTTTCTGAATCTGGGGATATATAGATTTTGTGCCTCGCTCACCATGTCCTTGAAAAAAGACCAGGCATGTTCTACCGTTTGCCATTTTTTGGAAGTGTTCCTAAGTTTCTTCTTTATCATTCCCCTCATTGCTTCGTAGTTTCCTTTCCTGAAGTTAAAAGTTGTTGCTATGGTTCTCTTTCCTTTCGGCATTCCTACCTCAACCTTGAACTTGATCATATTATGATCGCTGTTTCCCAACATTGGTCCCACTACTTCCACTTCCTTTGCAGGTCCCCTTAGTCCATTTAGGATTAGATCCAGAGTGGCATTTCCTCTCGTTGGTTCTCTTACAAGCTGCTCCATGAAGCAATCTTGTATAGCCTCCAGGAATTCTGTCTCCCTAGCGCATCTTGAGCTTCCAAGACTCCAGTCTATCCTGGGGTAGTTGAAGTCTCCCATAATAACTGTGTTACCGCTTTTGCATTCTCGCTTCATCTCGGCTTCCATTTCTTCATCGATATCTCTGGTTTGTCCAGGTGGACGATAATATAGGCCTATCTTTATTTCAGGGCCTTTCATTCCTGGTATTTTAACCCATAGCGATTCTAGCTTGTTGGTCGTCTCTGTTGTGTCCATTCTTGTCGATTGTATGCTTTCTTTTATGTATAGTGCTATTCCACCGCCTTTCTGTCCTGACCTGTCCTGGCGATAGAGCTTGTACCCTGGCAATATTGTATCCCATTTGCTTTCCTCATTCCACCATGTTTCAGAGATTCCAATGATGTCTATGTCCTCTGCATTGGCCATGGCTTCTAATTCCCCCATTTTGTTTCTTAGGTTCCTTGCATTAGTATATATGCAATTTAGCTCCTGGTATTTTGTTGCCTTCATTTCCTTTCCCTGTGCTTCGGTCTTTAGTTTCTTCTCTTTTGTTACATTCCTTCTAACCTCCTCTTCTGGGTTAGTCGACTCCTGTAATTTGTCCATTGTTTCTTCCCAGCCTTTTTTCCCCTCGGTATCTTCACGGGATACCTTCTTCCGAATCGTCGACACTTGATCGACTGTCGACTTTCTCCTTCTTCTTAGTTTAAAGCCTGTTCTATTCCTCTCCTGACGTTGTTTGCTAGAAGTCTTGTTCCCGCCGCGCTCAGATGCAGTCCATCTCTCCTGTAGAGCTTGCTCTTGCCCCAGAACGTTGTCCAGTTCCTCCCGAAGTGGAACCCTTCTTCCTCACACCATCTCCTCATCCACGCATTTATTGATTGTAGTTCCTCCTGCCTTTTCACATCTGCCCTCGGTACTGGTAGGATCTCTGAAAACGCTATCTTCTGGGTCCTCATCTTCAGCTTCCTTCCCAGAATCTTGAACTGTTCTATCAGCGTGCTTCTTCTGTAGTCTCTCCTGCTGACATCGTTCGTCCCGATGTGGATCATTACTACAGTCTCTTCCGTCTCTGTTCCTTCCAGGATCTTTCCAATTTTGATCGCTCGATGTCCACGATGTCCTTGGTTCTCGCTCCTGGCAGGCAGGTCACCAGTCGATCCTCTCTCCCTCCTGCTATGTGGCTGTCCACATGCCTCAGGATCGAGTCTCCCACTAGTATCGCTGACTTTCCCTTCTTCAATTTTCGCTTCGGTCTCAGGTCAATGTCCTCGGTGTGCTTTGCTCCTTCTTCTTCTGAGCATCGACTAGCCAATTCCTCCCCCTCGTGTGGTATTCCTCTGTGGGTGTCTTCTTTGAGGTCATCTGTTACTTGTTCGCCCTTCTATGCTGGTGTTGGTATAACTTCATCTTTCATCTGAAGTTCGTCTTCCTCCACCCTCCTCCTGTATGCTTCCTCAATGAATTTCTCGAGTTCCCTGACTTCCTCCTCTTCTCTCTTCATATGGTAGGCAGCTCCTGGTGGTGCATCAGAGGCAGGAGCAAATGGGCATTGCCCTTCCCTTTCGACTTTCTAAGGTGGGTGACGAGGATTTGTGGTGGATTTGTGGAGGAGTATAATAGAGGGATAGAGCTACCAAAAGCTTTTATAATTGTCTGTGCTTGACCCCAGTCCTTTCCTACCTGACTCTATATACTAGAAGCCGACCGAAACCAGAATCTTTGGTTTTGACCAAAACTGAATCTGACTGAAACTGGTGCTTGGTTTTAGCCGAAAACTAAACTGGCTCTGCCTCCCCCCCCAAGAGCCCACAAACACCCTTCCCTGACTAAAATGAGCCCCCCCCTCCCAGACCCAACTGCTAGCTGCAGTCCCCCTCTCAAACTCACTCCCAGCAGCAGCCTCTTCCTGGGCTTACTGTGCCATTGGTGACTAGTGGGGCTTGATCGATACCTAAGCATTCCTGCCCATGGCCAGCTCCTGCTCAAGGTGGCTTCAAGGACTTCCAGCAGCAGTCTTGCAAAACTACTGCTGGAGGTCATAGAGACCATCTTGAGATTGGAACCAGCATGTGTAGGATCAAGTAGGGATCTCTCCTGCTCCAATTAGCCACCAAAAACATGGTGGATCCAACAGAGGGCTGCCACTAAGCAGTGGGTTTGGGAAGGGAGCTGCTGTCAGCAGGTGGGTCCAGGAAGGAGGGGTCTTTTTGGTCAGGGGAGGGAGGGAATGAGTGAGGGCTTTACAGCACAGTTCAGTTCCAGACAAAAATGCACAAGCATTTTCAGTCTAATTTAAACAAGACTAAACAGGAATTATGGGCTGATTTCAACACTGAAACCAAAACCGAAATTCATATTGTATTTTGTCTTTCAGGTAACTCAGGTTGTTTCCATTCATCTGCAGAGATATTCAGGCTCCGTTCTCTAAGTGAAATTTCTTTTTTTTTTTAGGCAAGGTTTATTTATTGAAATATTTTCAAAAATGGAACAAGAAATAATACATTAAACAGATCAATGGTGAATCACAAAATCTGAGAACAGAAAAAACAGTATAACAATAAAAGCGTACGATGTAAGGATAACAAATCCAAACTTCTATTAACTTATTAACTTTATAACTTTAGGATATTTCCCCAGTTTCTGGAAAACTGGGTTGTTTCTCCTGCCAGTGACTGACAATGGTAGGAGGAGACACCTCTTGGAGGAAAACTATGCTGGTACTTTGACTCCGGGTTCCCTGGCTATCATACCATTACAGCAAGGGGAAGAGGTTTTGTTCTTGTTTCATTAACTAATGTGTGTCTAAGAGAGAAAGGGGATGGGATTTGTAAAACCTTGGATTGCAAGTAACTTGGTTTGCAAGTGTTTTGCAAGACATGCAAAACATTTTATTAAATTTTAACTTGATATATAAGCAATGTCTTGCAATACAAGTACAACTCAACTCAACAAGTACAACTCAACTCAACTACCCTATTCAGCCCACCATGAAAATACTAGGTGTTATTCTAGACCAATGCCTAACAATGAAGGAACAAGTGGATTCCCTATTCAGAAAAGGTTTCCTTACTCTCTGGAAACTCAGAACCATTAAATCATACTTCGATACGTCAACATTCAGAATCCTAGTGCAATCCCTCATACTGAGTCAGCTTGACTACTGCAACATCGCCTATCTAGCAATCTCACAAAAGAATATGAGACGTCTCCAAATAATGCAAAATGCTGTGGTCAGACTTATCTTCGGGCTGAAGAAATTCGACCACGTGACACCCTACTATCGGCAGCTGCACTGGCTACCAACGTAAGCCCGAGTAAGGTTTAAATTTGCCTGCCTCTGCTTCAAAGTACTATATGGCCTGACCCCCAAGTACATAACGGACCTTTTTGCATTTTCTAATAACAAACTTAAGAGAAACACACACCCAAAACTCATTTCCCCTCCAGTTAGAGGCTGCAAAATGAAAAAACACCACAAACACCTTCTCTCTCACCAAGCAGTCCTATGGGGCAAAGACCTAGACCAACTGCTTTCGCCCACTACATACGGGGAATTCAGGAAACGCCTAAAAACATACCTGTTCCAGAAATACCTAAACAATTGACCCGCTCTCCCTCTCCCTCCCCCCTCCCTATTCCACCTGAACTTACAGCACTGTTATAAATATAATCTGTTATCTTCATCTTATCGTAACTTTACGTTGCTATTTATCCCCAACAGGTCCTGTCGGACATTACCTACTTAAATGTACATATTACATTTTTGCTCAGCAAATTGTATTTCTATACTATTGCCTCCTGAGGTCTCTGATCTCTATATTTCCTCTGAATATCTACTTATTGTATTTCGCTGAATGTCCAGCACTCTTGATTGTAAACCACCTAGAAGTCGCAAGATTGTGGCGGTATAGAAGAATAAAGTTATTATTATTATTATTACAGTATACACACACAACAAAACTGACCAATGGTTCTTCTCGCTCTGACACTGCAAGAGTGTAGTGACTTCTAAAGAAGCAAAGTCTTGCTATACGAGTACATACAGTATACACGTGTCACATCACAACTGATTTGATGGTTCTTCTCTCTCTGATGCTGAAGGAGTGTAGTGACTGTTCTAAATGAGTGAGGTCTTGCAATACGAGTACATACAGTATACACATGTCACATTATCACAACTGAGCCAATGGTTCTCTCTCTGATGCTGCAGGAGTGTAGTGACTGTTCTAAATGAGCGAGGTCTTGCAATACAAGTACGCATATTATTTTGTAATACAAGTACGCATAGCAATACAAGTACGCATAGTATTTTATATTAAAGGTTTTGAGTTTCCATTATTTCCTATGGGGAAGTTCGCTTTGATATATGAGTGCTTTGGATTACAAGCATGCTTCTGGAACAAATTATGCTTGCAAACCAAGGTTTTACTGTACTGCTTTTCTTTGGTTACAAAAAGAAGGAGGAGGATATTTGGCTACTATGAAAAATAGACAAATACAGTAAAACCTTGGTTTACGAGCATAATTCGTTCCGGAAACATGCTTATAATCCAAAACACTCATATATCAAAGCGAAATTCCCCATAAGAAATAATGGAAACTCAGACGATTCGTTCCACAACCCAAAAACTTTAATACAAAAGAACCATCGGCTCAGTTGTGATGACTGTACGTACTTGTATTTCAAGATCTCACTTGTTTAGAACAGTCACTACACTCCCACAGAGGGAAGCGCCATCGGCTCAGTTGTGATGACATGACTCGCGTATACTGTACATACTTGTAGCACAAGTCCTTGCTCGTTTAGAACAGTTGCTACACTTCCGCAGCATCAGAAAGAGAAGAACCATTGGCTCAGTTGTGATGATGTGATGTGCATATACTGTACGTACTCATATTGCAAGACCTCGCTCATTTATCAAGTTAAAATTTAATAAAATGTTTTGCTTGTCTTGCAAAGCACTCACACACCAAGTTACTTGCAATCCAAGGTTTTACTGTATAGTGCAAAATTCTCAAAACTGACATATTTTGATAACTAAATTGCAAATAAAATCATTTTTCCTACCTTTGTTGTCTGGTGATTTCATGAGTCTCTGGTTGCACTTCCTTCTGACTGTGCATACAATATTTCTTTCTTTCTGCCTCTTGCAAGCTTCCTCTCCTCCAGACTTTATTCCCAAGATCTCTCTTTGTCCTCCAGGAGGCCAACTGTTCTTCCTCTCTCCTTTACCTCTATTGGCAACATGTCTCCCTCTCTCTCTCACTGTCCATCTGTCTTTCTCTCATTCCCTCCCTTGAAGGAAAGGGAGTGGTGAGAGAGATCCAGGGTGCATTTCTCCCACCCCCTCTACTGCCACATCCAACATTTCTCCCTCTGTCAACCCCCGGATCATGTGCAGCATTTTTTACCACAGCCCACCAGCCCCATGCCCATTCCTCCTCTGTTCATCCCTCTCCAGCACAATGTCACCTCTCCCTCCATCACTGTGTCCAACATTCCTCCCCCTTGTATCCCCTTCAATCTGTCCCTCTGTTCCCTTTCCACCTCCATATCCAACAGTTCACCCTCTCATCCTTCTAGTCCCCATGTATCTTTACTTCACTCCTGTCTCTCTCTATGCCCAATTTCCTCTTTCTTCTTTTCCCTATGTGCACCTTCTCTTTCCCTCTCACTCATACACTCATGCCCAACAATTTTCCCTTTTTATTCCCTCCCTCCTATGTCCCAAGTTAGAGTCCCTTTCCTCCCTCCCTCCCTTCTGTGTCCTATGTTCATGCCTCCTCCCTTCCTTCTGAGTCCTGAGTTTGTGCCCTCCTCCCTGCCTTCGTCCCAAAATTATGCCCCACCCATGTCCTCCTTCCCCCCTCCTTTCTCCCTTTGTGCCAGATCATGTCCCCTCTCTAGGGACCCCTAGCCGTGCCCCCAGGCAAGCCTAGTTATGCTCATCCCTGCCCTAATCCTGCCCCCTAGCCCTGCCCGCCTTGTTGGGCATGGAGGAAGTCCACGCATGCGCAGATGCTATGTGATGATGTCACGCATATGTGCGGACTTCCTCTCTGCCCAACACAGCTTTTCAAAACCCGGACAAAGTGCCAGGTTTTGAAAAACCGTCCAGATCCCCGGATATGTCCTCAAAAGGAGGACATGTCGGGGCAAATTAGGACGTCTGGTAACCCTACCCGTCTCTCCCTTACTTGCTCATTCCAGGACCACAGTCGCTTCATTCAGGGCTGTCCAGTAGAGGTCTGTATGGGAACGGGGATCGCGGGAATCCCGCAGGAATCCCCCCTAACCCACGGGACTCCCACGGGGACCCCCCTCTGGCCCACGGGACTCCCATGGGGACCCCCCTCTGGCCAATGGGACTCCCACGGGGATGGAAGGCTTTGGAATCAGAGTTCGTCCATATAATATAAAGGACAAGTCAGTCTTAGTAAAAGAGGGGGTTTATAAGTTAATTACCTGAATAGAAAACAAAAAAAGGGTTCCACCAAAGAGATTCCACAAGGAAAACAGCAGCGCAAACACAAAAGAAACTTTGGAATTGATGATCCTGTCAGAAGTAATTGCTGCTTTTTATGGGGACGGGCGGGGATGGAGGTAATTCCTTGTGGGGATGGGTGGGGACGGAGAGGATCCTGGTGGGGATGGGTGGGGATGGAGGGGATCCTGACGGGGACAGGTGGGGACAGAGAGGATCCTGGTGGGGATGGGTGGAGACGGAGAGGATCCTGGCAGGGACGGGCAGGGGTGGGATTTCTGTCCCCGCGCAACTCTCTACTGTCCAGCTGGGCTGCTCCTTCTGCCTTCAGCTGCACCTGTTGCAGGGACAGGCAGGCAGCGGCTCGCATGCACGTGGCTGACCCGCAAGCCTTCCCTCTAATGTCAGGTCTAACGTCAGAGAGAAGGTTTCCAGGTCAGCCACATGCAGCATGAAAAAGCCGCTGTCTCATCCCTGCAACAAGTGCAGCTGAAAGCAGGAAGGAACAGCCCACCTGGAAAGAGGTAACTGGAATCCCCCACTGACCTGGGAAGGCTTTCCTCCAACATCAGCTCTGACATCAGAGGGAAGCCTTCTGGGTTGGTTTCGGTGGTGGGAGCAGGCAAGAAGGAGGGCTTGGAATCCCTGATGGCAGCAGCAGCTTCGGCAGAGGGGGCCGGGTGGGCAAGCAATAAGGAGGGCATGGGATCCTCAGCGGTGGCGGCCATTAAGGAGGAAGGGGGGGCCCCAACAAGCAGCTCGCATACTCCTAAGGAGTGTTGAGAAACGCTGCTGTAGTTTGTCCAAATAGCAAGGTGACATGTTGTAGGCTGAATTAGGGAGGGCCCAAAAGTAGGACATCCAACAAGAATTTTAGAATAGGAAGAAATGTATCTAAATCTGTTTCAGTCATGTCCAGGTTACAAAAAGTTTCTCTAATTGAACATGTGACCACTGGAGGGATTAAGACATGACCACAGTGGTTACTGTCTCCCTCCTTCTCTGAAAGTGAAACTGGAAAGGAAAACCAGGCTCTGTGTCAGCTGAAAGTATTACCGTATTTTCACGCATATAACGCGCGCGTTATACGCGTTTTTACCTACCGTGCATACCCCTCGCGCGTTATACGCGTGAGCGCGGTATACAAAAATTTTTTTACATAGTTCCCACCCCGCCCGCCGCCCGATTCACCCCCCCCAGCAGGACCGCTCGCACCCCCACCCCGAACGACCGCTCGCACGCGCTCCCACCCGCACCCGCATCCACGATCGGAGCAAGAGGGAGCCCAAGCCCTCTTGCCCGGCCAACTCCCCAACTCCCCGACAATATCGGGCCAGGAGGGAGCCCAAACCCTCCTGGCCACGGCGACCCCCTACCCCCACCCCGCACTACATTACGGGCAGGAGGGATCCCAGACCCTCCTGCCCTCGACGCAAACCCCCCTCCCTCCAACGACCGCCCCCCCACAAGAACCTCCGACCGCCCCCCCCAGCCGACCCGCGACCCCCCTGGCCGACCCCCACGACACCCCCACCCCCCTTCCCCGTACCTTTGGTAGTTGGCCGGACAGACGGGAGCCAAACCCGCCTGTCCGGCAGGCAGCCAACGACGGAATGAGGCCGGATTGGCCCATCCGTCCCAAAGCTCCGCCTACTGGTGGGGCCTAAGGCGCGTGGGCCAATCAGAATAGGCCCTGGAGCCTTAGGTCCCACCTGGGGGCGCGGCCTGAGGCACATGGGCCCAACCCGACCATGTGCCTCAGGCCGCGCCCCCAGGTGGGACCTAAGGCTCCAGGGCCTATTCTGATTGGCCCACGCGCCTTAGGCCCCACCAGTAGGCGGAGCTTAGGGACGGATGGGCCAATCCGGCCTCATTCCGTCGTTGGCTGCCTGCCGGACAGGCGGGTTTGGCTCCCGTCTGTCCCAACTACACAAAGGTACGGGGAAGGCGGGTGGGGGTGTCGTGGGGGTCGGCCAGGGGGGTCGCGGGTCGGCTGGGGGGGCGGTCGGAGGTTCTTGGGGGGGCGGTCGTTGGAGGGAGGGGGTTTGCGTCGAGGGCAGGAGGGCCTGGGATCCCTCCTGCCCGTAATGTAGTGCGGGGTGGGGGTAGGGGGTCGCCGTGGCCAGGAGGGTTTGGGCTCCCTTCTGGCCCGATATTGTCGGGGAGTCGGCGGTCCTTCGGGGTGGGGGTGCGAGTGGTCCTGCCGGGGGGGGGATGTATCGGACGTCGGGGGGGCATCAGGCTTTCAGGATGGGGACAGACCTTCAAGGGGGACAGGCAGACCTTCAAGGGGGGACAGGACTTCAAGTCGGGACAGCGCACGGAGAGGCGGGGCAGTGCACGGAAAGTCAGGGAGGGTGAACGGAGAGTCGGGACAGCGCACGGAGAGTCGGGGCAGTGCACGGAAAGTCAGGGAGGGTGAACGGAGAGTCGGGACAGCGCACGGAGAGGCGGGGCAGTGCACGGAAAGTCAGGGAGGGTGAACGGATAGTCGGGACAGCGCACGGAGAGTCGGGGAGGGCGAAAGGAGAGTCAGGGTGGCCAGAGGAGAGTCGGGGCGGGCGAAAGGACAGTCGGGCAGCATGCGCGGTATACCCGTGAGCAGTGTTCCCTCTAAGCGGGCGGGTGTTGTGAGCAAACTTTTTTCACCGTGAGCCAAAAATATCGGGCGCCAGCAAGTTATGAGCCAACTCGCCCGATTCTCCTCTCGCCACCCTGCCATCTGCCGTACGCCTCTTCCGATTGTGCGCTGTGACGAGAAACGTGTGCGCTGCGATGTAATATTTTGTGCGCCAGCGCAGCTTAGCGGGAACACTGGTTCAAATGGTTTTATTTATTTCCCCAAATTTATTTTTGTTATACGCATTGAAAATATTTGATATTGCGTTTAAATCAAAATCTCAATAAACTTGAAACGAGTGCCCGTGAGATTGTGGGAGGGTTAAATACTCAAAACTTAGAAGTTTTTGCTACGCCAGCTTTCTGGTATCTTTACATACAGTGGCGTACCTAGCATATGTAACATCCGGGGCCCATCATTTTTTGGCACCCCCCCCCCATCTGTAAGAAAAACATGATTTTTAGTAACAAACCACACGTCACACATGAGTACCTAGGAAAAGGCAGCATCTTACATATTGCAGTGAGCAGTACATCAATACACCCATTGTAAAACTAAACAAGCCAGACCAGCACAGATCAATCCTACACCGTCAATCCTAACAGAAAACACACAGAACACAGAAAACACCTTCGCCTAGTAAGGAATATGTAATCACAAACTAACCCCTCCCTCTTTTACAAAACTGTAGTGTGGATTTTAGCTACGGAGGTAACAGCTCTGATGCTCATAAAATTCTGAGCATCAGAGCTGCTACCACCAAGGCTGGTGCTAAAAACGCTTCACAGTTTTGTAAAAGGGGGGATAAAATAAAAATACATAGACAAAGGTTAAATTGAACCAGCAAGAAGCTGGACTCTGCATACAATGCTTCACAGAAACAGTGACACATGTCTCCTAAAGCAATAAATAAATAGAAATTTTTTTCTACCTTTGTCTTCTGTGGTTTCTCCTTTCCTCATCTTCTTGTAACTCTCTTCCTTCCATCCACTGTCTGCTGTCTCTCTTCCCCTATATGGCATCTTCTCTCCTTCTATGCCCCTTCCAGAAACTGTATGCTTCCCCCTTCCATCTCTCCTTTCACCCCATTGGTCTGGCATCTCTCTCCTCGCCTTCCCTCTCCCACACCTCTCCTCATAGTCTGGTATCTCCCCTTCCCTGATTCTCTGGCATCTCTCTCCTTTCCTTTTCTTCCATCTTTCGCTCCCCCTCCATGCTCTCACATCTCCCCCTTCCTTTTCCCTTAGACTGGCATACCTTCCTCCTACGCTCCAAGCCCTGGCATCTCCTTTAATTCCCTCCCTCATCTTCCTTCTCCCTCCAGCTGGGTACCGCAACACTCTTCCCTGCAGCTCTGCACTTCCCCACAATTGCCATGCTTCGGTTCCTCTTCTTCCTTCCTTCCTCCCCCCCCCCCCCCCGCGGGACCCTGCGGCACCATCAACTCTTACTCCCTCTAATGTCGGCCCTGCAGCTCCAGACTTCCTCGCACCTTCTCCCCTCCCCCTTTGGATCGCTATTATTTTAAATGTTATAGCCGCGGAGCTGTATCCATCAGTGGAGATGTCTAACCTCGGCCTGCCCCGGAACTCTTACTGCAACAGTGACTTCCTGTTCCTGCCTAGACGGGCGGCTGCTGCAGTAAGAGTTCCGGGGCAGGCCGAGGTTAGACATCTCCACTGATGGATACAGCTCCGCGGCTATAACATTTAAAATAATAGCGATCCAAAGGGGGAGGGGAGAAGGTGCGAGGAAGTCTGGAGCTGCAGGGCCGACATTAGAGGGAGTAAGAGTTGATGGTGCCGCAGGGTCCCGCGGGGGGGGAGGAAGGAAGGAAGAAGAGGAACCGAAGCATGGCAATTGTGGGGAAGTGCAATCCCCCCAATGCGTCCCCTTACCTTACCTCCCCTTACCTTTGCGACGCGTGTGTGCGCTGTGAAGAGAAACTTGTGCGCTGCGATGTAATATTTTGTGCGCGAGCGCAGGCCAGCGCAGCTTAGCGGGAACACTGCCCGGCGCGGTATACAAAAGTTTTTGTACATAAAATCGTGGTTTCTGCGCGCTATACCCGTGTGCGCGTTTTACACGGGTGCGCGTTATCTGCGTGAAAATACGGTACAGCTATTCTGAACAAAGCAATGTGAAGATCAGAGGAGTTGCTGCTCCTGGCAGAATTCTGTGCAATTGGGCAGTGCAAAATTTGCACAGAATTCCCCACCCCCACAGGATACACAGAATTATGCATATGTTATACAGAATTCAGTGCAGACACGGGCAGCAGCAGCTCTGCTCACTATTTTGTTCTTCCAGCGCTATGCTCAGCCACATGGTAAAAAGAGAAGGAAATGATAGTTGCAGTTGTCCAGGTCTCATAAACAGTCGGGGCTAAGTTGGCAAAGGAGGGAAGTGATTTGCTGTGGAGCGGATGACTTCCTCCTTGCCACAGGAGTAGGGTAACCATATTTATGAAGACAAAAAAGAGGACGCGTGACCCCCACCCATATGCTACCCACAACCCCACCCACATCCCCCATCCCATCCTCTGTACCTTTTTAGTGCTTTCCTCTCTCTCTCTCCCTTCCTCAAATCCTTCTCCCCCACAGGTGCTTCTCTCTATCTCTCTCCTTCCAAGCCACCTCTCCTGTGCCTGCTTATTTCGTTCTCTCTCTCTCTCTTTCCAACCCCTTCCCCCCTCCCTCCCCACAGCTGCCCCTCTTTCTCCTTCTGACCTCCTCTTCTGCTGTTCTGTCTCTCCCATCTAGCACTACCCTACTTCATGCTCTTTTTTTCTAGCACTTTCCCCTTTTCATAATGCTTCCTCCCTCCATGCTGTTTTTCCAGCCCCTTCCCTTCTCTGACGTTCCTCTGTAGCTCCCAACTCCCCCTCCTACATCTGCCCCCGGCCAGCCACTGTAATTGAATATTTGGTTAGCTGGCAGTGACTTCCTGTTCCCGCATAGGCAGGACTTGCAGAGCGGCAGCTTCCAGGGCAGGCCAGAGGCAGCAGGCTCTCCTCGCTGCTACTGCCAGCTGCCCAAAGATTCAATTACAGCGGCTAGCCAAAGAGGTAGGTGGGGAAGTCAGAACAGACGGCTAAACCCAGACACCCCCATTTTTAAAAAGCCATCTGGGTACCTGGACAGTCCTTGAAAAAGAGGACATGTCCAAGTTTTCCTGGACATCTAGTAACCCTACAAGGGAGGAGAAGAGAAAGTAAGCATGGCTGCTGTCATGGCTAAAATTAATGAAAAGAGGCCACAAAAAAGGTGAGTGTGCAATGGGGACAGAGCAAAGGAATGAATCATGTACCAGGGGGGTTGGGGATCAGGGACAGACTAAAGAGGTGAATCATCTGCTAGGGGTTGGGGATTCGGGGTAGAATAAAGGGATGAATATCCAGGGGGGGCTTGCAGGCAGAGTAATGGAATGTGTGTCATCAGGGGAGGGGGGACTCAAGGCAGCGTAAAGGCGTGAGTGTGCCATGAGGGGATTTGAGATGTAGAGGAGTAAATATGCCATAGCTGGTTTAGGGGACAGAGTAAAAGGGAGAATATGCAGGGGGAGGGGGGCAGGAAGCTGAAGGTTTGCTATGGGGGATGGGGAAGGGAAGAAAGACAGTGATAGCTGGGGAGGTGAGGAGAAAGAATAAGAGGCTGGGGTATTGCATGTAGAGAACACTTTAGAAGCAGACCAAATTATGGGTTATGTTGGGATTTAGAGGAGTTGGAGTGAGAGAAAACTGAGGAGCCTGAGCCTGAGCCTAAGAAAAGGCAGGAAGGGATTTCAGACCTTATGATAAGCGAATGCTATGCAAAACCTTACAAATAAACTTTGCAGAATTTTAAAATAATATGTGCATAATTTTCTAATTATTTGCACAAAATAATTCCATCAGGAATAGGAATAGGGGTCAGCAACCTTTTAACATCAAAAAGCCAGTTTATCCAAAATGTTTGACCCCTTGTAGGTCTCTGCACCTCTCAACCTTCCATCCCTCCCCTGCCCCTCCACCCAATCCATAGCTAAGGTTCTCTCCCCTCTCCAGGCCCCAACCATTTCATTTCTCTCCTAACCCCACGATTCCCTTCCCCCAGGCCTACTGAGTAGTCCAGCAGGAGTCTTTTTGGCAGAAGCATGGCCCTCTCGCTCCTGCCTCCATGCAGCTGCTGTGACCTCTTGCAGCAGCTTACAGTACTACAGGAAATGCTGCGAAAAACTGTGAGAGGTTGTGGTAGCTATTTTAGAAAGCACCTGCAAGGAGGCAGGAGCGAAAGGGCTGCGCTCCTGCCACAAAGACCCCCGCTGGACCACCAGGTACCTCGGTAGGCCCGGGGGGGATTATGGGGTTGGGACAGAAGTTAAAGGGTCAGAGTCTGGAGAGCCAAAGTCATATGCAAGAAGAGCCGCATGTGGCTCGCACGATAAAAAAGATAGATCATCCAAGTACATTACATTAGATTACATTAGTGACTTCTATTCCGCCTATATTCAGTGAAATCATCATCACCCCAATCTTAAAAGACCCAAAAGGACCAACAGACCTCTCATCCAACTACAGACCAATAGCCTCAATACCTCTATATATCAAACTAACAGAAGGATTAGTAGCCAAATTCCTCACCAACTATCTCGAGGACCATAACTTACTCCATCCCACGCAATCCGGCTTCAGAACTAACTTCAGCACAGAGACACTACTAGGCTCCCTTATCGACACAGCAAGACAACACCTCAGCATTGGGAAAAAAATGCTGCTCAGTTGGACTTGACGGCGGCATTTGACCTGGTAGACCATAACATCCTACTGCAAATCTTGGACTCAATAGGCATCTCAGATAAAGTATACTCATGGTTTGAAGGTTTCTTAAAATCCAGAACATACAAAGTAAAATCAGACAAAGAAAAATCCAAACCTTGGTCCAACCCCTGCGGCGTTCCACAAGGGTCCCCACTGTCCCCTACTCTCTTCAACCTATATACGGCCTCTCTTGGCGTTTACCTGAACAAACAAGGCCTATCCTAAACTAAACTAAACTAAGCCTTAAGTTTATATACCGCATCTTCTCCACGGAAGTGGAGCTCGGCACGGTTTACAAAGCTTAAATATGTAAGAAGAGAGGAGAAAGATTTACAAGAGTATATGAGCAGAAGGAATATAAACAGGAGAAGAGATGATCTTATGTTAGAAGAAATGATTATATGTTAGAAAAGAGCCAGGTTTTCAATTGTTTGCGGAATAATTGGAGGGAGCCCAGGTTCCGCAGCGGGATAGTGAGATCGTTCCAAAGGCCCGTGATTTTGGAGACGAGGGATTTTCCCAGTTTGCCCGCGTAGAGAATACCGTGCAGAGAGGGGAAGGATAGTTTATGTCTGTGGGCGGATCTGGTGGTAGCAGGCCTTGAGGCGTTAAAAGATAGTGGGATTAGGGGCGGAATGATCTTGAAAGCTAGACAGGAGCATTTGAAATGAATTCTGGAAAGCACTGGGAGCCAGTGAAGATTGGTAAGAAGTGGGGAGACGTGTTCGAATTTGCGTTTTGCAAAAATCAACTTGGCTGCGGTATTTTGGATAAACTGGAGTCTGTGGAGACTTTTTTTTGTAAGGCATAAATAAATGGCATTACAGTAGTCGAGTTTGGAGAGGATGGTGGATTGTACAAGGATGGCGAAATGTTTTTGGTGAAAGTAGGATCTTACTTTCCTCAGCATGTGGAGGCTGAAAAAGCATGATTTTGCCAAGGAATTGAGGTGATCTTTGAGGGAGAGAGAAGAATCGATAATGATGCCGAGGACCTTGCTTGAGAACTCAAGGTGGAGAGCCAAGCCTATGGGTAGTGTGAAAAGGGTAGGCAGGTATTCTAATTTTGGGCCGAGCCAGAGTAATTTTGTTTTTGATTCATTTAATTTCATCTGTACTGAGAGGGACTATGCGTGAAGTCTCATTATGCATGAAGTAATGTTTTCTTGGAGGTTTGTGAGGTTCTGGT
The DNA here is from genome assembly GCF_902459505.1 of Geotrypetes seraphini. Taxonomy (NCBI): domain Eukaryota; kingdom Metazoa; phylum Chordata; class Amphibia; order Gymnophiona; family Dermophiidae; genus Geotrypetes; species Geotrypetes seraphini. The sequence continues at coordinate 304,355,151 of NC_047085.1, read as the reverse complement.
CTGTTTCGAGGAGGATAAAGATATCGTCAGCGTATGTGTATATTGTTTCAAGGGGGGATAGTTTGAGGAGCTTCAGGGAGGTCATATATATGTTGAATAGAATAGGGGATAGGGGAGAACCCTGTGGGACACCGCAAGATGGTGTCCACGGAGGTGATCTGGAGCCATTTGTGTTGACAATGTAGGAGCGAGAGCGAAGGAAGTTTGAGAACCATTTTAGGACGAAGGAGTCTATTCCTAGCCTCTTATAGCTATGCTGATGACATCACCATCCTCATTCCTTTCAACCAACCAATGCTCTTAATGTCAGACACACTACACAGAACTCTAGCTATAGTTGCGACTTGGATGGAAGTCCACAAACTGAAACTCAACCCAGACAAAACTAAATTCATCCTCCTAGAAAATAACAAAATCCCAACCATAACCAACTTAGAAATCAACTCTATCAACTACCCTTTGCAAACCACTCTAAAACTTCTAGGTATGACTATTGACAGAGGCTGCACCATGCAACCACAAATTAACAAAACAATACAGAAATTTTTCGCAGTTATGAGAAACCTTAGACAAGTCCGAAAATTCTTCGAAAAAACACAATTTCAGCTCCTAGTACAATCTCTAATCCTAAGTATCCTAGAGTATTGCAACATCCTCTACCTCCCCTGCCCTGCAATAATGATTAAACAACTACAGACAATTCAGAATACAGCTCTGAGACTCATCTATTCATTGAAAAAACATGATCACATTACTGAGGCATTCATCAATTCTCACTGGCTTCCAATCCAGGAAAGAATACAATTTAAATTCTACTGTATACTATTTAAAACTATAAATGGAGACAGCCCAACCTACCTAAATGACCGCCTCATCCAAACCACCTCTACCAGGCATAGAAAAACACACACCCCATTCACTTACCCCCCAATCAAAGAAGTAAAACTGAAAAAACTATACAACGGACTACTGGCCACTCAGGCAGCGAAGATAGACAACCAAGTCTCCAACCTATTGACAACAACCCCAGACTACAAGATGTTCAGAAAGGAAATAAAAACTATACTCTTCAAGAAATCCCTTAATAAAGCTTAATACCATGATAAAGCTTAACCCCCCTCTTACCATCCCCTCCCTAACCCTAGATCCTACTTTTCCCTCTCTTGGAAACCTTCTCTGATCTAACGTTTTAACCCTTCTTCCATAACTCTTTTTGTAATCCGCTTTGAACCGAAAGGTAATGGCGGAATAGAAATCTGTAATGTAATGTAATGTAATATACCTTGCAGTTCAAGACGGATTACAAAAGAGTTAACTGGACATTTCCAGTGACGTTACAATTGTTTTTTGGTTATAAAAGAGGTAAGATAGCTGGATAATTTCCAGGAGATCTTGCAAATTGGATAGTAAAAATGACTGGACATATCTAGGTAATATTACAAATTGGTTACAAATAAGATTAAATTACATTTTAGGGGTCTGTATTCTTAGTTGGTATTTTGAGGAGGAAGAGATTACCAAAGTGGAGCCTTTGGGAGGGAAATTTACCTGGGAGGAGAGTGAAGAGGGGGGGGGGTTAAGGTATCTGGATAAATTTTTTGAATAGCAGGGTTTTGATTTCTTTTCGAAATGTTTTGAGATCTCCCATTGCCGTCAGTAGATTGGAGATGGAGTGGTCAAGTTTCGCTGCTTGCGTCACAAGAAGGTTGTCAAACATCTTCTTGCGCTGAGTGCCTTTGAGCGGAGGGTAGGCAAATGGGGTCAGGGTTCTTCTTTGTTTTGTGGTGAGGATCTGATTTAGGCGGTTGTTTAGGTAGGAGAGGGCAAAGTCATTTAATGCTTTGAATAATAGACAGTAGAATTTGAATAGAAATCGTGCTTATATTGGTAGCCAATGAGAGTCTAGGAAGGCAGTGGTGATGTGATCATATTTTCTCAGAGTACCGATAATCAAAGCTAGTTTTAGACGTATCTTTACCCTGCCTCTGAACGCCTAGAACGAAAAGAGGCATTTTTGGAGAAAGAGAAAGGGTGGAAGGTGGGCCAACCTAGATTTAGTTGTATTGTAAGTATAACCTAAAGTTTAATGAGATTGCCCAGTTGGAACTTATACGTTTTGACTTAGACCGAGTCTAAACAGGTATAAGTTCCAAATGGTGCCGCTGAGCTGATCGCGGCTGCTGCAATCAGCTCAGCAGCCCCAGCAACCTGCCCACCCCCCACTGTAACGATCGCGGCAAGAGAGATGCCTAATCTCTCCTGCCGCGATGACGACCCCCCCTTCCCTGAAATGGCGTGAGCCAGCATGAGGGATCCCAAGCCCTCCTGCTGAAGGTGCACCCCCGAACCCCCCAGTGTGAATACCGGCAGGAGGGATCCCAAGCCCTCCTGCCGAAGGCGCACTCCCCTACCCCCCACTACCCTGGACCCCTACCCCAGACACCCCCCCTACCCGGACCCCCCTACCCCAGACCCCCCCCACTAACCTGTAAGTTGACTGGCCAGATGGGTTCCTTGTCCATTCGGCCTGCCCCTTTCTGGTGCATTGTGGGATACACCTGGGAGGGGCCTAGGGCCTGATTGGCCCAGGCACCTAAGGCCTGCCCATAGGAGAGGCCTTAGGCACCTGGGTCAACCAGAATTGGGCCATTTGCCTAAGGCCCCGCCCATAGGAGGCAACTGGCCCAATTCCAATTCCTATGGGCGGACCTTAGGCACCTGGGCCATTCCGAGGATGGCGGGCCTGCCAGTTGGCCGGACAGGGGACCAGTCCGGCCAGCCAACTTACAGGTTAGTGGGGTTTAGGGGTAGTGGTGGGGGGGGCGTTCGGGGGTGTGCCTTCGGCAAGAGGGCTTGGGATCGATCCTGCCAGTTCAGGGTTCTGGGGGTGGGGGGTGCCATTGCCTTCCGGCAGGAGGGCTTGGGCTCCCTCCTGTCAGACATTGGGGGGGAGATCGCAGTTGCGGCAGGAGAGGATTAGGCATCTCTCCTGCCGTGATCATTGCGGTGGGAGGGGGGGCAGTTACAGGATTCTGTAACCGGTATTGTTTTATGACAGATGCCGGTTACAGAATCCTGCTTTTAGGCGAAGGACTGGCCCCTCCTTCGCCTAAAAGGTCTGGGTTTGGGCGTTTGGGTCTTGGGCAATTTTTTGGTCAGGAATGTGTTGTAGGGATAGACATAGTAGCAGTCTGGGCAAGTAGATTGCTGAACGTGGAGGTAGGCCATTCTAAAAAAAAACCTCATTTTGGATGTTTTTTTTGAGAATGGACATTTCCCTGCTGCCAACTTCAGCATCTAGTGACTTAGGCCAAAAGGGGTCTTAGAAGTTTTTTTTATTATGCCCTTCCACGCCTTTTTCATGAAGAAATTCACTCAAAGCGGTTTACAATACTTTGAATAGTAATCAGGTGCTCTTAAGTATTCTTGTGCTTAGGAACTGAGACCTTCAGGTCCTGACAGGCTCACAATCTAACTGTAGTACCTGAGGTAATGGAGGATTAAGTGACTTGCCCAGAGTCAAAAGGAACAGGCTGGGATTGAACTAAAGCAGCATCTCTAACTACTCCTTCCTTCCCCGTGTGCTGAAAAAGATGACTCTTTGGGCAGTGGACAACCTGAACTTATATAATGGACTTTGCCATTAATGTATTGAATTGGTAATAGTAATGAGAATGGTATCTACTGATACCAGGTGGGGAGTATTCTACCCCCAGCAGCCTTATGCTAGGTTTGTGGTATAGCTCTAAGATGTATTAATGCTATTCTCACTTCTTAGAATTTTAGCGTGGCAGTCATTTCCTGCCATGATATATGAGCAATACATTGTGTGTAATATAGTTTCACCCCTGCTTATCTGTATAAGCTTGCTACTAGTGGTCTTTATTCCAGCAAAGACCACCTCTTTCTCTCAGCTGAGCTTGATTCCTTTGTTTACATGCTGTTATTTCCTGATTACCTCTATTATCTTTGTCCTGATGAGTCAGCAAGGGTCTCATGTCTCTCTCCAATCAAAGACTACCTAATGACTACTTCACCTCACCCCTGGCCTTGTGGGTGTTCCTTTTGGACCTTTGTGCCTGAGTAAGCTCAGACATGCTTCACCTTTTCTCAAAAGCACATGCGCTTCTCTACTCCCCCTGGAACCAGCAAAGGTAATATTTTATTGCAGCAGCAACCCTATCAGTCCATCTTTGGGAATCCCCAAAAATTGACTTCTGGCTATGCCCTGGGCATCATGGAACCCGAAGCACTAATTTCGATGGTCAGAATCAGGGACTACAAACACCAAATTGCTTTGGGGTGTAAGTTCAAAACTAGGACTAGCTAAAAAGTCTTCCTACTGAACCTGGGTAAATTGGCAGCTCTGCTAATAGATGGGGAGGTAGAAAGGGTGAGCTATACCTTGTGTAATGTTATATTACCTGTGTCCTCTGCGTCACCTGCTCAGTTTTTCCGGCTGGTTTTAAAACGTTCTCCCAGTGCCTCCTTTCAGCCATAGGGCTCTTAGCCAACTTCTGATTGTCCTAGGTAAATTTAACAAATTAAAGCAATATGAATTTACTCTGCTTTAAAGTTTAAAATCTGCATGGTTGATCAATAATTTTTTTTAAAAAAACCCTCAGTCACCCAGTAGCAGTGTACCAAGCTGGGTATCCAACAGACACATCAATATAACTATTCATTTGCACATTAAGACAGAAAGCAAGGCCTCTGGGATCAACATTAAAGATACAACAGAAACAGCATGCATCCAGGACAACATCTTCTAAGCCTCTCACCTTGTTGTGTTTGCATGTTGGGTAAAGCAGCCTGTCTCTTTTCTTCCAACCTGGTTCTTTTGGCCTTAAAGCTTTCTCAGCTCCCTGAAGCCAAAAGTAAGTCAGAGGAGAGGTGTTAGAAATAAACAAGAATATTCCTTGGACCTATCCTCCCCATAATTTATTGGGATGTATTAACTGCCTTTTCATGAAGAGATACACCCCAAGTGGTTTACAATGCATTGAATAGTAATCAGATACTCAGATGTTTTCCCCTATCTGTTCTGGCAGACTCACAATCTAACTGTGGTACTTGAGCCAATGGAGGTTTGGATGACTTGCACAGGGTGACAGGGAGCAGGTTGGGATTGAACTCACAGCCTCAGGGTGCTGAGGCAGCAGCTCTAACATCTAGGCCACGCCTCCCCTCCTGGTTTTTCTGGCTTTCTACTTCCCCCACTGGCCTGTGGGAAATAAACTGCCTTGAAATGTGGGCAGTACAGCAATGCCCTCATCTGTTGTGCTCTGGTTTGCCAAACCCTGAGTCATGTCTCTGCTGCTCTGTCTTTCCGGGGAACTTTGGATGTTTTCTCCCTAGAGCAGGGGTGTCAAAGTCCCTCCTCGAGGGCTGCAATCCAGTCAGGTTTTCCCCAATGAACATGCATGAGATCTATTTGCATGCACTGCTTTCATTGTATGCTAATAGATCTCATGCATATTCACTGGGGAAATCCTGAAAACCCGACTGGATTATGGCCCTCAAAGAGGGACTTTGACACCCCTGCCCTAGAGATATAGTTTGAGGAATGAGAGACAAGAAGGGAGTGAGCAACAAATTGCAGCCCACCAAAACAAAAACCTAGCAGAGAAGGGGGTGGGATGGAAACACTTGCTTATCATCCCAATAAATGACTGTACTTACTCTTATTTACTGTACTGCAAATTAATCTGACTGACAGCTCATTAGCTTTATCGTGCTGTTCCAGTTCCAGCTTCTCTTGCCCCTTCAGATTTCCTTAAATACTGAAATTCAGCTTTGTCATCTCCATGTAAACAAGACAGAATAACTTGGTCTGCTATCAGGCTGAATATCTGGTTTAAAGTTAACCAGATGTATCACGGGGGAAATTCAACAGATTAGCTTTGGGAATTTATCCCTGCCATTCCCATATTAGTTTTGTGCCTGTATTCCTATGCCTGTGCATTGGCATAGCAAGGGTAGGAGGTGCCTGGGGCGGTGGCATCCCCTGTTCTCTTCTCCATCCCTGCTCCTTCCCCGCCCCTGCCATATGTGTGCACCCCTTCCCTTCCCCTGTACCTGTTTCATTTTGGCAGCACCTGCTGCCCGCACCAGCCTTGGCTGTCTTTCTGATGTCATTTCCTGGTCCCGTGACCAGGAAGCGACTTCAGAGGTAGGGCCGAAGCCGGTGTAAGCAGCAAGTTGGGAGATGCTGCTCACACCAGTGAAAAGTTAGAGATGGGGGGGGGCAGCCTGGGGAAGATGGGGGGGGAGGGGGAGCAGAGAGGAGGAGAGGTGCTAATGCCCCCACCAAGACAGCGCCCGAGGTGGTCTGTTTTTGAGTTCCATTCACTGAGAGCAGGCTGCCTGCAAATTTCTGCAGCATTTCATTCCAGCATTTTTAGCATTAGAAATCCTAGGTTGCCATTACACTGAACTTTTATTTCCTGCACCTGCTTAGGAACTCAGACCTTCTGACACCAGAACCTTGTAGAGATTTGGGGAAGTCTCTGGAAAGGGATGGAAGCAAAGGATGGGTTTTCATTTTTGAGGGTGGTTCTTGGTGGCAGCAGTGAACTCCCCCCAAAGTAATTTAAGATTCTGGTTTGCCCGCCAAAATTTCTTTGGTCATCTCCCACCTTTGATCATTCATCTCATGTTATAACACCCCTATTTTTCTAAATATTCTAAATGTAAAGAATCAGCCTGCCTATACCCCGACAGGTAAGCATTCCAGGCACTTGTTTTGGACAAGGATTCAGGATTTCTGGGACCAGAACTAGAGCTGGTAAAGTTGCTGCTTGACATTGTGTAGTGGTATGGTGAACTAATGCACACCAGTATAATCTAGGTGAAGGAGACGAGATATTTTGAAAATATATAATACCATCCTGGCGTTCCAATACCACCAAAGAGGGGCTGATTACATCTCAGGCAAAGAGGGATGTCGGTAAACATTCAACAACAGATTCTGCGCAGGCTGCAGCGCCTTAAAGTCTGACTGCAGGGAAGTGACAACAAGCTTGAGAATCACTTTCCATCAAGGTACTGACCATATAACTTTTACAGTATATCTGTTGTTTTGGGGAACAGTAAGTAACATCACTAGTGTATTTCTGTACTGGAGAGGAGATACTGATGTAAATAAGTTGGCCACTTGTATAGTAAATATTACTATTTTGTCTGGTTCCACCAATTTAAATCCAAGCAAAGTTTTTATTGGGTCAAGTTGACATTCTCAGTAAATAAAGTCTGGTGTGCTTGCAATCAGTCTGCCAGGTTACCTGATCCTAGCCCTGGTTCCAAACAAAGAAATTATTTGTGTGCTCTTTCTTTCCACCATCCCGGCTTACACTTTATGCATGCCATTTTGCCAGTCTGAGTTACTTGGACTTGTGCTGGCTGACCAATTGAAACCATACTCTCGAGACCACGACGGGAGCTCAAGGCAGCCATTTCCTGTGAGTGATCTGCACGGGGCAGGAGCGTGGGAAGATCGCTCCTGTCCCGAAAACCCACTAGACCACCAGGTAAGTCTTAAGGGGGGGGGGGGCTTGCAGGGTTTAAAATAGCCTGAAAAATGAAAAAGCATTTTTTTGTTTTAAAACTGCGAATAATCGAATCCGTAGATACGGAAACCGCGAATACGGAAGGGGAAGTGTAGTACTACTAGTAATCATTTATGTAGTGCTACTTGGGGGTTACCAAACGTCCGAATTAGAGGTCTGCTCAGGAACGGGGATTGTGGGAATCCCCCCAAGTCTACCGGACTCCTGTGGGGATCCCCCCCCCCACCAGGCTCATGGGACTCCCACGGGGATAGAACCAGGGTTCCTGAGGCCTGGAAAGAGAATTAGTAGAAGATAGACGAAAGCAGAAACTGGGACCAAGATGATGGAAAAACAAAATGTCCCACCAGCTACAGCAAGGGAGATGTTCATTTTGAGGGGTGCTAAGCTCAAAGTGGGAGACCAGCCCCCTCTCATGGTTATGCCACCAATTGTATTTAGTACAAAATGAAGTACTTGCTGAGTTTGTTTTGGAGTTTCCAGTTCAGTTTTGGCACATTTTTCTTATGCAACCATTGTCCTGAAAAGTGCCTCTCTCAAATCTGATTTAAATGATTTTGATGCTATATTGTTTGATTCTTTACTTATTGCTGCATTAAAAATCATTTGTGGATCTTGGAAGGACCTCTCACAAGTTACTATGCCAGATGGTGGAACCAGATTTGTTTGCTCTACAAATATGAGCTTTATATTGCAAAAAAATCCAACTCTTTTATTTCTTTTAACAATAAATGGTCAACCCTACAATCACATGACCTAATGTCTATTCTAATTCTTTCCGGTGATGTATGCATCTCTTATTTTTGTTCACTGATATTTGTTTATATTGTATTTTATTGTTGGTTTAAATAAACTAAGACTTAAAAAACAATCAAAACTGTCAGAAGTAATTGCTGCTTTTTATGGGGATAGGTTTTACTTTTGTTTATTCATTTAAACATATTTACAGCCTGCTCCATCCACAGTTCTAGGTGCGTGTCATAGGATCCCTATGCATTGTCACAGATCAGCTTTCTACCATATGTACTGACCTCTGATGCAGGCTTTGTACTACAACATGGCCATGCTGAGTCAGCAAGATAAAGACTCTCCATTTGAATCTATAGTCCTCAACTCCGTTTTGTGTTTTCCTTGGGATATCTACGGAGATCTTCTTCTTTGTCTGGGATTGATTTGACTTAGTCACAACACAGGGATATGGGAGGGGAAGGCAAAAGTTGCTTTGGGGTGAATGTGTGTAAGTTGTTGGGGAGTGGGGTGTTACCTAGATGCTCTTTAGGGGGTGTGTGCTTGGAATGTCGGTTGTGCAGGGTGTATGTGGGTATGTTGCTGGTGGGGGAGGGGAGAGAAGGCATCAAGGGTGTCTGTGTGTGCTTGTATTCATTTTTTTTTAATGACTTGAGAAGGTGAGGGGGCCTTAGTGCATTTGCAAATGCTGAAAATCTCCCTTTTAACAATTCATGTTTCTCCTTTCTCCTTTTACTCTGCTCATGTCATTTCTTTAGTACAGGCCCTGACTCATAATACTGCTACATTCTATGTGTGTGCTATTTTGTAAACATCTTTTTCAGACCTGATTTTGCAGCCCACTCCCCCCCCCTCCCCCCGATTTTGGTCCGAGATCCTAGAATGTGTCTTCTGTTTGAGTTTCTTCTCTTCTGGAATTCTAGGTTCAGACCTTCTCTCCATACAAACTGCCCTTTTTCCATTTATTCTCTTCCTGCTTTCCTTGTGCACTGCAGCATTCTCTTATTTATTCCAGCCCCACTCAGTTTTTCTGAGTTTGCCCTTGCCTGTTTCTCCTCTTTATCTCAGATTAATTTTTTAATGTTGATGTTTGCTATCCATTTCCTTCCTCGCTTTCCGCTGGTATCCAGCAAAGCTCTGTCCAAGGTCCTCTGTTGCTATATCAAATCTGTGACCCCCTCCGATTTCCTTATGTTGTTTGTTCCTATCACTATTTTCCTGATTGGCATCCAAATATTTTTGTTCTTTCTCCCACCCTTTTCCATCTCTTTCCTCCAAAGCCTCTTATGTCTCTCAGCTGTGTCCTTATAGATGGGTTCATGCTGCCTGATGCTAAACCTGAGTAAAACAAACGTCTTACATTTCCCTGCACCTTGTAGGGTTCCCAGCTTCAAATGAAATGTCTCCTCGGTAGACTAATAAAGGATGCCCTTTACACTTGGTACTGTACTCGTATAGCAGTTCTTCCAGAACATCAGATTTCCTTCTATCAGCTCCTTACTCATTCGGCCATCTGATTTTGCCAAAAGTCTTAGCATGGTCATTGACCTTTTCCTTTTTTCCCTTGCTGATATATCCACACTTTCCACTTTCTCTTGTAGAAACATTGGGGTCGATATTCAAAGCAATTTAACTAGGCAGAAATGGCTCCTGGTCAGTTAAATCACCTGTTTTGGACTAACCACTTAATGTTCAGTGGCACTTAACTGATTAGTACTGCTGAAAATAACTGGTTAGTGCCGACCTAAAAACCGACTATTTTGTGGGTGTCCAGGGCAGAGTTGGCACTTGGCCAGTTAAGTGCTAATATTCACTCAGCACTTGACTGGCCAAGTTAACCACATAAATAGGATCACATATTTATTTCATCTATTTAAAAGATTTCTTAACCGTCTATTCCTAGGCAGTTTTACAAGTAAAAACATCCATAAAATAAAAACACAGAAATCCAAGGGCTCCTTTTATCAAGCCACGCTAGCGGGGTTAACACGCGCGACTTTTCAATCACGCGTTAACCCCCGCGCTGGCCCAAAACTACCACCTGCTCAAGAGGAGGCGGTAGCTGCTAGCGCGTCCCGCAATTTAGCGCATGCTATTACGTGCGTTAAACCGCTAGCGCGGCTTGATAAAAGGAGCCCCAAAATTTATACAAACAACAAACATTTCAAATCATTCATAAAGAACAATTATTTATAGCGTTCAACTGTATGCCTATACAGAAACCATTATAATCTAGAATCATGTATCAAAATGCTTCCACAGAGAGCATGGTCTTAAGCATTTTCTTAAACTTCTGAAGGTCTATAACAGGGATCTCAAAGTCCCTCCTTGAGGGCCGCAATCCAGTCGGGTTTTCAGGATTTCCCCAATGAATATGCATTGAAAGCAGTGCAAGCACATAGATCTCATGCATATTCATTGGGGAAATCCTGAAAACCCGACTGGATTGCGGCCCTCAAGGAGGAACTTTGAGACCTCTGAACTCAATAAGGACTCTTAGCGGACCAGTTAATTTATTCCATAGAGTTACTCCTATGATGGAAATAGCAGAGGATCTTGTATTCTAATAGCACACTTTTGAGAAGACTGTCAACGGCAACCGTATCACGCCCTCAGATCGCAAGGCTCTAACGGTCGGTAGATTGCCATAGCCTGTGATAGATACCAGGGAATTCCTTGGTAAATGACTTTGAACACCAGCACTAATGTCTTAAAAATATTACGTGAACGCACAGGTAGCAAATGGAGTTTCTTTAGCTACGGTGTTATATGTTCAAACTTCTTTACACCACAAATTAACCTCGCAGCAGCATTGTGAATCATCTGCAGGGCTTTACATTGAACTGTTGTAATCCCTAAATAAAAGGCATTACAATAGTCAGTCTTTATGTAGTGCTGGTTTTGCTGAATATCAGATTTAACTAGCTAAGTGTTGGCCAGCTCTGGAAACCTAGAAATTCAATGTCAAAGCCCGGACAGCATAACACTAATTGCTGCCAACTGAATATTGTGTCAATTAGATATAGAAACAGAGAATGCACCAGCAGGGAAGGATTGTTGATTTCATCTAATCTGCCCTCTGTACTTCCCTTTGCTATGTCAAATGGTCCAGCTGCCCTCTCCTCCAAGGTATCCTGACATGTGACCTATCTCTCACCCCGTCCCTTCCTAATATACCTTTCACATGTCCCCAGCACATGCAGGGGTTCATTTTTGCTGCCAGCACCAGCCCAAAAGGCTTCTTTCTGCCGCATTCTGCCCTTGCTGATGTCATGACCTGTTTGCTATCTGGTGGGACATGGCAGAGGGAAGCCTTTGGGGCTGGCACCGGCTGCAAAAACAAACACCTCCAGGTGCTGGGGACGTGTGAAAGATATACTGGGGTGAGGCAGGGTTGACAGATAGGAAGGCACATTCTGGGCTGACACTGAGAAGAGAGGGAGGGAGATATTTATTTTTGGTCTTATGCCAGTATTCCATAATGGCTTCTTTGTGCACAGATGCTGTTATACACTTGGCACTCAGCATACCCTATTGTGGCACCTAACCTATGGTGCTCAGTTATACAATTGCCCCCTAAGTTTATACCTGAGGCAATGGAGGGTTGAATCAACTTGCCCAAAATCATGAGGAGTAGCAACTGGATTTGAACCAAGCTTCCTTTGTTGTCAGCCTGCTGCTCTAACCACTAGGCTACTCCTCCACTCCAATGCTTTCTTGAATTAATATTGTTTTTGCCTCCAAAACCTTCTCTAAAAATCTATTCCATGCATCCCCTTCTTTGAAGAAATATTCTTTTTTTTATTGGCCTTATTGGCCTGACAGGTTTTTTAAAAATGTTCTTTTGGTCTTCAAGCTCAATCAGAGCTAGCTCCTTCTGGGTCATGCTATCATGATCTCTCATTCCAACTGCTCATATTTTCCCCTATTTATAAGCTTCTACCTTGTCCAGTAATTGTAATGACAGGATTTGAGTAAAAGCCACATGTTACGATCCCATAGAACAGGGGTGTCAAACTCAAATCACATAAGGGGCTGAAATCTAAAACACAGGCTAAGTCATGGGACGGATTTTTTATTAAGATACTTAACCCCTCCTTTGCTGACGCACAGCGTGTGCCCCAGCGCCGGTGGCGGCTCTGATGTTCACAGACTTCTGTGAGTGTCGGATCAATCGCCGCCACCGGCGCCAAAACCCACACTGCGCGCCAGCAAAGGAGGGGGTTAGTCTTAATAGAAGTATAAGGATGCAACCTCTCCAACCCCATGCCGGCTACAAAATAAATAAAAAAGACTTTTCCTCTCTTTTAGGTCCTAGTTCATGCTTGCTATCTAACACCAGCTCTGGCAGGATACACATTTCAAATTTGATATATTGCAAAATAGAAGATAAAATTATTTTTTCTACCTTTTGTTGTCTGGTCATTTTGCTTTTAGTCCCAGTTTCTCTTTCTGGTTTTGTCTATCTTCTGATTCTCTTTCCAGTGTCTGCTGTCCATTTTTTTCTCCTCTTCTCTCTTGCTCCAGTCCCTTTCTCCAACATATTGATTTTTCCCTTTCAACTTTTCTCCTTTTTTTCTTTTCTGCCTCTGACCACTCAAATCTTGCCCTTTTTCTAAGCCTTCTCCTATTTAAATTTTCAGCTACCTATCAATTTTCCATCTTCTCTTATTCTGTAGCTCTCCCATTTCCCATCTCACTCCTTTCAAAGCCTCTTATTTCCTTCTATCTCTCCTCCTTTCTCCTCTTGGTCCAACATTTTGCTCCCTCTCTTTTCTGTTGTTCTTCCATCCCCCACTTGATGCTGAACAATAAGATGGAAGGAAAAAAAAAAGAGATGCTGCATCTCTCTCTCTCTCACATCCCCAGGCCTAACATTTCTCTCTCCCTTCCATCTCCAGATCCAACTTCTCTCCCTTTCTCTTCCCAACTGCCCACCATCCCATCTCTCCCCCCTGTCTGCCTGCCTCCCTCCCTACCTCCCCCAGGTCCACCATTTCTCCCTTTCTCTTCCCAACAGTTCTCCCTTCAAGTATCTTTTTCCCGTTTCCTCCACACTACCCCAGGTCCAACTTCTCAACACAGCCTAGCTTGTCTTTCCCTCCAGCACCGGTCCCTCTCTCCTTACAGCCCAGCATGCCTTTCCCTGCAGCACCGGTCCCTCTCTCCACACAGCCCGGCATGTCTTTCCCTCCAGCGCCGGTCCGATGTCGCTGCCAAGCTGAGGAATCTGCTGGCCTCAGCAATTCGGGAGTGTTGTACGTGGCTCCTCCTCCTGCTTTTCACCTGCCACGGTCTGTCTCCAGTGACACATAACTTCCTGTTTCTGCCCAGGTGGACCGCGGCAGACGGAAGGCAGGAGGGGGAGCAACAAACAACATTGCCGAATTGCTGCAAAAGCTGGCAGACTTTCCGTCATGACGGTGACTTCGGACCGACATGGGAGGGAGGACACACTGGGCTTTGCGAAGGGGAAGTTCGGGAGCATTGCCACGGGCCACATAAAAAGGCCAGGCAGGCCGGATTCAGCCTGCAGGCCTTGTGTTTGACACATGTGCCATAGAACATGCGTCTACAACCTTTTTAAAGCAAAGAGACATTTTATCTTACATTACATTACATTTGTGATTTCTATTCCGCCTGTACCTTGCGGTTCTAAGCGGATTACATTAGAAGATAGCTGGACATTGCCAGGAGATTACATTACATTGGAAGAAAGCTGGTTACAGGTTATTGAGGTTTCAGGACATATTGAGACGTTGAGGAGACCTATCTAGTAGGTTACAATACATTAGAAGATAGCTGGATTCCGGTTATATTGAGGTTTCAGTTCAGAGACATTGAATAGATGTTACCAGAGGAGTGGTAAGTTCGCGGAGAATATGCAGAGGGAATAGGAAAAGGGGGGAGATTAGGTAGATGGGATGTGTTTTTTGAACAGTAGTGTTTTGATTTCTTTTCGGAACGCTTTAAAGTCAGTTGTTGTGGTCAGCAGCTTGGAGATGGAGGGGTCAAGTTTCGCTGCCTGCGTCGCTAGGAGGTTGTCATATAGTTTCTTGCGTTGAGTACCTTTGAGTGGTGGGTAGGTGAATGGGATCTGGGTTCTCCTTATTCTGGGTGAAAGGTTTCGGTATAGGCGATTGTTTAGGTAGGTGGGTGCAGTTCCGTTTGTTACTTTGAATAGTAGACAGTATAATTTGAATTGGATTCTTGCTCGTATCGGTAGCCAGTGTGAGTCTAGATAAGCATTGGTGATGTGATCAAATTTTCCAAGTGAATAGATAAGTCTGAGAGCTGTGTTCTGAACGGTCTGTAGTTGTTTGATCATGTTAGTGGAACATGGTAGATAGAGGATGTTGCAGTAGTCTACTAGTCCTAGTACAAGGGATTGGACTATGATCCTGTATTGTTCTTTGTCAAAGAATTTTCTTATTTTTCGTAGGTTGCGCATGGTGAAGAATGCTTTTTGGGTAGTTTTGTTGATTTGCGTCTGCATTGTGCAGCATCTGTCTATCTGTACTCCCAGAATTTTGAGCATGGTCTGTATTGGGTATTTGGTTGCATTTGCTTCCAATTCAGTTAAGGATGTTTTTTTGTCCTTTTCTAGCAGTAAGAATTTGGTTTTATCCGAATTCAGCTTCAGTTTGTGGTTTGTCATCCATTTTTCCACAGTTTCCAGTGTTGTTTCCAGGCGTCCTGATGAGGTGGAGTCTTGGATGTCGAAGGGGAGGAGAATGGTTATGTCATCCGCGTAACTGAATGATACTATGTTTGGGGTATCTAGAGTTGCGCCCAGGAAGGATATGAAGAGATTAAATAGAATGGGCGATAGTGATGACCCTTGCAGCACTCCGCAGGGGTTTGACCATGGGTCTGATTTTTGATCGTTTGACTTTACTTTATAT
Organism: Geotrypetes seraphini; assembly: GCF_902459505.1. NCBI lineage: Eukaryota > Metazoa > Chordata > Amphibia > Gymnophiona > Dermophiidae > Geotrypetes > Geotrypetes seraphini. Next base: position 304,339,931 of record NC_047085.1, on the reverse strand, counting down.
GTTCTTGTTTTAAGGAATCCTAGGAACCAGCTGTATACCCTGCCTGAGATCCCTATGGCGTCTAGTATCTGGAGTAGTATAGAGTGATCTACTAGGTCGAATGCAGCTGAAAGATCTAGTTGGATAATTAGCATCCTGTTTCCTTTACTGAGGTGCTGTCGGGCTATGTCCAGTAGAGATACAAGTAGTGTCTCTGTGCTATGGTTTGTTCTGAATCCAGATTGTTTTGTTTTTTTTAATTATTATTTATTTATAAATTTCAAATTAACAAATCAAGATAAATCTTGTACAGAAAGTGATTACATCAAAAGAACAAAGAGAAACCTCATAAATTTACATAGAAAACAAATTTTTGTATAATCTCTCAAGTCCACCATTATGATCCATGATGTAAGTTAAACGGAATTAAACAAAGAACTATTTATTAAAGATAACTGGTACGTGGTTAACTGAAGTTCAGGCGTCTTATATCTTGAAGCCCTCATTCTTTCCCCTTTTCCAGGCGGGACAAGGAGAGAAGGGCCGTCAACTGGTTTGGTTCAAAGAAAACATATTTCTGAGAATTATATTGAACTATACACTTGCAGGGATGGCGAAGATAGAAAGTTCCCCCAAGAGCCAAAACTCCAGGTTTTAATAGTAGAAACTCCTTTCTACGTCTTTGTGTATCTCTTGCCAAATCTGGGAACATCTGTATCTTTAAATCAAGAAACTTTTTCTCTTTATTTTTGAAGAATAGTCTCAAAAGCCAATTCTTATCTAACGTAATAGCCAGGGTCACAATCAATGTAGCAGGTATTGCAACTTCTTTATCAGATAGTTCAAGTAAAGCAGATACATCAATTGGTCCCTGAATTTTTTCTTGAAGATCCTGATTTTTATTAGGCAAATAATAGACCTGGGTGAAAGGAGGTAATGAATCTTCCGATACTTCCAATATCTCCAGCAAATACCTTTTTAACATTTCTCTTGGAGTCACTGTTGAAATTCGTGGAAAATTAATCAATATTAAATTATTATTCCTAGAGAAATTTTCAAATGTCTCTATCTTCCTTCTTAAATTTATATTATCCTTAATTAAGGTGTCCTGAAGCAGCTTGGAAGATTTAAGTTGATCTTTAATACACTGGATATCTAGTTTTGATTCTCCCAAGTCTTGTTTTATCTGAAGAACTTCTTTCTCTTGAATTTTTATTTTCCCCTCTATTTGAAGATGATTACTATTTACTGTTCTAGTCAAATTGGCAATCAAATCCCACAAAGCCTTCAGTGTGACTTCTTGGGGCTTTACAAGATTAAAGGTTTGCAAGTTTAATAGTGGTAAATTAGGCTCACCAGCTACAGGAACCTCTCCTCTCCGTTCCTCCTGTGTCGGGGTTGACCCCAGCGTTGTTATATCCTCATATACACTCAGGCTCTGCTGCAATCCGTGTGAGCCTGAGTCGGTGTTCGTCTCGCCGTTCCCTGCAGCCTCTGGGAGGGAGCTCACGCCGACTTCCGGCTGCCTCCCCACTCCCGGGGAACTGGCGGCTCGAGGGTTGGGAGGAGGGATTCTCACGTCGGGGCTCAACGAGATCTCATGAGCCCGAAGAGACGCCTCGAGTCCGTTGCTAGGAAGCGTCTCAGCCAGGGGCGATACCGACGCTCCAATGACGCCCTGCATCCGTCGCAGCAAATCCTCGATATTGCCAGAGGAGGCTAATCCGGGACGCCACGGGGCCGAAGAGGCTCCCTTTCCCCTCCTTTTTGGCATGGTAAAAGTTCTACAGCGTAAAACGCCTGAAGAAAAGTTTCCCAAAGGTAAGGATTTGCGGGCGGTTGCTCAGTGCACCACGACCGCAGCCATCTTGGATCCTGAATCCAGATTGTGACGGATGTAGTATGTTGTGGTCTTCCAGGTAGTTGGTGAGATATTATGCAACAAGTCCTTCTATTAGTTTGACGTACAAAGGGATCGAGGCGATGGGTCTATAGTTGGCAGGAATATCGATTGGGCCTTTAATATCTTTCAGTAGGGGAGTGATTATAATCTCGCCTAGTTCTGACCTTCCCTGAGTGTGGTTTGTATCCATTGCATGAGGCTGGCTTTAAATTTAGTGGAGGCATTTGTTAGCAGATACGATGGGCAGTTATTCAAATCACATGAAGTTTGGCTGTATTTTTTGTAGTCAGTCCAGGTCGGTCCATTGTACTGTTGGGAAGTTGTTCCAGGTTCTGTCTGCTGTTATGGTTTAATCCATTATGGGTTTTATTAGTATCTCATCGAGGATGGTTAGTGAGTTATTGAAGGTGGTTCTGATTGTGGTGATTTTGTGTTTGAAGTAGTCTGCTAATTGGGAAGCTGTTGGTTATTGGTTTCCTTGAGTGGCTAGGAATGGTTTGGTATCAGTGAGGTTTCTTACAAGGCTGAAGAGTATTTTTGTGTCTGGAGTTTCAGTGCCAATTAGTTTGGTTCAAAATTTACAAAGAACCGCAATTGGTAGAGAAGGGGGTTTGAGATACAATTTTTTTAATGCAATATGGGTATATATGCATTTAGTACAAAAACAAAATTTCAAGTACTTACAGAAAAAAAAGAAAAACAATTTAATGAGACTTTTGGCACTGTATTTCTGCAAAGTTGCTTCATGTCCAACATTTCTCCCTCTCTCATTCCCTGGACCCTATGCAGCATCTTTTACCCCTGCCAACCAGCCCCATGCCCAACATTTCTTCTAGGGAAATCTGGGAATGTGCACTGAGAGAAGCATCAACTGGGCATTGAAGGAGCATCAAGGCAGGGGTTGATACCCTGACCCAGGAGATAATTCCTCTTTCGATGTTAATGCATGCAGTGAATGAGTCCATGCCAACCTCGATGCTCGATATGGAGCAGGGGTGCATGATGCCATCCTCAATTGACACCTCAATGTATCTTCAGGCTGGGCTAAGGCATATTGAAGCTGTCAGGTTTTAAGTATCCTTTATTGCATGATGAGACCACTTCCCTATGAGGAAAGGGTAAAGTGGCTAGGACTCTTCAGTTTAGAGAAGAAACAGCTCAAGAGAGATCTGACAGGAGATCTATAAAATATTATTTCCAAAAATGAAGCTATTAAATAGTAGATTTAAAATAAACTAGAGAAAATATTTCTTCAGTGTGTAATTAAGCTCTAAAATTTGATGCCAGAGAAGGTGATGAAAGCAGTTAGCTTAGCAAAGTTTAAAAAAGGTTTGGATAATTTCCTAAAACAAAAGACCATAAGCCATTATTGAGATGGCTTGGGGAAATCCACTCCTTTTTCCTAGGATAAGTAGCATAAAATCTGTTTTACTGCTTGGGATCTTGCCAGGTCCTTGAAACCTGGGTTGGCCAATGTTAGAAACAGGATACTGGGCTTCATAGACCTTTGGTTTGTCCCAGTATGGCAACTCTTATGTTCTTATGGTCCAATTGCATCAAGTACATTTCTTGAAGCTGCTCAGCACCCTCTTTGACATGGAGGGAAAAATGGCCAATGCAAAGCCAAAAGGTTCGATGGCCCAGGGAGCTCGAGTGAAAAGTACACTGAAAACCATTGACGCTCCCTGGGGAGAAAAATGCCTCGAAGTGATCTGAAGGCCAAGAAAATCAAAAATAAAATGTAACCAAATTCAGGGGAATGACTAGAAAATTAGAAAAATGGGAAGGCACAAAAAGATTTCTATGTTTAAACACGCTAAGAAAAAACCAAAGCCACAGCTTTTTGGCTCTGTGGAGAACTGAGAGCTGGTGATCTCATGAGCTAATGTATGGCAGAGAGGCACCAGCATGCATGCAGTAAGGGCACTAAAGATTTAAAGTGACAGTGTACTTGGCAGTGTCCATACAGAGTTCTGTGCATGACATCACCCACATGTGAGAATAATATGCCTGCTTGTCCTCAAAGAATACATGTTCTACTCTTCTTTCATGCTCTCTCATTTTTTAGCATCAAACCTTAGCTGCCAAATTATAGACTGTTCTTCAAGTTGCCTGAGATTCTCCCTCATGTTATTCACACCATCAAGAGTGTCTACCCTACTGTAGATTTTGGTATCATCTACAAAGAGGCAAACCTTACCACCCTGCCCTTCCGCAATATCACTTATAAAAATGTTAAAAAGTATTCAAGTTTATTAAAACCTTATTATACCGCCAAATCAGACTTCAAGGCGGTGTACATATCATATTAAAATACAAGTGTTTAAAAAATACAGGGTACAATGGTATATCGTACAAAGACTTAACTTAATAATTTAATATATTGTAACTTTTATATATTGTAATTTTAAACATTTGTTAATCGCTTTGAAATTGATAAAGCGATCAATCAAATACATATTAAACTTGGAAACTTGGAATACAAGACTGACAGACAAACTGGTCCATAAGGGAGGCGGTAGAACTATATTATTTAAAGAGAATGAACAAGTGGAACGGACAATAAGAGGGGAACAGATATCACATGAATCAATCATGTTCAGAGAGAAAAAAAAAGTGTCCTTAACAGGACAGTTAAACCTTAAAAGCATCCTTGAATAGATAGGTTTTTAGATTAGACTTGAAGTCTATAATAGTCATATCTTCTTTTAAATACTTTGGAGCGGCGTTCCACAAAGTGAGAGTGGTAATTGAAAACAAATGTATGGTCGTATTGTGTTAATATGTCTCAGGGAAGGTACAGCAAGAAGGTTTTAGGAAATGGAGTGGAGGGTTCTTTGGGGATCATGAGGAATTAGTACTCTGATCAAGAAATCAGGGGTAACGGATTTTAAATGTTAACAGAAGGATTTTGTATGCTATCCTGTGTTCTTTAGGAAGTCAATGGGCCTTGATAAATAACGGCATGACATGGTCATATTTTTGGCCTTAAATATAACCTTAATAGCTGTATTCTGCACGATCTGCAGGTGCCTAATTTCTTTTTGTGTTATTCCTTTATAGAGGGGAATTACAGTAGTCTAGGCGAGAGATTATCAATGAATGAATTAAGATATTAATGGATTGAGAGTTAAGTAACTTAGAGAGGGAGCGGATCATTCGCAATCTTTGAAAACAGCTATGAATTACTGTACTAATTTGGTTATGATATGTTAGTTTTATATCAAATGTGACACCTAAAAGTTTGAGGGTGGGAACTATTTGCAGAGGAGTAGTTGAGATTGAGTTTGATTTTGTAAGGACCTGACACGGTCCGTGTTTCGGACAGTACACCTTCGTCAGGGGTCCAGAACACACAGGCATTTGTTGTTACCCTTATTCTTTGCGGTATATCTTATACCTTATTTACCATGGACCCCTGACGAAAGTGTACTGTCTGAAACACGGACCTTGTCAGGTCCCTTGGTTGGTAAAAAGGTTTTTATATTACTGCATTTTAATTTGGTACAATAAATCTTGCCTGCATCTTGTACATTGCCTGCAGTTTCTGTTGGTCTTTCCGTAAAGGGTGCCCTGGACATTTTATGAAATGTTAAATTACCACTGCAAAACATCTTAATCCCACCCAAAACATGCCTCTAACATGCCTCCTTGAGATTTAGACAAACTGTGGATGAACACCTTAGAAAAATGTCTAGGAAGTAGGTTTCAAAAATGGCAATTTGGACATTTTAATGACTAACATATCCAAATACCACTTTATGTTGCTTTTTGAACATCTCTGTGTTTTGAAAATGAGCCCCTGTGTGTGTACCAAAGATTGAGTTGAAAATCATTGATTTAGACTGAAACATAAAGTTTTAAACAATTAATAAATAATTGAAGGGTTTGAGTGAACAGCAAGGCCAGGAAAAAATTCTCTTCCTATCATCAATCCACTTGTCTTAGTGTTGCCACTCACTTTTTCTGGATGGGATAAAGGTCGTAGGCTCATCCGCCTGGACATCATTTCCTTCCTTGCCAGAGTTGCCTCCTGCCATCAAATATGAAACAGCAGATCAAATCATGTAGGGCATATTTCATGGTTGTCAGTTATAAAGGAATGTACCAATTGTATTCACCCCTCTAAGCATCAGACATGTATTTCTGTATGAGCACATGACATCATAGTTCAACCTTGGAATAAAATTTTGCAATTATTGTATTGCCATATGTGCCATAATAATTTAACAGGTCCTTGCCAAAGTCAACAAAATGCAAGACTTATTTGAGATATGGAACTACTCTAAGTTAAAGCCAACTATTATGTAGAGACTGTAATCTCTTGTAAGGCCCCCAGGTGGTACTGTTTTAGAGTATTTTAGGGGTTGGCTTAATACTTTTTGTTAAGTTACTGTTCTCACTGATCCTTTTTTTTAGAGGATATATTGCTCATTCCCTGTCTCAGGCTCTAATTGCTTAAAAAAAAAACCAACAACCCCAAAACAAAAAACTTATACTAAAGTCCTGTTTCAGATTCCTGCTGCATCTTGCTCCAGGTATGCTAGAATAATCATACTCTGCAATATAAAGTGTACAACATGGGTTTGGTTTTATCTGAGATTCCCCCAAAAAGGTATATACAGGTGCTCTCTCTCACCTGTCTCTCAGTTTTCTTACCTCTCTGTACAGTGTCGGGCTGGACTGTCTCCTCCTCTGCACACCCACAAAGGACTTTCCTTCCAGTCGATTTATCAGTCCTGCTTCCAGTGCCTGAAATGCTTCCAGAACATTGGCCTTCCTGACAGCCACAGCCAGGGCACAATCCAAAGAGGGTAAAGGACCATTAAAACTATGAATATCTTCAGAATCCAAGCCATGAAATTGCAGAGCAGCTTGGTGTGCTGCAGGGATTCTAAGTTACTCAGGGATTTTTATTTATTATTTAAGCAGTTTATTAGGGATCTCTGCTTACCTGCCATGCTGGTCCAACAGGGAGCCTGAGCCGCGCAATACTGGAAGTTAAGGCTTTTCCTTGGTATCAAGTCTCACAAGACTTGATATCACAAGACTAACCTCAACCTCTGGTGCAGCACAGCTCAACCTCATAGTTAAACCAGTTGCAGCAGAGAAGCAGGGATCCCATTGGAGAATTTCATGGAGTTTTGTGGACTACTGCCGGCAGGGAAGCAGAGAACCTAAGAATTCATCTACTAGTGGGAGGGAGGCAAGGATCCATCAAAAGCAGAAATCAGCAATCAGATGAAGTGAAAGAGACAGGGTATAGGCTGGGGAGAGGTACCTTGGGCTCAAGCCCTCTCCAAACCTGCACTACTCCCATTAAATGGCTGGTAAGGATGTCAAAGCCTCATCAGCCAAAGAATTCACTGCCGAGCCAATCTCCTCCTCCTGGCCCTGCTGAAGTAACCCAGAAGTCAGTGGGTGCCTGCTGTCACTGACGCAAGAACTGAACATGCTCATGGCAGCCAGAGTTGGTAGCTGGAGGTGCTCTGCCAATTTCCAAGTTACTACAACAGCACCAGGAGGAGGGGTGTGGCTCAGCAGGGAATCTCTTTGGCTGGTGACAAAGGTACTAATTGTAATGCATGAGGGGGTAGGAAGGGAATATGTTACTCTCCCCTCATTCCACTTCTCCTCCCAAATGCTAGCTGGCTACACCTTTAGTGGGGAACCCATAGGTTAAGTCTCCCCGGCCCGAACCGCAAACTTCTCGGCCTTCAGAACTGGTGATGGTGAATGGTGCGCAAGTGTAGAGGAAGGAAGAGAGAGAGACAGAGTAATGCTTCATACCAGGGGCAAAGAAAGGGCTCCCAGTTAAAAAAATTAAATGGCCAGACAGCAAAGGTAAACTTTTTTTTAATTATTTTTGAGGAAGAAGAAATATGGCAGCATTATTAATGCACTTTAAAAGTTTTTAAAGAAAGGAAAAAGTGGAAAATAAGGTAATAACTTTTTATAGGACTAAGTGCTCCTTTTACAAAGCGGTGAATGTGTGCGCTGAATGTGAAGAAATTCATGGAAATTGAATTGGCTTCTTTGCATTCACTGCATTACTAATTGGTAATGCTGCTTTGTAAAAGGAGCCGTAAATAAAAATTTTTGACTAGTTTTCAGAGGCTAAAGCCTCCTCTTTTAAGTCTGGACAGTATAGTGTTGTTTTACTAATGCCTGGCCTGACTTAAGGAAGACAGCTTTGGCCTCTGAAAACTAGTTAAAAATGTAATAAGTTAGTCCAGTTTAAAGGTAACACCTTATTCTTCAGAGAGCATGAGTTTATGTACACACGTGTGTTTTGGCCCTCCAAAGTTACAAAATATAAAATGTGGCCCCCATAGAAAAAGGTTGGTCGAGCCTGGACTAACCCCACACTACCATCTGTGCAAATTCTGCATCAGCCCCTCACACAGGAAGTTTACGACAGCACTGTGGGATCTGGCAGGAACTCTTATGCCACTGCAAAACAGATGGACCCCCTCCCCATCTCCTTTGACCAATGAGCAAGCATTCTCCACCTCTCTTGAGATCTGTCCCTATGTCGTGTGCATTGCATCACCGAGCAATACTACTTACTTGCGCTCCTGCCCAAACATGCGCTCCACCTCAGCCCTCCCTGGACTCTGAGTTCGCAGTCCAAGCCCAACTTGTTTTCGGTCCCGATCAAAGGCCTGGCTACTGATGTGCTTGAGTTTGGGGATATCAGCCAGTGCTGTGTAGTCCTGCCTCACCAGACCATGCCCACCACTGCTTGTCATGGTGCCCCAATTCAATTCCATGTCCAGAGAGCTTGCAGAAGGTGTGAGCCGCCTACCAGTGCTGATGCTGCTGGCAACAGGGTCTTGGCGAGAAGGAGAGCGGCTGCGGCTCCCACTTGCTGGATGCACAGGGGAAGAAATCTGTTTGGACTCAGACTTTCGTCGCTCCAGGGAGAAGTAACTGCTCTCCATGCGGCCCCTCTTCCATTCTTCATTCTGGCTACTGTTGTTCATGCTGAAGTCTGAAGGGCGAGGAAGAACCAAATTATCAACACACCTAGTGCTATAATTTCTTTATACCACCGTTCCTCCCATAATCCTGGAATCATCTAATAGTGTAAATAATCAGTTAGCTGAGCAGGGTTTTAAAAAAAGGTTTAGATAATTTCCTAAAAGAGAAGTCCATAGTAGAGAATGACACGAGGACAAATTTTTCCCCGACCCCACAGAAACTCAATTTCCTCGTCCCATCCCAAGTTTTGTTGCTGTCCTTGTCTCTGCCCCATTCCTTTAAGCTCTGCCTTAACCACACAAGCCTTGAACACTTATGATTTTAAAGTGACTGAGGCTTGTGCAGATGAGGACAAAGCCTGCAGGAATGGGGCAGAGACAGAAAAAGAAATTGCCGGGATGGGAAAATGAGTTCTTGTGGGGACAGGGAAAAATTTGTCCCCGTGTCATTCTCTAGTCCATAGGACATTATTGCGATGACTTGAGGACATCCTAGGATGAGCAGCATAGAATCTGTTTTGCTACTTGGGATCTAGCTAGGTACTTGGGACCTTGATTGGCCACTGTTGGAACCAGGATACTGGGCTTGATGGACTTTTGGTCTGTCCCAGTGTGGCAATTCTTATATTCTTATGTTCATCTTCACTGGATTAAGGACTTCACTATAGTTATCTCTATTAAGGATATCTTAACCCAAAGGCCCCCCAGTGTCCAGTCCATACATTTGTATACCACTAAAAGTAGCTTTATATTAAAGGCTAAAACATCAGAATTTCTTGTAGGCCACAAAGAATAACCCCCCTCTTTTACAAAGATACAGTAGCAGCTGACTTGCAACAAACGCTCCAACACCCATTAAATCCCTATGGATGCTGGAGGGCCACTGCGGCTTTGTAAAAGGAGCCCTAAGTTATTTCCCTCTATATTAAAAATATTTTTTTTTTCTTACTGACATTAGTGCAGAAGTTAGAGCTACAGCCTCAGCACCCTGAGGTTGTGGGTTTGAATCCAGCACTGCTCCTTGTGACCCTAAGCAAGTCACTTAATCCTCATTGCCCCAGGAACATTAGATAGAGTGGGAGCCCACCGGGTCAGTTAGGGAAAAATGCTTGAGGACCTGAATAATCTGTAATCCGTGTAGAATTGTAGGATATGTGGAATATAAAAAAAAAACAACACCCCAAAACCAAAAACTTAATATTACAGAGGAAATAAGTGAGTTCATTTATTAAGCACAATACATAAATTACACTGTGTAGTTTTATATTAAGAATATGACATTATGATAGGGGTTGCCATACAACAGATTACGAATAATTGGAAAAATTGGGATAGGCTGAATTATAGCTTTTGGTGGAATTCTTTGTGTCACATATTCAAAATGGAAAGGATAATTGCCGTGCAGCAGGTTATTTGGGAGTCATTAACAAGATACTGTAAAGATTGAAATTAATGCATAGAATAAATATTAATTTTTTCCCTTTTGTTCATACACATCCAGGGTGGGATGGGGGAGTGGGAATATTTTATGATTTCTTTTGCTTATGATTAATTGTTGGGTATAAGGGAGGGGGGGATATTTGATGAGAGCTATAATTTGATGATATATTAAGGGCTCCTTTTACGAAGGCGCGTTAGCAGTTTAACGCGTGTAATAGCGCATGTTAAACTGCCGGCCACGCTAGCCGCTACCGCTTCCTCTTGAGCAGGCAGTAGTTTTCCGCCTAGCGTGAGGATTAGCGCATAATTAAAAGTCGCGCGCAATAAAGCCGCTAACGCGGCTTCGTTAAAGGAGGCCTAAGTGATGTTAAAGTATAAAATGATTGTATTATTGTGAGTTTTAAAAATGAATAAAGATTTAAAAAAAAAAAAAAAAAAAAAGATTAAAACTTTGGGTCCCGAGCTAGAGAAAGACACGGGGACAAATTTTTCCCTGTCCCCACGGGAACTCATTGTCCCATCCCCACATGTTCTTTTCCTGTCCCTGCCCCATTCCTGAAAGCTCTGTCCTCATCTGCATAAGCCTCAAACACTTTAAAATCATAAGTGTTCGATGCCTGTGCAGTTAAGACAGAGCTTACAGGAATGGGACAAGGTCAGGGACAGAGACAAAACTCACAGGGACGGAATGAGGAAATTGAGTTCCTGCAGGAACGGGGAAAAATGGGTCCCCATGTCATTCGCTATCCACAGCCCAGCACATAGCACAAAATTTACTACAGATTGGCATGAATTTGTTATGTATGTTTTTATATTTGTTCTTGTTCTTTGGACCACAAATCTGATTCCATCCAACCCCACCATTACCACCACCTCCGGTAGAAGGAAGTCTCAGTCAGCAACACCTAATGGCCAGGCTCAGAGTACATGCTGATCTGGATCCTGAGGAAGCCATGGTCTGCAACCCCTGGTCTAATTACCAGTACTGCAATGATTGGGCTACAGAAGGGAGAAATGGGATAGAAAAATGAAGAAAAAAAGCTGGGGCAAGGGAGTAATGTTCAACATAGTAAAATGACAGCAGATACATTTATTTAAATTTCTATACTGTTCTCCCAAGGGAGCTCAAAATGGTTTACATTAATTTATTCAGGTACTCAAGCATTTTTCCCTATCTGTCCTGGTGAGCTCACAATCTGTCTAGTGTACCTGGGGCAATGGGGAGATTGGGTAACATGCTCAAGGTCATAAAGAGCAGTGTGGGTTTGAACTTTGAACCCACAAACTTAGGGTGCTGAGGCTGCAGCTTTAACCACTGCACTACACTCCCCTCCTGCATGGGACGTCCAGGTTGCCTAGTACTCATAGTCATTATCAAATCATTGAGCCAACACCCAATACTATTACATTTTACCAACTAAGTTCCACTTTACAATGTCTTCCCCTCCCTCACTGAGATAGAAAGCACTCATAGAATGCAATATGAATGTGGTATACAATACATATTGTACTTGATCCTGATTCATCCTTGCCATTTTCAGGGCTCAAACTATTAAAAAAAGTCTACGCTGCAGTGGCCCTACTTTTCAACTACTGGAGTTGCCATTGAAACCCACTTCAGCCCATCCTGACCTTTCTTGCCATATACAGAACACAGACCATAGAAGTCCATACAACATTGGCCTCACTTCCCCACTGCTGGAGCTCCCATCAAAGCACCACTCTAGCCCATCCTGATCTGTCTTGCCATCTATGGGACATAGACCATAGAAATCTATCTGGCATTGGTTTCACTTCCCCATTGCTGAAGCTTCCATCTAAGCACCATTCCTGCCAATCATAAATCAACTTATAGCTGCTGAAACCTGGAATAATGTTATACCGGTCTATAATCTGTTCAGACTTTAAAAAAACCCAAAAACCTAACTTTGATCAGATAGGGGATTACATCAAGGAATAGTCTGGATGGGAACATCTGGAAGAAGTAGGAAAGCAGTGGGCAAAACTGAAAGGAGCTGTTTGGCTTTCACTCTCCCTATTTGGGGTGTCCTTGGCATCTCTGGCAATGCAGGGAAGGCCCACAATTTAGGATAATGATTGACCTACTGTATATCCATCTTGTGAACTGTTTAGTGGCAGGTGGCCTCAGCCTGCCCAGTTCTAAAGGCCACTAGTACTTCTCCCACTGCCTTCCCTTATATCTCTTCTCCATGCTGTGGCAGTTGGATCACCCATCAAAAGATATGTATATACCCTCCCTGCAGCCACGTTTTTCCTTGGCACATTCTTATCCTACCATAATAAGAAGTATGTGCTACAGGGATAAAAATGAAAAGGCAGCCACAGAATCACTAAATGTGTTCTCACTTCATACCCTGCTTTTAACCTACCACTTCTCTGAACCACTTTTCCTACCCCTACAGTTGCCGCTGTGGACAGGAGGTGGGCCAGTACCTCCGATAACATTTAGGGAGCAATAAAGTTTCAAGGGTCACAAAACGTTTTGGTGGATCTAAACCACTCCATTAAACTACTCAATTACATATACCTAAGGCAGGATTATTCTTTTGGTAGGCCCTAGGCAAAACAAACATAATGTGTCATCGTTCTCATCTCTCCCCAACAAACACTTAATAATATTAATACATTTTAATATTTCCACAAATATGATTTCATATGGTTCTGACTGCAGAGGAAAACCAACAGAGGAGGAAGAAGCACTGCTTACCAACTTATCCTACTGACTTGAGAACAATGCACAAGGGATGAGGAGAATAGACAGACCTCTTTGGATGCTGGTGATTCTAACCTCCCCCTTCCATTTCACACACTCTCACTCTTCTTTCTGTAGGCAGCTAATTTACCAGAACAAAGTGTACTTTGGGGATCACTGAATTAGCAAATATGAGAGGGCCCTTATTATATATTTGGGCCCTAAGCATGTGCTTAGTTTGTCTATGCTTTAATCATGTCTTGCATGTGCCACTAATGGAAGAAGATTTTGGTAACTTACGCAGTTTACATGGGATCAAGGAGGTTATTTGCAGTATTAGGTCACCTGCTTTTTATGTTGTTTTATCAATGCATGGCGGATACTTTGAGATAAGGACTTGGGTACTGAATTATTAGCACAGGCTCTCACCACGGGCCATGTTCATATGAGCCACCTCTGCGGATACTGTGGGTACTTGAGCATTCCCAATATTGAGAAAGACACTTTGATTGTATCTAGGGATCGCACCCCCAGTCATTTTGAAAAAATTAGATCCTATGGCCATGTCCCTTGATTCTTCCTTAAGTTTATTAGGATTTTATATACCGCCTATCAAGGTTATCTAAGCGGTTTTTACAATCAGGTACTCAAGCATTTTCCCTCTCTAGCCCGGTGGGCTCACAATCTATCTAACGTACCTGGGGCTATGGAGGATTAAGTGACTTACCCAGGGTCACAAGGAGCAGCACGGGGTTTGAACCCACAACCCCAGGGAGGTGGCAGCATAGGCAGTACCTATGGGGTATGGAAAAACACTAAATCTCACAAATAAGGGATTGCTCTAGTTCATTCTAATGGGCAGCACCTGTGAGCGCTTGAAGTCTTTTTCCCCACCCATAAAAAAAATTTTGTTGGGATTCTGCAACGTGTGTTAATTATTTTGTAAGAGGATAGTCTTTAAAAACCTAAATCTGCCATAGGCGGCAGGGCCAAATAAATGAACAAGAAGGGTTTGAGGCCAGAAACAAAGAGGGATGTGGAAGGGTGGAAGTTGGCAGCATGAACAATGGTAGAAGTGTGAAAACAGTTAAAGGGTGAATTTTTCCTGAACTTGAGAGAGGATTGTTATACTCTACACAAGGCTCAATAAGAGAAGCATACCTTCAGCTAAGAGGTTCCTTGGATAAGTTTGGGACCTCTGTTCTCCCCTAGTATGCTGCACTTATGGTCTGAGCTATTCTGGGCCTATTTAGTGACTGACCTCTCAGCCGCAGGCTCTCCTGTCGTCCCACCGGTAACATCCTGTCTTGCTTTTCATATGTGGATACAGTAGGTAACAACAGTCTGGTCATTTCCCAAGACTGCAACAAGGAACAAAAGGGCCTTCATTCAGCACGTACATATGAAACAGAATGAGAAAAATGCACATCAGCCTTCTTAGCAGGATTCCCTGAAAGGACTTGTGTGAAAGACCTCCTGGGCCCTCCTGTCCCAACCTTGTTCTTTCGAGAATTGTCCTAGAAGTGCTGGATGTAGGGATGCTCAAGAGAAAGTGCAATAACATTGAAGGTACTACAATGTAAAAAAATGGATAGAGGTCTCAGAGGAAGAGGATATAAAAGCACTCTATGGAAAATGTTGCTTATCCAGTAAAAATATAAGACATACTAAGCTGGGTCACATGACATTCCATCAATTGTATCTTCTCTCTGTCAATGGCCAATCAGAGTTACTGGGATGTACCCAGCAAATCCCAAAGATTAGATCCATTCCTTGTTGCTCACTCCCAGGGTTCAGCTGTAGCTTCAGCAAGCCTCTAATAAAGGTTTGTTAAACCCCAACAGCAACTCACTGCACAGTTTGATTGTGCCCTGTAAAGGTTCCTTCTCTAATTTGTTTTAAATCTGCTACCTGTTAATTTTATGAAGTGTTTCCCAGGTATGTAGCCAGACCTAATATTTTTTTGAAGGGGGGTCTTGAGCCCAAGGTGAAGAGGAGCAAAGTTTTGCCACAGCCACAGCCACATATCTTAGCTAGACCTTTACGGCAGCCATATGCAACTACAACGCTCCAGCTGCTGAAGAAGCGCCAGACACAGGGAAGGGAGGTTTGTTGGACCGGGCCTGTTGGGGGGGGGGGGGTTGAAAGTGCCACAAAGGTAAGGGGGGGTGAAAGCACCACGAAGGTAAGGGGCAGGGAGGGAGAAAGGGAGCCGATTCAACTCGGCGGCGACAGTGAGGAAGGCGGCAGTAAGGAGGGAGGGAACGCAATAGGGACTGGGCCGGCTGTGTACCCCTCCTAAGGCTGCACCCAGGGCCGACCGCCCCCCCCCTTGGTACGCCACTGCTTAGGAATACTCCTTGAAGGCAACCTATCGCTTTCCAATCATCTCTCAAATGGTACCCTCATCTTTCTACTACCTGAAACAACTCCAAAAAATAATGATCTATTTCTCAGAATCTGATTTCACCCAACTACTCTGTGCCTTAGTACTCTCCTGCATGGATTACTGCAATGTGCTATTCAACGGTTTAATGGCAAAGAACGTACATTGTCTCCAGCAATCAAACTTCTAAAAAACTTCTGTGCCCGTGACTGACTCCAAGGCTCTAACGTTGGCTCACTGGCTACCCATGGCCAAACGCTGTGTTTTCAAGGGCCTGATGCTCATTCAGATCCTTGCACAACATGGCGCCGGGCTATGTGATGGCCAAACTTCCTCTATACATGCTGAACAGGTCCCTCCGCTCACAGGATGAAATTTGCCTCGAAATGCCCCCTGGCCATGTCCTATAACTGGAAACTGCCCAACGACATGCCTACTCCCACTTCATATCGAGCCACTGGAATCAAAAGCCCCCGCAGATCAGATCCCTTGAAGGTCTTCTCAACTTTAGGAAAGCAATTAAAACATACCTCTTCACCTAACTCCACTGACCATGACCGATAGACTACAAAGAAATGTATATGGGTACTAGATCCCAAGTATGTGTCACATTAGGATAAAAACTTGAATTGAAATTCTTTCATGGTAACTATGGAAATTTAACCTGTAAACTATATATTATGTATATTAGTATTATATTCCTAGTGTGTGTCAAGCTAGAATAATGACTTGTATTGAAAAACTTGCACTGTATGGATGATTGTGACAAACTGTAACCTATAAACCATAGGCATCGGCACTGCCCCAGTCCCCTTCCCTCCCTCCTGCCCGCAGCTGAGCTTCACGGACTGTGGACCAGGATTGAGGCTGTCTTCCTCGGCTTCCCCCTCAGCGTCCTCCAGATTCCCCCTAGTCTCACTTTTAAAACTAATTACGGCAGCCTGCAAAGCAAACCTAGCAGGCTGCCGTCAGTCTCCGCAGTCTCTGATATCAGAGGGAATGTGCTGCGGAGACTGACGGCAGCCCGCTAGGTTCGCTCTGCAGGCTACCGTAATTAGTTTTAAACGGTCCTCGATAAGTGGTGGTTGTAGTCGCAGCGCAGAAGACGACCTCTCTTGCTGGGTGCAGGAAGAAGCGGAGGTAAGGCTCCACCCATCGTGAGGGTCCCGATGGGATGGGGATTGCCAGAGACACTGGATCTGGACACTGGGAGCAGGGAACAGAAAAGGACCTTGAGGAGGGGCAGGAAAGCAGACTTGAACGGAAGACAGGGCAGATGCTGGACTAGAGAGGGGAAATACCCTAAACCAAGGAGAGAGAGATGCCAGACCCTGGGAAGGGGAAGGCAAAGAGAGTGAGAGAGACAGAAAGACCTGGATCAAAGGTGGGAGGACTCAAAATGTTAGCAGAAGGAAAATAGAGAGAAACCTGAAACAAAGGGGAGGCAGAAGAGATGGGGGCAGATGTTGGACTTGGAGTATATAGAGGGAAGAGAGAGAAAGAGACTGCAGAAAGGTGGAAAGATTCTGGACCAGGGAGGGAAGAAGGAAGGAAGGAAAGAGAGAGAGAGAGAGAGAGAAGCAGAGAAAGACCTGGAAGAAAGGAGAACAAATGCTGGGGATGGATGGGGGAGGGGAGTTGTAAGCAGAAGAAAGAAAGAAAGACAGACACAGAGAGAGAGAGGCCTGGACCAAAAGGGAAAGACAGGAGGCAGATGCTGGACTATGGGAGGTGCAGACAGAAGGGGAGAGACCCTGAGGAAGAACAGCGAGATGCAAGATCATAACAAAGGAGGAAGAGAGAGGAAACATGTTGCCTATAGGGATGGAGAAGAGAGGAAGAAAAGTTGGACTCATGGAGGGACAGAGAAAGATGTTGGTTGGGGAAGGGAATGAGGTCCAGAGGAGAGGAAGCATGCAGGAGGCAGAAAGAAAAAAAAATGTTGGATGCACAGTCAGAAGAAAGTTCAACCAGAGACTAATTAAATCACCAGACAACAAAGGTAGGGGAAATGATTTTATTTTCAATTTAGTGATTGAATTGTGCCAATTTTGGGAATTTACATCTGCTGTCTATATTTTGTACTGTTAAGGAAAAGAACAGCAAAAAGAGGCACTGGAGATGTCGCAACCAACAAATGGATACAAATCTTTTATTGGAATTAAGCACTGAAATATGTAAAAACAAACAAAATCCTAACTAGGACCCAGTTTCGACGACTGTGTCGCCTTCCTCAGGGGACAATATCAATCGTGTCGGTGCCTCATTCATGAAGCAGAGACGCCGACACAATTGATATTGTCCCCTGAGGAACCCCCACACAATCGATCGTGCTCTTCACCAGCAGGAGGGATGCCCAATTCCTCATGCCAGACAACTCCTGCCCCCGAACACTCTCATGATCGATCGCGCTCTTCACCGGCAGGAGGGATGCCCAGGCCGTTCTTCCAGACAACCCACCCCCATCCCCACCAGGACCCTGGCTGTACAGAGGCTATGGAAAGGCCTAAGCTGGTTTTAGATACATCTAAAGTTAGATACATCCAAGTTTTGATTGGTACTTGGACGACCTGTCTTTTTGATCATCCAAGTACTGACTTAGGCTGGTTTTTGGACTTTTAAAAATTATTATTATTATGAGCCCTCTAGTATATAACAAGTTAGAGGGAGATGGAGATGGAAAAGGAACTTTAACTTATGGTCAACCGCTAGTTCCAAAGTTGATTCGGGGCATGAGGCTCCTAGGAGCTTAGGGGCCTGTGCAGCTCCCCCTTTTGCTTTTGCTAGGGCTGGCCTTGAATGATCTACAAGAACAATTGCAGAACTAAAAGATCAACACCTCACCCTTACCTGAATCCAGGTTAAGAAAAATGTCATTGACCAAGAGCATGACGGCAGATTCTGTGCTGTGATCAGCAAAGAAACCAAGCTGCCTTGAATGTATTACATTATTTTGCTTTGAAAAATTTGAAATTGGCCCCAGAAACCACCTCTTTTTGAACTTTTGATAAGAACAGTAACTTGGAGACTGGCTGACAGTGAACTGGGACACCAAGATCTAAATTAGAGGCCGAACGAAACTGCATTTTCTAGTTTTGGACAAAACTGCTATTGAAACTGCAGCTGAAAAACTTTATCACCTGGTATCAGCCAAAACCGAAAGTGAAAACTAATATTTTAACTGTGTGAATGTGAATCAATGGGGCCCACTGGGAATAGTCAGATCTTGTTGTCAACAGCCCTCTACTAAACACCTTAGGAGTTTATTACCCTCCAGTCACAGGAACTGCAAGCAGAGGCTGACAACTGCGAGAGCCATTTTAACAAGACCTTCCCAAGAAGTCTGGCATGTTTAGGTTCTGAAGTCAAAGCAGATGTAGTTAAATATCTTTAGAGACAGGGACTTTGTGAGGATGTAAATAAAATCATGATTTGTTTAGCCAAACTCTGCACAAGTAAAAAAAGAAAGTAGCATTGAGACGTTTCCCATTTTGTATTTAGTTATTAAACTGATGTGGACAAGCATGATATAGCTTCTTACTAAAATAGGGTATAGGAGTCCGGACACTGATATACACTGACAACATTATACCGTACCAGACTGACGCACAGTCCAGAATAAGAAAAGGACACTGATGTCACAGAATGTGAAGACTGTATGCTCTGAAAAATTACAAACCAACAGCAATACATTTCTCAAAATATTTTCTATCTTATTAATGATATTCTGTCACCGAGAAGGATTGCTTAGCAATTAAATGGGCTATCGAGTCTCTCTAGTATTACCTCTTGGGCAGACACTTCATGCTAATGACTGACCACGCTCCCCTGAAATAGCTGGGTCAGATGAAGAACAATTTGCAATGAATGCATAGATAGCGAGGACATCAGAGTCCAGTCCTCCTGGGGGGGTTCCTCTCTTGTAACTTTCAATTTATTGTCTGCCAATTTGCCTTTGTTGATATGTGGTTCTTTTTGTTAATAAAAACAGATTTAAACATAATGCATTGGTAGCTGACCTACAGGCTTATGATTTCAGTGTGGTGCATAGGTCTGGTAAGTCCCACATGAACACAAACTTCCTGTCTAGTGAGGGCTGGCAATATTAGTCAAATGGAACCAACGATCCTAAAATAACAGGAGAAGATACAGTGCAGGGTTTATGTCCCATCTTGGGGAGAAGAAACCCTCAAAATAGATCCACTAGAAACAGACAATAGAGACTGACAACTTGGGTCTGAGGGTAGCTTCACCCCTCGTATAGTTAGGGCAAGTAATGGGACTCTGCCATGAGAGTCAGTAGCTGATCAGGGAAGACTACATGCAAGCTGGCAGAAGCAGGCTAATCTTCAGGTGTCTTTCTTAGAGAATTCCCTGAGTTTTGGGAGCGAGAAATTGATATCTAACGATGAACTGAAGACATTTGCATAAACCAGAGAACGATGGATAGGACTTGAAAATAAGATTCCAGAAGGGAGAAAAGTCTCCTTCTAGGATGAAAGGGGACAGGAGGAAGGGATTCTGGTTGACCAGAGAACTTTTGGTGGACACAGATGACCGCAGATAAAATGACAAAGGACTCACACAGACTGTACAGAGGGACCCAAGTTGGCACTCTACAGCTGGTAAGCCTTAGGATTTTGGAGATCAATCTCTTTCCAGTTGAAGGAGAGATAGCCTTGATGGACTTTGGTTTGGAGCAGCAGAAGTGGATTATGAATGGACATCTGGTTAGTGTTTCAGAAGCTGAATTAAGGAAGCTGTGGACTGACTTCTAGTCAGAGGACCAACCGTCAACAGAATGTTATATGCATGTCGCAAACCTCTCAGAATTTAAGAAAGACTGTGGCAAAAGAAGATTCTTAGATGTGAGTATATGAGTGTAGAAGGTGAGATTGTGTACGCTGAGCTATAATTACATCAGGAATTTATTCCTTTGTTCTATAACTTGGTGTCTACTGTTAGGCGCAAAGTGTGTGCACAGAATACAGACTGCTAGCC
This sequence comes from Geotrypetes seraphini, assembly GCF_902459505.1. NCBI lineage: Eukaryota > Metazoa > Chordata > Amphibia > Gymnophiona > Dermophiidae > Geotrypetes > Geotrypetes seraphini. The sequence continues at coordinate 304,319,526 of NC_047085.1, read as the reverse complement.
CTTATGCGAGTCAGGCATGAATAACTGTACACCAAAAGTCCTGTTGTCAATCAGAATCCCTTCCCCCTGTCCCATTTCAATTCTCTAACACAGTGTGTTGCAAACTTTTTAAACTGCAGCACAATAATCTCAGGGCAGCAGCTAGAAGGCACCTGGAAATGCGCGGACATTGATGTGATGATGTCACATGCATGCATGATGTTATCATGTCAATGTCTGCACATGCGCGGATGTCCTCCAGCCATGAACCTGAGCCTCCTATTACCGCCGGTGGGGGGGGGGGGGTGCTGAAGGAGAGGTGAGGAGAAGGAGCAGAGGTGCTGGCAAGGAGGAAAGGTACAGGCTGACTGACTACAGGACATGCCTCTCGCCACGTCCTGTAAGTAGTCAGCCAGTGCCTCTCCTCCTCGCCAGCATCTTGCAGCACGCCTGGAATGTGCCCGCAGCACACAGTTTGCGATACACTGCTCTAGCATAACCTTCTCAGCCAATCTCTCCTTCACACTCTTTCAACCAGATTTTACCCCAAAATCCACTTTCTCAATTCCCAGCCCCTCTGTCACACCCTCCTCATGCCAATCCCCACTCTATTCTTCTCCCACCAGAGCCTCAACCAAGACCTGTTTCTCCCCTCCTCTTAGCAAAAACACAATATTTTATTTATATAGCAAAATATACCCCCAAAATATTTCTGATGAGGTTAATAAGTCCAAAAATAAAACTGAACATAATCAGGGAAATACATTAAAAATACAAGATTCAAAATTCATTCACAAATGTACTACACATGGGGAGGAGCAGCCCTCAGGCCACATCCTTCTCTTCTGTCACTGGAAGGAGGGTCACCATTGGAATAATATGGAGAGAACAGTAGTGTCCTATGCAATTCAAAGCAAGAGTTTGGCTTCTGGAAGCAGACAAAAGGATGCACCAGTATTGCTCCCTTCCTGCTACTGTAAGCTGAATCAGCAGTAGCAGCTGTAAAAAAAAGAGAAGAGTATTGGCAGGGAAGGAAGGAGAGAATAGGGTGAGAGTGAGACAGAGAGAGAGAACTGTAACTGTACACAGTCTTCCTCTATGTTATTCTATCTCCTTGTCCTGCATTCTCTGGACAGCATCTTGCACAATGTTGCCTTCCTCCAAAATGTAATGTAACTTTCTCCATGTCCCTGCTTGGACCTCTTATCGTATAAATCACCTTGAGCCTGAACTGGATAAGTGCGATTCAGAAATTCTAAAATAAATAGACTCAAACAGAACAGAAAGGGAATAAGTTAGGGGAGGAAAATCAGGCGGGATACATATATGGCTCCAGAAAAAGGAAGATGGATTGAGACATCCAGGTTTTGCTTCCATTGCTTTCAATTTCTCAATCCGCCCTCCTTTTTCTGGAGCCAAATGTATGCACATGTTCACCAGGGCAGCTACCTACTTCCCCTGATCCAGATCCTGGTTTTCCACAATTCTGCAGAGACCAAGCAATTCTGTGGCAAGGGCCTGACTATAACATATGGTATTGTATTACTAAAATGGAACAGTGCAGGAGCAATGAGTACAAAGTTGATACAAGGAGCGAGAGCTGAAAGAAAGTACTCTAGGGACTGACAATATAAGTTTAGAGCACACAAAAATTAATACTCTTTGTAATGCTAAATATCTCATAAAACAGCTATTCTACCCAGTGGCATAGTAAGGGGGGGCGGTCTGCCCCAGGCACTGTCTTGGTAAGGGTACAGGCACCCATTCTCCTCCCCGCCCCGTCCCCTACTGCCGCACGTGTGCACCACTTCCCTTCCCCCGTACCTCTGTAACATTCTTGGCGTGAGCATCAACCCCCCAACCTGCTGTCACACCAGCGTCGGCTCTTCCTCTGATGTCTCTTCCTGGACCCACACCTAGGAAGTGACATCAGAGGAAGAGTTGACACTGCTGCGCCAGCAGCTTGAGGGTTTCTGCTCACGCCAGGAATGTTACAGAGGTACAGGGGAAGGGAAGAGGCATGCGCACAGCAGGAGGGGGCGAGGAAGGAGCGTGTGGAGGTGGAAGTGAAGAAGAGGGAGGGGGAGGGGTGCCACCACCCCGGGTGCCTCTTACCCTCACTACGCCACTGATTCTACCAAATGACAAACTAACCCCCTCTTTCACTAAGGTGCGCTATGCTTTTTAGCGCGCGCTATACACGAGCTAAACGCTAACGTGTGCATGTCGTCCTACGGATGCGTTAGCAGTTAGCGTATACGTTGATTTAGCGCGCACTAAACACGCGCTAAAATGCTTAGCGCACCTTAGCAAAAGAGGGCCTAAGTTCATGCAGTGTTACTAAAATGGCCGTTATGGAAAAAAACCCTTCATTTGCCAGGTTCCTAAGCTCCTGAGAACAGACTTTGAAAGAGGCTATGTTATGTCTTGCTTACAAGACAACCCCCCCTTCCCCTTTCTCTTACCAAGGAAAGAACATCAGCATTAGGGCTTGCCTGTAGACTCTCTGCTTTGCTTCTCAAAGGGGTGCACGTCAAGGTTTCCTGGCAGCTGCGAAGAGATAGAAGAGACTCAAGACAACCGCAGAGTTCGACCAAATTCCTGCTAACACCCTTCTCCCTTCCCCATTCTCACACTGCATTCCCTCCCCTTTCTATGCCACAACTAATTTCACCTGGTTTTCCCGTAGCCTTACCCATCTCATTCTTTCCGACTTTTCGACTGCATCTTTCATCTTTTTTTTTTACTTCCTCGTTCTATTTTTTCCCTCTTCTTGAAGGGTAAAACTGCTATATTGCACTGTGCGGACCGCACAGACACCCTAGTGTCCCATGTCATTAGAGATTAGCTTCATTTAAAGAGGTGACAATCAGTGTTGTACGTAAGTAAAAGTTTTGTTACTTTTTTTGGTAAAGTAGTACAGAATGTAAAAGAGGCCCTTAGTTATATTAAAAGCAAAGTGGATTGAATTGTAGAGCAAAAAATTTGTTGGGCTAAAAATGGTAATGATAGTTGCATTCATTGTAGTTGCGATACTGTTATCTTTACTCAAAAAGTGCTATTCCCCTCCCTTTTATAAAACCGCGATAGCAGTTTTTAGGTTCAAATCATTTTTATTGATGCAAACACAGCAAATACAACACCAGTGCACCCCAAAGGTGCATCATATACAATAATAGAACAAGCATATACAATAAAAGAGTAACATCAACCAAACTCCCTCCCCTTCCTTCTCTACATAGGGCAAGTGAGATTAATGAGGGTGGAAAAGAACTCCAAAGCCCTGTACTCTTATGAACCCCAAAAATGTCACACCACCCCTTCCCCCCACCTGAACCATTTATCTTATCTTTGACTAAATTGCCAGAACCTTCAATACACCCCATTTCCCTTTCTCAAACACTCCCTCTCTTCCCCCCAATGATACTCTCCACCCCGCAGTTTTTAGCACAGGCCAGCGCACTGAATGCTCTACGCTGCTTCCGACACTGTATAATTATCATGAGCAGCGCAAAGCATTCAGTGCGCCAGCCTGCGCTATAAAACGCTACTGCGGTTTTGTAAAAGGGGAGGTATATTAGGCAATAACCTTTTTTTGCTTTTTCTTAAGTAATTTTTTTAATGTATTTTTCACTATACTTTTACTTAAGTATTAAAATATGCATTTATTTTTACTTACATGCTTTGCTCTAGTATTTTTAACAACACTGGTCTAGTCTAGTCTTCGGTTTATAAACCGGATCATCTCGTAACAGAGCTCGACTCGGTTCACAAATAATTAAAGACCAGAATACATAAAAATGAGAACATGAAAAAGAGAATGTTAAAGTGCTATCAATTCGTTAGTTCAGTAGGTAAGCCATTTAGATATTGTGTTTAGATATAGCAGAGTTTTTAGAACTTTGCGAAATTGTTGTAGCTGACCTATCAGTCTAACAGAGTCAGGAAGTCTGTTCCAAGTTTCTACCAGTTTGAAAGCAAAGGATTGGCTAAGGTGCTCCCTCTCCTTTCTCTGTTGATAACTGGGATTTAGAGGTGATGTCCCCTGATGTACTGCTCTTGTACCCACCTGTCTGGCTGTTCCTCTAAGCCCTGGAAGATGTACAGTTCACACTGGGGGGCTAGAATGCACAGAGGGTCCTGGACCTCAGATGCACTGGCCACATCGTAGTATAAAGGTTCCAAAATGTCATGGTCCTCTGGGTGCTGTGGGAGCAATAAGATCATAATGGGATGATTTCTTTTTTTTTTTTTTTAATTCTTTATTAATTTTCAAACTACAAATGCGCCATAAATGATTCACATATATGTACATTGTATAATAAGCGCAGCACACTTTCAAATATTACTACAACAAAGAAATTTCCCCCTCCCTCCCAGCTAATATACAAACAAATAAATCCAACCTTCATGAAACCATTCATAAAATCATAAAATTCCCTTCCCTTCCCTCCCCCCCCCCCCAGGTGATGGGATGATTTCTAAGCACCGAAGTCTTAGCCCTCTGCCTCACCCATGGCATTCTCTGCATAATGAGAGCAGCTAAAGTAGGAAAAAGATGAAGTTGTCCAAGGGGAAACCAGTCTCACACACTTACCACACAAAGGCTAGGAAACACAAACATATATGCTCTAGAACCACGAGATAACAATAGATTTTAATATATCTTATGCCGTCATTCTTTTTCTATCCTGTGTTCTCCACTTCATGAAATTATTGATTCTTATAGTCTTTCATGCAGTCTTCATTCTTCATAGCATGCTTTTTTACTTAATTAAATTAGAGTTTATGTACCACCAAATCATCACACTGACTTCAGAGCGGTTTACAAAAACAAATACAATTTTACTTATAAAATGGCCAAAAGTCTAATCAGGTACTTTAAGTAATTTCCCTCTCTGTCCCAGTGATCTCACAATCTAACTGTAGTACCCAATGAAAGGAATAAACAATTATTATCATACATATCAGGCATAGATTACTTCTTTCCCCTCTGTCACAACTATGTTTGGATATAATACACTTTTGCCTTCAGTTAAGCTGGACCGCACTTTTATATGGACAGCTGAGGGGAGATATGAATGAAGTCTACAAAATCCTGAGTGGAGTAGAACAGATACAAGTGGATCGATTTTTCACTCCATCAAAAATTACAGACTAGTGGACACTCGATGAAGCTACAGGGAAATACTTTTAAAACCAATAGGAGGAAATATTTTTCCACTCAGAGAATAGTTAAGCTCTGGAACGCATTGCCAGAGGTTGTGGTAAGAGCGGATAGCGTAGCTGGTTTTAAGAAAGGTTTGGACAAGTTCCTGGAGGAAAAGTCCATAGTCTGTTATTGAGAAAGACATGGGGGAAGTCACTGCTTGCCCTGTATCGGTAGTATGGAATATTGCTACTCCTTGGGTTTTGGCCAGGTACTAGTAACCTGGACTGGCCACTAGGCTAGTGGGCTTGATAGACCACTGGTCTGACTCAGTAAGGCTGTTCTTATCCTATATAATAATACCCTTAGCGCGCATACGCACTTCAATTTTCGTGGCTCCATGTATCTGTAGCTCCGTGGCCGGCAGAAAAATTGTAAAGCGTGCAGCGCATGCGCGTTCGGCATGTGCGCACGTTCAGCGTGTGCGCGCATGACGATTTGCTACGAGTGGCAGTTTAACCTAATCCAGAAGAGGGCACTGTGTGCCGGTTGCTCTTCCCAACACAACGCGTGATTTAAAACAAAAAAAAGTTAGGATGGGGCATGATAATTGACAGGGAGAAAGATTGAAAGAAAAAAAACAAAATAGACGGGACATTGACAGACTGACACACTGAAAGATAGGTAGGTGGGAGTGAAAGACACAGACAGAAGGACAGGGGGCCAGGGAGAGAGATTGAAAGAAAGAAAAAACAGACAGCGGACAAGGAGAGAGAGACACACAGAAAAAAAGACAGACAGACAGCGGCCAAGAAGAGAGACAGCAAAAAAAGAAAGACAGACAGAAAGCGGCCAAGGAGAGAGAAAGAAAGAAAGACAGACACACACATCTATACTAGCACCCATTAATGTAACCGGCTTAAAGACTAGTGTTCACATATTCTTATGACCTCCTTACCACTGAACCATCATTCCATAACTTTAGAAAGCTATTCAAGACTTGCCCCCTCTTCTATTAAACTGTGCTAGCAATTTTTAGCGCAGAGAGCCATGCTGAATGGCCTGCACTGCTCCTGATGCTCACAGGAACTCTATGATCGTCGGGAGCAGCGCAGGCCATTCAGCACAGTTTAATAGAAGAGGCCCTTGGTTATTTCAGTATACTATTTAGCACCCTCAGTGACTCATTTTCTTCCCCTTCCTCTCCAGGACATGCTTAATTTGAATGACCTGTGTTCTTTCCTTGTGTGTTTTTTCTCTTTCTCTATCCTTTTTAATTCATTTGTAAGCTGCTTAGCAGCACTATTGCACAATGGTCTGTATATCAAGTTTTTCTAGTAAATAAATAAATATATTGCACAACGCAATAGATTCAAGCTATTTGGTTCTCTTCTTTGGAAGAGGAAAACATTAAAGGGCAAATTCTATAAATGCAGCCTGATTGTAGGCAGCGATAGGTGTCCTACCGCTGTCTAATCAGCCAATCAGGACACATGTTTTCTAAAAGAAAATACCCGAGGCAGGCCACCTAAATTGTAGGCAACTGTCACAGGTGCAGGGATGTGTCTAGGGATGCTTAAGCTTGCCCAAGGCATGAATTCGCCCAGAAGTGGCCTTAGTCGCGCTTCAGCGGCCCTAGGCGTCTCCCTAGAGCTGCAATAGATGCCTGAAATGTAGGTCAGCATAATGCTGGCCTACATTTCAAATAGACATGGCTGCTAAACTTATCACAGCAAGGAAATCTCTATACCACGATCAGCTGAGCAGCTGCAGCAAGGAACCCCCGAACCCCACCGCAAGTCAGCCAGCATGAGGGATGCCCACTTCCTCCCCCCACCACTCCCGAACTCCCCCACACTGTCTATGGCAGGAGAGATGCCCACTCCCTCCTGCTGGAACCCCCAAAAGAACTCCCGGCAGGGGGGATGCCCACTCCCTCATGCCGGCAATCCCCTCAATTTCCCTAGCAGGAGGGATGCCCACTCACTCCTGCTGGCACCCCCTCCTGAACACATGACTTCCCCATGGCTTTAGGTATCGGCCGATCAGAGACTTAGGCTACTCCCAATGCATCCCAGAATGCACTGGTAAGGAGGCCTAAGACTCCAGTTGGCCCAGGTGCCTAAGGCCCCCCTATGCACTGTCCTGAGGGTGAATGCCTCCCTCCAGCCAGACCTTCATTTTAAAAGGTACAGGGGGGAGTGAGGGGTGGTCTTCTTTTTAGGGGGGGATGCCGAGTGAAGTTTCCAGGTAGGGTGGAGGGCCATGGAAGAGGGGATGGCCAGGGGATGCTTCGGGGGTAGTGGCAGTAGAAATCGGGCACTCCTCCTGCCATGGACATTCAGGGGGGGCTTCGGGGGTTCCAGCAGGAGGGAGTGGGCATCCCTCCTGCTGGCCAACTTGCGGGGGGAAGGGTTCCCTGCCACTGCTGCTCAGCTGATAACAGGAAGGAGATTCTTTTTCCACGATCAGCTCAGCAGCAACAAGATTCTCTAAATGGCACCTGTGATATGGACACTAGTTAGAGAATCGGGGTGGTTAGGCGGGGTTAGGCGTCTGTCCATTAGGACAGATACAATTCTGTCCAGGACGCCGTGTGTGATTCTCAAAAGCCGCTTAGAAAAAAATTTTTCCTACTAACATTTTGCAATCTCTTTATCGACTCAAATCCTTCATATCACAATGTTCCAATTATCTTAATTTAATAAGAACATTTATATTCTACTTAACAAAAATAGTTCAAGGTGAATTGCAATTCAATTTAGCTTTATAACAATAAATTCCAATACACATTTATACAGTGTCCCAATAAAAAATCAACTCCTTTAAATATCTATCAATCAATCACATTTATAATCAAAATTAAAACATATAGGCCCTCTTTTATGAAGCCGCTTTAGGCTTTTTTATCACCAGCTGTAGTGTTATTAGGTCTAACGCTCATAGGAATTCTATGAGCGTCAGAGCTTTTACCACCACAGCAGGCGATAAAAAAAGCCTAGCGCGGCTTCATAAAAGGGGAGGGGGATGACTTTAAAAACAAAAGGTACATATCTAGTATCATCTTTGCTCAAATGTTTTAGACCTCCTCGAGGGCCGCAATCCGGTCAGGTTTTCAGAATTTCCCCAATGAATATGCATGAGATCTATTAGCATACAAGGAAAGAAGTGCCTTCCAATAGATCTCACGCATATTCATTGGGGAAATCCTGAAAACCCGACTGGATTGCGGCCCTCGAGGAGGGACTTTGACACCCCTGGTCTAGACCAAGCCAACAGAGAAAATATGCAATTATGATATGCCACCAATTTTTATATGGAACAATTCCTGAATTTTTAAGGGCTTAATGTCAGAGTACCAAACTTCTAGATCAGGGGTGTCCAATCTTTTCGCTTCCCTGGGCCGCATTGGCCAAAAAAAAATGTTTCTGGGGCTGCACATATGTGCAAACACTGCAGCAAGACAGAGGAGGGAGTCGGCAAGACGTTAAACACCAGGGGGCAGCAGAGGAAAACACTGCATCGCCCTCGACCAGGGCCGCACAAAATACTTCATGGGGCCTGGTCTACATCTTTGCGCTCTGAAAGTTAATCACTGTTGAAAACGAAGGCTAACCCAAAATATGTGGAGACGGAGGTCATGACTATTATATGTGCAGGGGTTAAGTTGTGGAGTGGCCTGATTGGTCAAATCTGAAAATTTAGAGATAGGAGTTCATTTAGGAAAATGCTGAAAACACAATTATATGTAGATGCATTTCTTTGAGAAATTGATCCTATGTAAGGACTGAATCTGTTTGTCTTGTTTTTTATAACTTTTAATTTTTATTGAATTTAACATACTTTACAAGCATAACTACTTGGTTTAGAAATACAGAATCATGTTCCAAAAGAAAAACATCATTAAACATTACAATATTTAAAATAAATATTATTATGAAACTTAACTCATCCTTAGACCTCAATTAGGAGGAGGAAAAAAAACAACAAAGATATTATAGGGAGTAATATTACAATAATACAAAGAAAAAGGTAAAGACTTAAACGCTACAACCCGGCAATTCCTTTAAGCTACACTCCCTCCACTAGATAAACCCTTGAGATCTAAAAAGGAACGTAGATGATTTGGTGTAACGAACACATATTTCAGACCCCCAAACTTAATAACACATTTGCATGGATAAGCTAGCAAAAAAGTAGCACCTAGCTTCCTTGTCTCTTCTCTCATGCCCAAAAACATTTTTCGTCTTTCCTGGGTTGTTCTAGTTACATCATGGTATAACCATAAACGTCTGTTGGGTCGGAGTCGATGTGAGCAGCGGCAATTGACCCGCTCTCACACTCCCCTTCCTCTTCGTATGAGGCGTTCCAATAGTGTAAGTATCTGGTTCAAATAATTGAAAAGTTGAAGAAAAAAACGCTAAGCCTGTCGAGCACAGCTAGATAGCGTCCGCCATCTTGGATTCCTCCCCCCCCCCCCCCTGTTTGTCTTGTTTTAACCTTGTTTTGAATTGTATAATATTTTATGTATGTAACCATTTGTAAACCGCTTTTGGAATAAAATGGTATATAAATTTTAAAAATAAATAAATAAAATAAATTCAATTATACAATTTAACGCCATCACACCTCATCTACCTGTTTTATTGTACTCTGTAACTTACATTCTATCAGATGCCATTTCGAGTACAACACATTCGATTCACTGATTTCTTAAATTATTCATAACAAAACTAGAATATTGTAACATTACTTATCTGGACTATTCATGAGCAGAGCTTAAAAAGCTTCAAACGCTTCAAAACACAGTCATTAGACTGCTATGTCACATCCACAAATACGACCACATCTCCCCATTACTGCAATCCCATTACTGGCTCCCTGTCGAACAGCGTATATTATATAAGGTATTATTTCTCACTTTTAAAGCACATCGGACTGGTTTTCCTGATTATTTAGCATCTTTAGCCATTCCTTATACTCCTGTCTGTCTACTATGTTCCATAAACAATCACTGTTTAGTCTTGCCAAGTCCTAAACATGCACATTTAGAACCCACTAGACAATGCGCTTTTTATTTTGCTGCTCTTCGTCTTTGGAATTCTCTTCCTCTCAACATACGGTGTGAATTATCTTTAAAGTATTTCAGAGTTTTGCTGAAAACTTGGCTTTTCAGCAAAGCATATAAGTTAAAATTTGAGCCAGCTTAAGTTTGTTTGGTTCGTGATTAGTGCTTTCTTTCCTCCTTTTTTTCTCTTAGAGACTCTTCTGACTGTCATAATCCACTCGTACTTCTATTTTTAAGTTTGACCGAGTGAGTGCTTTCCTGTTATCATTGTAGTTCTTTTCAACTTTCCATTTTTATTTTATTGTAAACTGCTGAGATCTGTTGTGTATAGTCCAGCCAGTATAGCAAATCTTAAATAAACCATAAACCGTAAACCACCTGCAGATATCTTTGGAGTAACCCAGACTTTAAAGGGCATCTAAAATCTTTATAGGAAGCCTGGCACCTTAAATCATTTGGCAATGAATTCCAGAACTCTGGGCCCCTTCCCCAAGTAGTTTCCCAGAAGTTAATTTGTCTGATTTAGGAATCTGTAAGCGAAACTTCTCTACAGAACTTGGCACTCATAGTGTAATGTAACATATTTGCTCACGTATGCTGGGGCTAAACCAAATAAATCTTAAAAGTAAACACTAAGGGGCTCATATCGAAAGAGAAAAATGTCCAAAAACCGGCTTAAGTCGGCACTTGGACAATCATCAGCCAAAAACGTCCAAGTGCCAATAATAAAACCGGGTTTTGGACATTTTTTAAAACAACCTAGGCCTTCACAGTGCTGCTGAACGACCATAGCTAAACAGGGCATGTCAGGAGAAGTGTCGAGGGCGGGATTTGGGCAGGACGTGGGCAAGCTTAGACTTAGTCGTACTGCATGTATAAATGAAAGTTATACAGCACAGGATCGACGGAACTTGGACATTTTGACTTAGACCATTTAAAACATGGTCTGTCACAAACCCCCCCCACCTAAAATAACCAGATAAGCACTGCAAACACATAATACAGACCCCCACACACTACCCCAGTGATCACTGACCCCCCCTAAAAATATTAATCACAACTTGAAAATTGTGCCTCCAGAACATTATCACCTGTCAGCCTGGCATAGGAAAGCCTAGTCGTGCTGCACAGAGGCGTCTTAAGTCGTCTTGGGGGTGGGTTAGGCACCCATGGAGAGGAGGACCCTTGCCCAAAAGCCCCTGTAATCACTGCATTGATATTGAAACATGTGCACTCCCGTATACACCCCTAAAACCCTTTTATACTGGCATATAAGTGGCTCCTGCAGCCATAAGGGCTATTGGGGTGGTAGATAAGTGGGTCTAGGGGATTCTGGAGGTGGTATGAGGGGCTCATCATGACCTATAAGGGAGCTGTAGGGCAGAGAAGACATTGCACCCTTTTTGTGAAATTCACAGCAGTGCCCTATAATGTACCCCACTATTTAGGTGGCATGTCTGGGTGTGCAGTCCATCACTTTGCAGACCCCTCCCATGTCCAACAGGGCTTGTTCTAGGCATTTTTGACTTGGATGAAAAGTTGGACGGAAATGTGGTATAAAGATGGAAGATTTAGCAACTTGGACGATCACATATGCAGGACGTATAGTTAGACGATTTTCAAAACGAAAAAAAATGTGAACGTATTTTTCGAAAATGTGTCCTAAGCTGTTTTTTACTTTGCGACTTGGATGAAAACGGACTTAGACGTTCCCTTCGATTATGCCCCTCCACCAGTTTAAACATGATTTGCTGCTTTTTTTCTTTTTTTTTGTTCTTCTGTTTTTTTCCTTTTCTTCTTCTGCATGATTTGCACCCTAATCAAGAGACAGGGCTATATATATTTGATTAGATTTCACTATCTGTTCTTTTCTCTCCAAAATCAACCTAGCTGGGTGCAGCCCTCTCGCATCCAATGGCGTATTAAGTGTGGGGGGGAAGGGCGGTATGCCCCGGGCACAGTCTTCCTAAGGGCGCAGCACCCCTCCTCCTCTCCACCCTTCCGCTCCTCTCCTTGCCACACACATGCGCTCCTTGCCTTCCCCGTACCTATTTTACTTATCCAGCGTGAGATTGCTGCCCACTTCGGCACCGGCGCTGTTTCTGATGTCACTTCTGGGACCCGTGCCTAGGAAGTAACGTCAAAGGGCGAGCAGACACCGACATAGGCATGCTGCTCACACCAGAGAAGTTGAAAAGGGATGGGGGCACGCGTGGCAGGGGGTGAGGGAGGATCACCACTCACCCTCACTACGCCACTGCTCACGTCTCCCTCAATCAACCTATAGCTTTCTCCAGCAACTCCCAAAATCCTCCCAAGCTCTTCCTGTACACAAGAACATAAGAAAAACCATGCTGAAACAAACCAAGGTCCATCAAGCCCAGTATCCTATCTCCAGTCTGGGTCACAAATACCCAACAGATTCGGAGATGAGAAAACGGCTCTCCTAAGTCTACCTAGCAAATCATTTTTTTATAGACTCAGCTTCTCATGCGAGAACATTGGTACCTAAATGTAAATATGATTTGTGCACTACAATGATAGAATATTATTTATTTATTTGGATTTATTCACCACCTTTTCATGAAGTGATTCACCCAAAAACAGTTTACAATACACTAAATAGCAATCAGGAACTCTTAAGTGTTTTCCCAATCTATCCCGGTAGACTCACTATCTAACTGTGGTAGCATTTATACATGTGATTAATATGTGTATGTGCGAAAGAGCTAGTTGGGTGCTAAGTGGTATTCTATAACTGATGCATGTAACTTGCGTAACACGTAAAAAGAAGAGGGGTGCACATGGGCATAGGCAGGACTTCCATTTACAAAAGTAATTTAGAGAATACTGCAAGTTACACACTAAGGGCTCCTTTTATCAAGGTGCATTATGAGAGTTAGCGCGTCGGACATTTCATCACGCGCTAACCCCCGCGGCACACCAAAAACCTAACGCCTCGTCAATGCGTTAACCGCCTATCACAGCTTGATAAAAGGAGCCCTAAAACATGTAGATGTGTGCATTTGCTCCTGCTAGTAACATAGAATAAGTAGTCCCACCTAAATGTAGGCACACACTGGCAAATTCTATATAGTCCACCTAAAAGTTAGGTGCCTAAGTCAGCACGCCCAGCCGATGTAGGCACCTAATTTAAATTGATTAATTGGCGCTGATATTGGCACTAAACACTTCATAACTGGATGTAATTGAAAAGTTAGGTGCCTAACTCAAAAAACATGATTCTACAAAAAGTAGGCGCCTAGTCCACAGCAGCTACCTAAAAGTGGGCACGGTTACGGGTGTATCACGGGCATGTTTATGAGTTAGGCACCTAACTTAAGTGCCGGTATTTAGGCGAATAAAACCCTGGCATAAATAGGGTGCGCCTAAAATTAGGATGCATGATTTTATAAGTGCGCTAAACTTTTATAGAATTGCATTTAGCGCCACAGTAGTTGGCGAAGATTTTTTAAAGCACCCTTTATAGAATCAAGCTTATAGATGCCAACTTACCCTAGTATTCTGTAATGGAATCTTGACACCCAGATGCCATTATAGCATTAGTACTCAATATGCTGAATTTAGGCGCCTAATTTGACGCCCTGTTACAGAATTTGCCCCCTCAGATTCCAGGAACTTGGCCAAACCTCTTTTGAATCCCGCTTTGCTGGTCACCTTGACCACAACCTCTGGTAACACATTATGCACTCAGTTAAAAAAAAAAAAGTTATTTCTACAATTTGATTATAATCAGCTGTTTATTAATTTTATGGACAGTGTTCCCTTTTTTTTTTTTAGCATTTAACCTTTCAAATAACTGTTCCCTATTTAACTCCACTCATGATTTTATAAATGCTTTCTTCAGAAGGGAGTTGTTTTACTCACTTTATTATTTTCACTAATCTTCCCTAAACATTTTTGAGATGGGACAACTGGAACAGCACACAGAGACCTATACAGAGGAATAATGATATTCTCTGATTGTTCTCCATTAGAGAATGACCGGCGCATAAGATGAACTCCATATTTTAAGTGTATTTTGAGGAAAAAAAAGTATGTCCTATAAACCAGCAAATACGGTAATTTATCTTAAAGTTTTTGATTTAAATTTTGAACAACAGGATACTGAGATTAGTACCAGGTCTTAGTTTTCAATTTTAGGTTTGTACTTAACTTAAGCTGCAAGTTGATAGAGAACGAGAGAACCGAGATTTGGTGTTAATCTAGTTTCCAGCTATCCAGCGTTCAGCTATCAACTTGCAGTTTAAATACAAACCTAAAATTGAAAACTAAGAACTAGTACTAATCTCAATATCCTGTTCAAAATTTAAATCAAAAACTTTAAGATAAATTATTTTAAAAAGTTGTTTTTTTTTAAGACTAATGATAGCTCACATAAGGCTGACCAGACACGAGTCTTCTAACATCTGGCAGTTGTGAGCACTTGAAGTGCTTTTTTCTCCCAGTTCATACAGTTTGATAATAAGATTACTTGGAAGGCATCACCCCATGAGTTTCTGTACAAGTAATGGTTATTAGTGGATGTTGTTACCTGCAATGCTAATGTCAGGTAAAGAAACAGGAGTACCCCTGCCACAGTGCACTGGGATGTTAAGTTGCAATGATTGAAACATAACAGGAACAGACATAAATCTCCTTCTGTTACCCTTCAGGGCTATTATCATTGATATTTGAGAGACATGGACCAGTATGAGGCACTATGTACACTTATTAAATAGTTTTCATAATCTCTCTTTTCCAGAAGAAAAGGGACATGCAAAGAACTTCTAACAATTTCTGTGGTGAGGAAGCAAGGCCTAGAGCGGGTAATCGTGTCAGACAGGATTCACTGGGCTGAGAGTATATCGTAATACACTTTGAAACTGGATATTCTGCAGCAGACACACATGCATACAACGAGGAATTGCACCTTCTCTTGCTTTCCCTTGGCTTGTGGGGTCTCTGATAAATGTCCCCGATTCTCACACCCCTGCCATAACTAAAAATATCAACAGAGGTCAGAATCTGCAATGCAGTGTAATCAAACTAGGCAATCCCTATTAGAGAGTTGCGCAGGGACAGAAATCCCACCCATCCCCGCCCGTCCCCACCAGGATTCTCTCCGTCCCCACCCGTCCATGCCAGGATCCTCTCCGTCCCCACCCATCCCTGCTAGGAATTACCTCCATTCCCGCCCATCCCCATAAAAAGCAGCAATTACTTCTGACAGGATCATCAATTCCACAGTTTCTTTTGTGTTTGCGCTGCTGTTTTCCTTGTGGAATCTCTTTGGTGGATCCCTTTTTTTGTTTTCTATTCAGGTAATTAACTTATAAACCCCCTCTTTTACTAAGGCTGATGTATCCATTATATTATATGGATGAACCCTGCTTCCAAAGCCTTCCATCCCCGTGGGAGTCCCATTAGCTAGAGGGGGGTCTCCATGGGAGTCCCGTGGGCCAGAGGGGGTCCCCATGGGAGTCCCGTGGGTTAGGGGGGATTCCCGCAATCCCCGTTCCCGTGCAGACCTCTAATCCCTATGCCATACAATATTCCTCCCTCTTGATAAGCTTTCTATCTTACATATCTCCCCCTTCAAGGCTGCTATCCTGGGTGCTCTGTATTCAAACACTTTTTTTTTCTAAAATAATATTGCTGAACCTCTATTTCCAATGATGCCAGACTCCCATTATAATCTGTAGTTTTATGTAACAGTCTCTGTGCAGTGTCATATCTGTTTTTGCTCTGACATGGCATCACAGAGGGCACTAGGACCAACTGCTCTGAGTCATGCTCACCCTGTCATAAGCCCCCAGGCCTACCGCTGTGCATAAGAGACCAGCATTAGCTGCATATCAAGCTGGTACGGTCCTGGCTGTCATCGTGATCTGGCCTCCATTGTCCTGCTGTGCTCTGGGGATGTGGAGTGCTGTCACAACTGCCACAGTGCAAGGGGATGAGCCAGAGAAGCTGTAATCTTACCTAGACTGAGCTGGAAGCCTCATAAATATTTCAGCAGTTCTATCTGGCACCTCACAAGGTAAAACAACAGCTTTCAGCCTGGAGACAAAGCGGAGAGGAAACCTCCAGTACACATGACACCTGTAGCTTGGGCATGGCTTTGTATGATGATGATGATGGGAGGAGGGTGGTGAAAGAACTCTGAACCCTATAGTAAGTCTGCTCCTTCAATTATTTTACAAAGCAATTTTTTTTTTTTACTTTCCAAGGGTCAGATTATGGTGAAGAAAAAAAGCTCCCTTCCCAGAAGTGAATATAAGAATAGGAAGGGCTTCCAATTATATGTAAAACAAAACTTGAATCCTCGACAAAGCACACACAGGTAGTATCTGACTTCCAAAGATTAATTGTTCTTTCTTTTTAAAGGTTGAGGTCTCAATGTTATTTTATGAGGATATTTTAAAATCCTGCTTAATGCACATGTTTCAACTTCCTAAAACGCACACTGAACTGAACTCTTGAATACAGAACACAGTGAATCTGACCTTTCTGTTGAGGAGAATAGGGGGCCTGGGCAATCGCTTTGAAAATTCTAAGGCATTCTTGGCCAATGGGAAAAAGATTCAGGGCTCCAAAGAAAACTGATTGGATGACAGGAGGAACTTGTGCAGTAGGACATACCTAGAGCTAAGCATGAAATGAGGAGGAGGGACACATGGTATGTTCTGGCTAGGCATTCAGGTTAGGGTGGTTATTATGCCCCTCCCATTATCATTAAAGTATTAAGCCTTCTCATTTAGAAAGAGGGATTGGAACGGACACAGAGACTTGAGCTTTGGAATCCACATAGCTATACACAATTAGGAGGCACTCAGAGCCACTGATAGAAATTCAGATCTGGGAGGCAGTGGTGGCCATATAGGGAAATCAGTGGTTGATGATAGTAAAGGGGAGGGGGGCACAGGAAGTAGCTGTGGCAGCGAGGCCATATTAAGAGAGAGGGACGAGGGTGGACAGGAAGTAGTGATAGAGGCATGTCCTGGGTCTTTTTTCAATTATGTCAGCGTGGGATAGAAAGAGGAAGTGCACGCCATCTCCAAAGTTAAGGCAGTCTAGACAATTGCTCAGGTCACATAATGGAAGAACAGCCCTAGATGGGAATACAACGCTGTCCTGGTCTTTTGTTGATCCAAGACTTGCAGTCTTACTGCTGTCAGTAAATGGATGGAAAGTTTTGAAATGGTCCCGGTTCAAATATCAGAAACAGACCATTCTGTCCCTAATGACCTATAAGTACCCGTTCAACCTAAGCAGAGCTGCCAAGTTCCCCAGTTCCAGGAGGGAGATTTAGGCTAGATCAGGGATTTCTATCAATCCTACCTTGGTATATTATGGAGCCTGCAGAGCTGATTTTGGTGGATAGAATCAGGGATTACAAATACCACTTACAAATACCACTCTTTTGGGATGTAAGTTCAAAACCAGGACTGATTATAAAGTCTTACTCCAGGAACTGATAATTTGGTAGCTTTGCTTAAGAGAGAGAAAGACTTTCTTCTAAATCAAGGCCAATGTACATAGGTGCTCCATATAAGAGGCTTCGGGAGGCTAAACCTCCCCAGCCCCAAGCGCTAACTTCCATTCCTTGCTCGAGTCTACAGCGGGAAGACCACATCAGAAGGGTAATCTTTATTTATTTATTCAATTTTCTATACTGTTCTCGGAGGGGAGCTCAGAACGGTTTACATGAATTTATTCAGGTATTCAAGCATTTTCCCCTGTTTATCCTGGCAGGCTCCCAATCTATCTAATATACATGGGGCATTGGGAGACCAAGTGACCTGCCCAAGGTCACAAGGAGCAGCGCGTGTCAGAATCCACAACCTCAGGGTACTGAGGCTGCAGCTCCAACTCCTGCGCCACACTCTCAGACATAGTATGGTAGGACAAAGCATAGCAAACATTGTCTGACAGGGATGGCAAAACATAGTTAACAAAGCATGGTGAAACATAATATGTTGGGAGACAGCAGACTTGAGAGAGACTTGGGTGTGCTGGTGGATGCATCACTGAAGCCATCTGCACAGTGCGCAGCAGCCTCGAAAAAAGCCAACAGGATTCTGGGCATCATAAAGAGGGGCATAACAACCAGGACGCGGGAAGTCATCATGCCATTGTATCGAGCGATGGTGCGTCCACATCTGGAATACTGCGTTCAGTATTGGTCGCCGCACCTCAAGAAGGACATGGCGGTACTTGAGAGAGTCCAAAGGAGAGCAACGAAACTGGTAAAAGGGCTGGAACACTGCCCATACGCCGAGAGGTTGGATAGGCTGGGGTTCTTCTCTCTGGAAAAAAGGAGGCTCAGGGGAGATATGATAGAGACCTTCAAGATCATGAGGGGCATAGAGAGGGTGGATAGGGACAGATTCTTCAGGCTGAAGGGGTCAACAGGCATGAGGGGGCATTCAGAGAAACTGAAGGGAGATAGGTTCAGAACAAATGCAAGGAAGTTTTTTTTCACACAAAGGGTCGTGGACACTTGGAATGCGCTACCGGAGGAAGTGATCAGGCAGAGTACGGTACAGGGATTTAAACAGGGATTGGACGGATTCCTGAGGGATAAAGGGATCGTGAGATACTGAGGGAGGAGCTGGGATGTAACACAAGTATAGAAAGCTAACCAGGTAATAAGTATAGAAACCCAACAGGTCGTGCATGTGCAAGACCGGAGGGTTAGGACTACGATGGGATGATAGGACTTCAATGAGAAACCAAGGTGGCAAGGGAGCCCCTTCTGGTGATTCAGACAGGTCGTGACCTGTTTGGGCCGCCGCGGGAGCGGACTGCCGGGCAGGATGGACCTATGGTCTGACCCGGCGGAGGCACTGCTTATGTTCTTATGACAAACATGGTATGGTGAAAAACAGTATGGTGAGCATAGTATTACAAAGCATGAGTAACATAGTATGACACGACTTGGCAAAATTGGTAAGGCAAGCATGTGTGATGAAATATAGCATAGAAGACATGGAACAGCAAACATTGTGTGATGACATGGCATGAGAGATTGAAGCATGGCAGACAGTGTGGCAAACATAATATGGTAAATATGGCGTATAGTATAATCTTCTCTGCCGTTCTCTGTCATTATATTAGAGTCTTCAAACTTTCAAAACATAAAAGAACAAGAGGGCATTTGGAAAAGTTGGAAGGGGACAGATTCAAAACAAATGCTAGGAAGTTTTTCTTTACCCAACGTGTGGTGGACACCTGGAATGCACTTCCAGAGGGCGTAATAGGACAGAGTACGGTACTGGAGTTCAAGAAAGGATTGGACAATTTCCTGCTAGAAAAAGGGATAGAGGGGTATAGATAGAGGGCTACTGCACAGGTCCTGGACCTGTTGGCCTGCCGCGTGAGCGGACTGCTGGGCACGATGGACCTCGGGTCTGACCCAGTGGAGGCATTGCTTATGTTCTTATATCCCTGACTCTGAAGAATGTAAAAAAAAAAAAAAATTAAATCATGTGCAGGGCCAGAGTAATTTGTGCACTGCTGCCAACTCTACTTGGCTTCTTCCTCCTCCTCCTCCCTCCCCAAAACGGAGCCTCTGGAGTTGGGGAGGCAGTGGCAGGAAACAGAAGAGAAGATTACCCTTCCAATTTGCTCTTCCCACCACAGACTCGGGCAGGCAGTGACCTGACGGAGGTATCAGTGAGTTAGTGAAGGGGTTTGGAGAGAGAGAAAGATAGATGGTGATTATGCAGTGAAGGGATGATGGTGAGAGATGGGACTCAAGGAAAGAAAGAGAAGGACTATGGAGGGAGGGAAGAGAGAAAGAAGGGCAACACAGCCCAAGGATTTTATCTTAGACCACCATAACCCATATCACTATGCCCCAGCCTTGCCCCACTTTAGCCTCCCCAAACATCTGAGTCACCAATTGCCTATACCAATGAATAACTAACTATCTTCATAATCAATCCAAGATTTATTTTAAATCAGCTGTACTCTGTTCTGTCTATTAGCAGTAAGGGAAGAATTCTATGACAGTGTGCCTATATACAGATACCAAGAGAGCACCTATGTGTTACCTGTTCTATAAGGGAAAGTAGGCATCTCCTTTCCTTTATAGCACTTGGCGGCACAATAAACTCCGGGCCGTGGCTAGAGAGCACCCGGAAATGTGTGCATGTTGATGTGATGGTATCATGTGTTTGCGTGATGTCATTATGTCAACGTCTGCACATGTGCAAAGACCCTCCAGACAGGGCCCTGAGCCGCCAGTGGGGGTTGCTGGAGCAGGAGAGGCACGGAGAAGAGGAGAGGCACCGGTGTGGAGAAGAGGTGTGGGTACTGGCTGACTGCCTACAGAACGTGCCCCTCGCTGTGAAAGGCATATCTTGTAGGCAGTCAGCCAGCGCCTCTCCTCCTCGCCAGTGTCTCGTGGCAAAATCAGAGCCTCAGGCTCCTCCCTAGATGCATCAGGAAGGGTGCTAGGGCTCTGATTGGCCCGGACATTCTATTGGCGGAGCTGAGGTTGTAACACTAACCACTGCACCACACACACCCCTCCACTTTCCTCCCTTCCTTTTCTTGAAACTTAAATTTTTGGAATCACAACAAATCATGTCAAATACATAATCTCATAAAACAACGAAACCAATGAAAGAACAAACTAAATTCTAGTGAAAATTTTTTTCTTGACTTTCTTAAACCAGATAATACTGACAGGAACAAGGCTGTTTGCTCGGAACCGACAGTAAAGTGCAGCTAAAGCAAAGAAGTGTTGCTAAAACTTTATCCCTGACGCAGAGGGCGGATAAATTTGTCCTGCGAAATGTAGGCCTCGTCGGAAGACAGAAAATATAAAGTAACCACTTCGGTTTCAAAAAGAGCAAAGCTATAAGCTAAGGGGCTCATAATTTAAAAAAAAAAAAAAAAGTCTAAAAAGTAGCCTAAATGGGTACTTAGACGATCAAAAAGCCTGATCATCCAAGTACCCATAATCAAAGCTTAGGCTTTTCCCCTGCCTCTAAATGCATGGAGCGAAAAGAGGCATTTTTAGAGGAGGAGAAAGGGCGGGAGGTGGGCCGACCTAGATATAGGCGTACAGCAGGTATAACCAAAAGTTTAGGCAGGTTGCCTAGTCGGCACTTATATGTTCTAACTTAGACCAAGTCAAAACAGGTATAAATGCCGAAAAAGGGCCTGCTGAGCTGATGGCAGCAGGCGTGATCAGCTCAGCGGCCCGGCAATCTACCCCCCCACCACCACAACCATCGCAGCAGGAGAGATGGATCAGATCCCCTGCCATGATGCGATCACCCCTCTACCCGAACTGCTGCAGTTTGTGGCAGTTTGGGTAGAGGGGTGATCGCATTGCGGCAGGGGAGATAGCCAATCTCTCCTGCCATGATGCATCACCCCCCCCCCCCGACAAGATTGGCCAAACAGACGGGTCCCAAGCCCTCCTGGCTAGGCAACCCCCTTGCCCCCCACCCCCACTAAGATACGGGCAGGATGGCCTGCCGGACGGACGGGCTTGGGACCCGTCTGTTCGGCCAACTTTTACAGGTACGGGGAGGGAGATTGGGGGTGGGTTGAGGGGTCGGCGGAGGGGGTCTCATGGGTCGGCAGGGGGGCCGATCGGGGGTTCAGGGGGGCAATCGTGGGAGAGGGGTGCGTCGAGGGCAGTTGGGCTTGTGATCTCTTCTGCCCATATCTTAGTGGGGGTGGGGGGTAGGGGGGCCGCCTGGCCAGGAGGGTTTGGGCTCCCTTCTAGCCCGATCGTAATCGGCGGGGGAGGGGTCACGGCTCGCTGGTGAAGGATGGCTTGGGCTCCCTCTTGCCCCGATCTTGCCGGGGGGAGGGGTCACGGCTCGCCGGGGCAAGAGGGCTTGGGCTCCCTCTTGACCTGATCTTGTTGGGGGGGGGGATGCGGCTTGCCGGGGCAAGAGGGCTTGGGCTCCCTCTTGCCCCGATCTCGTCGAGGCGGGGTATCGCAACTCGCCAGGGCAGGAGGGCTTGGGCTTCCTCCTGCCCCGATCTTGTTGGGGGAGGGGGGGTGGATTCTGTAACCGGTGTTGTTTTTGACAGACACCGGTTACAGAATCCAGCTTTTAGGCAAAGGACTGGCTTCTCCTTTGCCTAAAAGTTCTTGTGTTGGGCGTTTGGGACTTAGGCTTTTTTGGGTTGATTATATGTTGTTAGTGTAGACCAGTGGTTCCCAAACGCCTAGACTACCACTATGTCTACAGCAGTGGTTCCCAAACCTGTCCTGGGGGACCCCCAGCCAGTCAGGTTTTCAGGATCCAGGACAGGTTTGGGAACCACTGGTGTAGACATAGTGGTAGTCTAGGCGTTTAAACAGCTGACCGTAGAGGCAGGCCATTATAAAAAAAAAAAAAACACCTCCTTTTGGACGTTTTTTTTGAGAATGGACATTTTCCCTGCTTCTACTTTCAACATTTAGGGCCTTAGGCCAAAAGGGGACTTAAACGTTTTTTTTTATTATGCCCCTCCACATACTTTGATTTTGAGAGAAAGCATGAAGTATTAAGTCAATTTATGAAGTGCTTAATTAGTTGAGATTTTTTGGCACATAAGCACAAGCACTTTAAGTATTTTCCAATTCCTATTCTTGAGAAATATTGAAGCATTGCAGCTGAGAGTGTGGAGGAGTGTGTGGCGCAGTGGTTGAAGCTACAGCCTCAGCACCCTGGGGTTGTGGGTTCAAATCCCGCGCTGCTCCTTGTGACCCTAGGCA
This sequence comes from Geotrypetes seraphini, assembly GCF_902459505.1. Lineage (NCBI taxonomy): Eukaryota > Metazoa > Chordata > Amphibia > Gymnophiona > Dermophiidae > Geotrypetes > Geotrypetes seraphini. The sequence continues at coordinate 304,296,594 of NC_047085.1, read as the reverse complement.
AGTTACTTAATCCTCCATAGCCCCAGGTACGTTAGATAGATTGTGAGACCACCGGGACAGATAGGGAAAATGCTTGAGTACCTGATTGTAAACCGCTTAGATAACCTTGATAGGCGGTATATAAAATCCTAATAAACTTAAAAAAAAAAAAAAAAGAGTATTAAATGAAATGAAAATCGTTTACAGCATTAAAGCAGCATGAATGAAAAGTATTTACTAAATGAATTGAGCTGAAAGTATTAATTGAAATCGCTTACAGCAATGAAGCAACCTCAATGAATTGAGCTGAATAGTATCAAATGAAAACTGTTTACAGCACTGAAGCACCTTTTTGAAATACTTAAAGTACTAACGCACTTAAAAGTACTATTTGCTGCCGGTCCTGAGTATTCAGCTGAATTGTAGTTCCTTTTAATAGTTTTTTTAGAGACTCCTTAGTTAGTTATGAGATTGTAATAAAAATTTAATGAAATATTAAAATTTGATGAATTGTTTAAGAGTTAGGTTAGATTAAATAAGAAGATACTAATAAGGAAATTAATTTATGAATTATTAATAAAGCAATTAATTAAGTAAATGAATTGATAGTTTAAATAATGGTAGGAAGGACGGGTTCAAGCCTGTGATGTCATCAGGAGTAGAGAAAAAATTATTTCTTCTCTTGGAAGAAATTCCAGTATGAGATAAATTACTCCATTTTCTGAGGCTTGTTCCTGTCAGTATTATCTGGTTTAAGAAAGTCAAGAAAAAATTTTCTCTACAATTTAGTTTGTTCTTTCATTGGTTTTGTTGTTTTATAATTAACTATTTAATTAACCATTTAGAGTTGTAGATTTATTGTTGAAATACATAATCTCTGCATTAACATCACCAATTCATGCGTTCTTCTCATATTGGCTTTTTTAGGTTCCCATACTGGATCCCTTCTTCCCCAGCCCCTACAAGAACCTTCTTTTACCCTCTTCCTCCCCCCCCTCCAGATTCCATTCTCTCCATATAAATTTATAGTGCTAAACAACTATCTTACAGCTTTGCATACTGCACATACCATTCAACCTCTCCCATATTTCCCAGTGGTGATTTATTTAATGACCCTTCCGTGCCCCTATTCTGCACATCACACTCATCCTTTGGATTTTATCCACCAACTCTGCTTTTGTGGGTGGATTCTCTTGTTTCCATCTTGAGTGCAAGTAAACTTCTTGCTGCAAGCAGGCAATATGCTACTAATTTGTTCACTTTTATAGTAACATAGTAAATGACAGCAGATAAAGGGATTGGGACTTGTATACCACCTTTTTGTAGTTATACAACCACACTCAAATCAGTTTAAATACAGGCACTTCAAACATTTTCCCTATCTGTCCCGGTGGGCTCACAATCTATCTAATGTACCTGGGGCAGTGGAGGATTAAGTGGGGGATGCACTAAAGTCAGTGATCGTCGCTAAACCTGTTTTCACAGCTTTAGCGACGATTGCTGTTACCGACCCGATGCACAAAACGGCCCACTGTGTGTTTTTCCCCCTCAATTGCCCATTTTCTGATCCATCCATACAAATTAACTAAAAGTTAATAGCAACCAAAGATAGGCCTGCTATTTATCCAGCCCAATTTGGCCGCTAACTTAGCTTGTCAACACTGAATATTGCTGCTTAATATGCAATATAGTCTGCTAACTTTTAACTGCTAACCATGAATATTCAGCAGAGATCATCGGTTAGCTCGCACTGAATATTTGGAGTTAGCCTGTTTTTTTTTTTTGTAAATATCTTTATTATCAATTGCAACGGAAACATAGAACCAGAAAGGGGGAATGCAGATAAAAGCATAACAGCCAGGGAAATCGACAAGCGAAAGAACATGACAACGTACGAGTCATAGTACAAAAAAAAAAACCCTCGAATGAATGCCCAACACAATTGACATTTTAAGTAGCATAAAACCCCCAAGCAAACACAAGCAAACCCCTGAGATCGTCACTGAGGAGGTCTCATTATTGAACCATTCTCCGCTGGTCTGGAGTTAGCCTGTTAAACACTATTTAACCAGTTAATGTCCATTTCTGGCTGGTTAAATACCATATATATTTGAATATAAACCAAGATTTTTGGGCCCAAAAATGGGGGTCTCGGTTTATATTCAAGTTCCCAATTGGTGACCATCACTTTTGTTCTCCTGGCCTGACTTGATGATCAGTGGTGCTGCTGTTCACTCCCAATGCCTGGCATTTCTATCCTCGGCAAACCCCCTTGCCCTGATGACTAAACTCTACCATCCTCAACAAACTCAACCCTCCCCCCGATGACAGGTGCTACTTTCATCTACAAACCCATCTTCCCCGATGACCGGCGCTGCTATCTTCCCCTGCCCAGCTGGCATTACACTTACCAAAGAAGCTGACACTAAGGTTATAGGCTGGTGTGAGGCCTTGAGCTTCTGTGCATGATCAATGCCTGCCAGCTCCTGCCCTCTCTGAAAATTTTGGAGAGGGTAGGAGCTGACAAGCCTTGAGCCATGCGTAATGCCAGCTGGGCAGGGGAAGATGGCAGCTCCAGTCATAGGGGAAGAAGGGTTTGTGCTGAAAAATAGCACTAGTCAACAGGGGAGTGGGGTTTGTGATGGAAAATGGTGCCGGTCATTGGGGGAGAAGACTGGGTTTGTGGGGGGCTGGGTTTGAGAAGGTCAATGAGGATATGAAATAGGATTATGTAGAAGAATCTTCCTAAACTATACAGTGTAAAGGAAGCTGCCTTGTTATTATTACTCTTGCATGGCTTATTTAGGATGCCCATTTAACATACTCCTAGGAAGTTGCCCTTTGGTCTCCTATACTCGCTCCTTTCCTTTCCACACCAGTTCTTTTTCTCCTCCCAGCCCCAATGGCAGCCCAGTATAGGAGACTACTCATGCTACACTGGAGTAAAGAGTTGGATAGGTTTGTCTTCCGCTGGCAGGCCACTGAGGTCACACCATTATCACCCAAATTTCTAATCTTAGTTTATGTTCGAGTATGGCTTTTTTCCCCCTTTTTGGAGGGGGGAAATGGTAACCTCGGTTTATATTCAGATCAGTTTATATTCGAGTATATACGGTAGCTTTGAATATAGAGGGTGAGGGGGGATACACCAAGGAGAGAAGACCCTCCCATACCTTTGTCTGTTGGAAGGAGGGGGGTGCTGGGGGTCCATGGCAGGAGGGAGTAGGCATTCCTCTTGCCATTTCCGCTGCTGCGGGGGGGAGGGGTCGTCAGTTTGCAGTGCCGATACATTGGGGAGGACCATCATCGGTGGTGGTGTGTGCCTTTTTTCTTTTTTTTAATAGGGCAAATATTGTGCGCATGTAACATGCACGGCAAAGGTAAATTCTCCAGGAAAAATACTGCTACAGATACTTCAAAAGAAACTCCAAAAAAGCAGTCAAAGTCAATAGGTTCTCTAAGGGGGACAAATCTGCCCAAACAAGCACTTGAGCCTCAATAATTGAATAAATTAATTATGTTTAAATTTAATATGTGAAATGGGGTGTCCTCAGTGTGTAAGGTCAGCGTAGGGAGAATAATCTCCAGCGCTTGAAATAATAAGGCACAGATTAGCCAACCCATGCCCACACACCATCATTGGCATATAATGATGGTATGTAACATGCACAGCATCTGTGCCCATTAAAAATAAAAAAAAGTTTTCCTGCCCTAAATATATAAATCAACTATGAGGTAGGGTACTATAACTCCAACAGTGAAGGAGATGAGGAAGATAAATGCTATAATACAGAGAACTCACTCCAACGTATCAAATTATCCCAAAAAAGACTTAGGGCTCCTTTTACAAAGGTGAGTTAGGGCTTTAACACGTGGAATAGCACACGCTGAATTGCCATACGCGCTAGGCCTTAACGCCAACATTGAGCTGGCGTTAGTTCTAAAAGCGTAGCGCGGGTTTAACGCACGCTAAAATCCTGCGTGCGCTAAAAATGCTAGCGCACCTTAGTAAAAGGAGCTCTTAATCAATGCACTCAGAGAAGTGGAGCTCTATTGGTCCCTGGGAGAGCAGGAGAATCGGGGCCAATAAATTTAAAAAAAACCCAGTAAAAATGGTCACCAAACGCATGCGCAGACCATCTACAGGGAAAGCAGATGGTCTGCGCATGTGTCAGGATTGCACATTAGCAATCCGTGCAGTCGGAGGGGGGCATTCCTCCGATCGCCCTCATTTTAATTTTTTTTATTCCGTGAATTGGTCGGGCCTGCACGGATCGGTCACGGAATGGACACGGAGAATCAGGTAAGTGACTCTAGCCCATAGTGTTTAACCTGTAAATAAGCATAAGCATGGGTCTTAATTGCTGGGCATTCCATAATTGGTCAAGAGATCAAACCTGCCCTTCAGCATCTATCACTTCAATGGGAGTAAAACCCAGATGTCACAATCCATCCTCCTTTTTCTGGAGCTATATGGTAACCCTCTGGAATCAATTTCCAGCACAGGTGGCAGGAATTCAACCCATGACAGAAGAAATCCAGTTTGCTTAAGATAGTGTTTCTCATGTCGGTCCTGGAGTACTCCCTTGCCTGTCAGGTTTTCAGAATATCCACAATGAATATGTATGAAGAGATTTGCATACAATGGAGGCAGTGTATACAAATCAATCTCATACTTATTCATTGTGGATATCCTGAAAATCTGAGTGGCAAAGGGGGTACTCCAGGACAGTCTTTGGAAACACAGTCTTAAGACACACCAAAAGCTTTCAAGGAGTGGAGGAGTGGCCTAGTGGTTAGAGCAGCTGCCTCAGCACCGATTCATAGACAACCCCGCGAAAGACAAAGGCGCACGCCGACAACTGAGCGCAAGACGGAGGCACGTGCCGAAGAAAATTACAGTTTTTAGGGGTTCCGACGGGGGGTTTTGTTGGGGAGCCCCCCAGTTTACTTAATAGAGATCGCGCCGGCGTTGTGGGGGGTTTGGGGGGTTGTAACCCTCCACATTTTACTGTAAACTTAACTTTTTCCCTAAAAACAGGGAAAAAGTGAAGTTTTCAGTAAAATGTGGGGGGTTACAACCCCCCAAACCCCCCACAACGCCCCCACAATGTGGCGCGATCTCTATTAAGTATAGTGGGGGGGTTCCCCCCATACCCCCCCTGTTGGAGCCCTAAAAACAGTAATTTTCTGCGGCGCACGCCTCCGTGCTGCGCTCAATTGTCTGCGCGCGCCTTTGTCCTGGCGCGCTTTTGACCTGACACCCTCAGCACCTTGAGGTTGTGAGTTCAATTCCCCATGCAGAGCCTTGTGACTCTGGGCAAGTCACAATACTTCATTGTCACAGGTACAAAATAAGTCTCTGTCTAAAAAATATGTAAGCTGCGGGGAATCGCCCGCAGGACTCGGCGGTATGGGGTGACACCACTAGGATCCATGGGCTAGAGGTCACGCTGAGCCCGGAAGTAAGAGACACTCCCCCCCAACCGCAGCATACTAGCTCGCCGCAGGCACCAGGCGCGTCCATAGAGGCAGTCCTGGTAGCCCAGGAGGCTGGTTCATCAGCCAGCTATGTTATGGATCTATCAAAAGACTTTTTGAGTCTGGAGAGAGATACTGCGGCTGGAACATTAAGGAAAAGGGAGGCACAACAAGACTTGATACCCACAACTTTGGCAGGTGAGACTTCTTTCTCTTCCTTTTTGGTTGAAAACCCCACTGAAATTACAATGGAGTCTCTTTGGGACTTAGTAGTTAAATTAGGAAACTCATTGAATCCACAAATTAAAGTACTGGAAATGAAAATTGATAAGCAGGAACAAGAACTGACTCAATTGCAATCAGAAATGACTTCAGTTAAAACCATCTCAGAAAAAAATGAAAGTGAAATAGTAGGGGTTAAACAAGTACAAGAAACTGTGATTAGAGATAGTACAAACATCAGGATGAAACTGGAAATGATTGAAAATGGCCAATGAGCCAATAATTTGCGGTTCCTAAACTTCCCTAGGATTTCTTCTATGTCTCCTAGGGAAATGTTAAAAAAATATTTCTTAGAGATTTTTTCAGTTTCAGAAGAATTAATTCCACCATTTACACAAGTATTTTACCTGCCTGATAGAAAATTGGATCAGCAATTGATCAATGAGGGACAACAGGAATCAAAATTGGACATTACTACACTATTGGAAAGTTCAATGAAGGAATTGGTTAAACCTGAGACATTGCTGGTAACAGTTGTATTGATGCCAGATAAGAACTGGATTATGAAGATGTTCTTTAAAAATAGAACTAAAGAGTTCCTGGGTCAGAAGGTACAAATTTTTCCAGATGTTACCAAAGAGACTCAAAAACGAAGAAAGCAGTTTCTGTTATTAAAATCTGGAGTAACTTCAGTGGGAGGAAAAGTTTTCCTTAGATTTCCTTGTAAATGTATTGTTCATTATGGTTCTGATAAATATATATTCTTTGATCCGACACACCTAACTAAATTTGTGGCATTGAAACGTCTTGAGAAAGGTGAAAAAAATGGAAGTAATAACAGAAACTCATGATTAAGCGCCCCGCGATGTCATCTACTTAGATTTTCTTAAGTTTAAGATTATTATGATGATCTTTTCGATTTTTCTCACCCTATTAAAGTCTTGGAGCCAATAATTGTGGACTAGAGATTGTCTTTATAAGGAGAAGATGTTAAGATGTTTAATATCTTTTATATTGTATTGCAATTTATTTTCTTTCTCTTTATTTGTTTTAATACAATCTTACTGTACAAGATGTTTATGCTTGGGAATATTGTATAAAATTATAAATAAAATAATTATAATTTAAAAAAAAATATGTAAGCTGCTTTGATTGTATAAACCACACAGAAAAAGCAGTGTACAAGTCCTATCCCTTTTTATTTCTTTTCTTTCCCTTGCTGATTCTGAGAGTAACTCCCCCTCATGATAATACTAAACATAACTGGTTAAAAAAAAACCCCAAAAGCCCTTCAATGAAATATTCAACATTTTACATGGAAAGATCAATACCTCCACCACGTCCTCGGGTTGATGAAAACGCAGGCTGCGCAAGCAGTTTTGGCATCGACTACTGGCAAACACATTGGCCTCAAACTTCTCACACGGTTGGAAGTTGTCAATTGGAGGCAACATGCTTAGCCTCATGCACCAAAGGATTACTGTATATACGAAAGACCTGGAAAGGAAAGAAGGAAAAGAATCAGCAAAGGACCCTCACCTGTCCAGTCTTGGAAAGTTAAAATTACATCAAACTGTCTGATCCTTTATGCTGCAGGTATGCTACCTGCAGTAGCCATCAAGGGGTTAATTATGCTAATAGTTATGTGTTGATTATGCATGTAAATGATTATAAAAATGGCATACATACATGTATGTGTGCACTTACACACATGTAAATATCAAAATTCTGCCTAAAAGCACTGTTCTGCCAAAGCGAGAACAAATATCATATTTGACATGCAAGTGTTGTGTACACATGTGCGGCATCTGGATGGAGCAGAGGTGAGACTCATACTTATGCACAAAACTTATAGAATATTATAAGTGTTGTGTACATCTCCAGCCTTTATGGTGAGGACTTACACCAGCTCTATGGCTGGTGTAAATGCTTATGCTTAAATTATAGGCATCTACGTATTTTGGCTGTTATGCTAACAAAGTATAAAGGAAAGTATGCGCTTACTTTTTCTTTATGTTTAAATCTTTTTTATTTAATTTTATTTTAATCCACTCCTACCCTAGCTGAGAATTCTCAAGCACCATTCTGACCTCATATTCAACTTCTTTAAATTAGTCCCCTTATTTTCTTATTCCTGCTACTCTATCTTATCTATATGCTCCATCTTTGCTTACACCCTATGTCATCTATTAAAATGTTTCACCGTGTGTTGTGTCAGCATTGTAATTGCAATTAGCGTTTCTCTGAGCAGTATTTTTGACAGGAGAATTTTTATCGCCTGTCCCAAGAATCTTTTGTTCAATTGCTGATATCCATATGGTTCTTGCATACTAATGCATATGCTTCAAGCTAGTCTGGGGACTAGCTCCTACATACTTGCTATCTCACTTCATATTATACAGTCCCATAAGACAAACCAGAAACAGCAATCTATTTGCATATCCAAGCATTACCGGCTGTAAATACAAAACCTTTCTAGATAGAACATTTATGTACCAAGCAAACAAACAACACTGGCTAGACAACTACATTAATGGAGCTAGACTGACCTACGTCGCTTTTAGAAAAGTCATAAAAACTGCCTTATTTGACAGATATATCACCTAAACATTAACTACACCAAACACTAATTCCATTTCTTTTTTTCCCTAATATGCCCCCTCTGAAATTCTAAACAAACGGTATATTGTAATTCGCTACTTTTTAAGATTCTGCATACTGTAATTCTTACTGTAATTCCACTGACTATCTGCATATTGTAACTCGCTGATTGTCCAGCTCTCTTCAATGTAAACCGCCTAGAAGTCGCACGATTATGGCGGTATAGAAGAATAAAGTTATTATTATTATTATTACATCATGGACCCCTGAGGAAGAAGTGTTTTTCGAAACATGGACTGTGTCGGGTTCATAGTATTTAACATCAAGGACTAATTTTGGATACAATACCTTTTGTTGATTTGAATAAAATTCCTGTACCTTGTACATTTCCTGCGGTTCTTTTTATGTATATTTTGTGCTGCATTATTTGTTTCAAATATAGTGTATGTATTTTGTCTTGCAATTTAATAATAAAAATAAAAACTTACATATTTTATAACAGGTCATCTAAGTTGGGAGGCCATATAGGTGCCTATTTTGAAGCTATTCTATAAAGGCACTTAGATACCTACTGCATTAAAAACTGCATTAAAAACAGTCAAAATGGTGGCTAAAATGTGTTCAGGAGCTAGTGTAAATGTATGCAGCTAACGTACATGCATAGTTGCTTTCTTACAACCAGTGTGCATATTTTGTGGCTCTGCTTCTGCCCTGCCCAAACTCCTCCCCCGAACATGGTTATACTTGAGTCACATACAAGTAAACGCTCTATTTTGATAACTGTACACACATACCCAATAGGGGTAGTTTTATAAGAGGCTATTTATGTTTTTTAAAAAAAGTATTAAACCTTTATAAGAGAATAAGATGATTACTTTGTCAATTAGTGTGAAGTATAGATTCCACTTGTTTGACAATAAACAAGACAAGATGCTTGCCAGAGTAAATCACTGACCCATTCCTATGACAAGACTGGGTGGCAGAAGGTTTACGAAAACTGGAGATTGCAGAGGTTTTTAAAAGATTCTTTCAGATCTTAGTTTAAAAAAAAAAAAAAAAAGATTTACATTGTCTTCATTGCTTTCCTCGAATGAAGATAAATGAAGACAACTGAATGCAATTACTTCAAAGAAATTCAGAAATATATTAAGCACCTTCATTTAGACAAATGTCTAGAAGTAGGCGACTCTGGATCACTTCTGTAAGGTCTTAGTTGTCAGTGAGCCCTCAGATTCACTCAGTATTGAGACTAATTTACCAACTTAAACCCATTATGTCTAGGGATGACCTGATTAATGGAGTGCATGCCTTTATTTTACGCAGATTGTACCAGCTGAACTTCCTGAGTAATTAGAGTACAGTTGCACAGGTAGTGGTGGGCCGTTCAAGGCACATCACTGGCTTCCTGTAGAATCTTGGATTCCATTTAAAATCTTACATAGCAACAGAGAAAATGGTGGCAGGCCATATAACTAGGGTTACCATATGGCTCCAGAAAAAGAAGGACGGATTGAGACAACCGGGTTTTACTTCTGCTGAAAGCAATGGAAGTAAAACCCAGATGTCTCAATCCGTCCTCCTTTATCTGGAGCCTACATATAGCCCATCCAGTCTGCCCATCCATATCATCAACTATCTCTAAGAGATCTCACATGGCTGTCCCATGCTTTCCTGAATTCAGATACAGTCCTCATCTCTACCACCTCTACCAGTGGTCATTCCATGTATCCACCACCCTTTCCAAGAAGTAGTATTTCCTTAGATTACTTTTGAGTCTATCCTCCTTCAACTTCATCTTATGATCACTTGTTTCAGAGCCTGTTTTCAGGTGAAAGAGACTGGACTCCTGTTCATTTATGCCATGGAGATATTTAAATGTCTCATTCATATCTCCTCCCTCTTGTCTTTCTTCCAAGGTATACATTTTGAGGTCTATGAGTCTGTCTCTATATGCTTTATGATGAAGGCTACAAACATTAGGTGAAATACTTTTAAAACCAATGGGAGGAAATTTTTTTTCACTTAGAGGATAGTTAAGCTCTGGAACGCGTTGCCAGAGGATGTGGTAAAAGCGGATAGCGTAGCTGGTTTTAAGAAAGGTTTGGACAAGTTCCTGGAGGAAAAGTGCATAGTCTATTATTGAGAAAGACACAGGGGAAGCAACTGCTTGCCCTGTATCAGTAGCATGGAATATTGCTACTCCTTGGGTTTTGGCCAGGCACTAGTGACCTGGATTGGCCGTGAGAACGGGCTACTGGGCTTGATGGACCATTGGTCTGACCCAGTAAGGATATTCTTATGTTCTTATGACCATTTTAATAGCCATCTTCTGGACTGACTCCATCCTGGTTACTCTATACAAAGAATGTCATTATATTTATTTTATTTATAACCTTCTTAAAAAATATACATCATTTATTACATTTATTACTAAAAACAATTATACCACCACAAGTGTAAAGTGCAAAGTGCAATCATGTGCAAAAACAAGCTGTGCTACGGCAGTAACCATCAGAATAAACTCTAATGTTGCCTCATTAAATTATAAACACTTTTCCCAAATTGACAATAATTTCAATAATTCATATAGTTCAATAATTCATCTGCTTAATTATATCATCCAAATGGATAATTCATAAATTTGATTCGGGAATGGTTATGTCTTTTTTTTTTTTTTTTTTTTAATAAATCTTTATTCATTTTTAAAAGCCAACATAAAGTGCATCAGGCTAACCAACAATTAGTACAATAAACAGCACTCATTACAATCAAATGATATAATAAATACATAACACCCCCCACCCGCACTTCCTGGATGTATCTAGTACTCATTCAGAAATCAAAGGGAACTACTAATGATCAATTCTTACAAAAGTTTGTCAATGGACCCCAAATCTCTTTGAATTTATTATAGTGTCCCAATTGTAATGAATTCATACGTTCAAACTTATAAATTTGGCATAAGGTTTCCCACCAAAAACTATAATTTATGTTATGCCAATTTTTTTGTGGCTATGTCTTTTTGAAGGTGCAGTCTCCAGAACTGTACACAGTACAACAATTCCAGCTCATAGTACAATCCCTAATGCTAGGTCTACTAGACTACTTGCAACATCCTCTATCTCCCCTGCCCTGCAACAATGATTAAACAATTACAAACAATTCAAAATACAGCTCTGAGACTCGTCTACTCATTGAGGAAACACGACCACATTACAGAGGCATACCTCAACTCACACTGGCTTCCAATCTAGGAAAGAACACTATTTAAATTCTACTGTATACTATTTAAAACTATAAACGGAGACAGCCCAACCTACCTGAACAACCGCCTCGTCCAAACTACCTTTACCAGACATAGAAAAACACACACCCCATTCAACCCCCCCCCAATCAAAGAAGTTAAACGGAAAAAACTATACGATGGCCTCCTAGCTACTCAAGCAGCAAAATTAGATAACCAAATCGCCAATCTACTGATAACAACCCCAGACTACAAGATGTTCAGAAAGGAAATAAAAACTATACTCTTCAAGAAATCCCTGAAAAAGGCTTAATATGAGTACTTTCCTTCTTCCAATCTTCTCCCTAACTCACTGATACAACCTGATCTACTCTTTGGAAATGACCTGGGATCTTACTTTGTAACCTTCCTTCTATAACTCTTTTGTAATCCGCCTTGAACTGCAAGGTAATGGCGGAATAGAAATCTCTAATGTAATGTAATAAATGGAGCCTCACCAGAGACTGGCTTTGGTTGCTGCCCTCTCTACCTGTTTTGCCACTTTAGTTTCTAATGATCTTGTCACTCCCAAGCCCCACTCTTTCAAGCGCAAAACTACTTCCCCTGCCTAAATGTTACTGCTCCCAGTGGTGTAGCGAGGGCGAGCGGTGCCTGGAGTGGTGGCACCTCTCCCCTGCCCCCCCCCACCACCATGCGTGCCCCTTCCCCATACCTTTTTAACTTTGGTGCGAACGGCCATCAACTTACTGCCTGCGTCAGCTTTGGCCCTCTCTCTGATGTCACTTCCTAGGTGCGGGTTCCGGAAGTGATATCAACAAGGTTGCCGAAGCTGACATGAGCGGCAAGTTGGCTGCTCGCCCCAAAGTTTAAAAATGGTATGGAGGAAGGAAAGGGGTGCGCGCTCGGAAAGGGGGGGAGGAGGGGTGCTAGCGCACCAAACAAGATGGCACCTGGGTTGAATCGCCCCCTCCCCCCTTTACTACCTTACTGACTGCTCCTTTGGGCTTCTGTAGCCGAAGAGCATGGCCCTGCATTTTTTAGCATTAAATCTTAGTTGTCAGTTTCTGGTCCATATTCTAGCTATCCGTGTCATCAGGGGTATCTACCCTATTACAAAATTTTCTATCATCCACAAAGAAGCAAATATTATCCAATATCACTTCACCGCAATATCACTCACAGATGTTAAAAACAGTCAGACAAGGGACCGATCCCTGTGATACACCACTGATAGTAAATGAAGTTTACCCTGATGAAAAGGATGCTATCACCCCTGGTCTCCTTTCATTTAACTAGTTTCTATCCCAGTTAGTCACTTTTCGATCCAGATTGAGGGTACTCAGTTTATCTGTTATTCGCCTAATGCAGAACTATGTCAAAGGCTTGACTCAAATCTAAGTGCACCACATGTAGCGTTCCCCCTAAATCCAAATTTATTCACCCAAGGCCGGATTCTCAAAACGTTACCGTGTTAATCGGTTCCAGTCAGTTTAGCATGCCAGTATTTTACCAGACGATTATCAGAATGACCTTTTCCAAGCTTCCTAGTAGTCTCTGACAAGCTGGCAGGGTTGCAGTGGCCATACTGGAACGAAAGCCGTGAAGGGCAGGAGTGAGTGGGCATTGCTCCTGCCTAACCACCAAGGCCTTAAAACATTGGCTGGCTGGCCTACAGAGGGAGAGGGGTTGGTTGTCACCTACTTGCTTTAGAGAGGAAGGGAGGGGTGATCATGACTGAGGGGAGCAAGGGAGCCCCAACAAGCTCTTCTGCCACTTCTGGGAGGTAACAGGCACTGGCTGGCATTCAGACCAATGCCTAGTTAGCTCCTTGGCTAAATTTAAGACAGCCTTTTTGCTGTCCTAACTAGCTGATTACTTAACCCATTAGCAGTGTAAATATCACCACTAACTGGCTAAGTATTGGCTTATCCCAGGCACTGCCCATGTTCTGTCCAAAGACTACCACGGCACTAATCAAACAGTGCCAGGATGGTTTGTGATGATATTCAGATTCACTGTCTGGTTAAATGTTGCTGACTATCACCAGCTAGGCAGCCAGAGGTGATTTAACTGGCCAGAAGAGGCTCCTATCCAGGTAAATCATTCTGAATATTGGGCAGTCTGTGTTTAGGCTTAATACAGCTTTCCCTGTTAATGCATGATTCATCACGGGAGATAATATTTCAAATAATGTATAAAGGGTGCTGGACCTAAATCAAACACTGTACCAGAGTAGACCTCATTGGCTGTCTTCATGGCATTAGATGCTGAGAAGGTCTTGTCAGAGTAGAATGGTATTTTATACTCTATGTCCAAGGGTTACAAAGTTGTAACTTTGGGCCAGTGTTTGTCACAGTGCTTAAAGTGCTCTATAGTGTGACCATATGGCTCCAGAAAAAAAGGGGACGGATTGAGACATCCGGGTTTTACTTCCATTGAAAGCAATGGAAGTAAGGAGAACAGATTGAGACATCTTGGTTGCTTTCAATGGAAGTAAAACCCGGATGTCTCAATCCGTCCCCTTTTTTTCTGGAGCCATATGGTCACACTATCTATACCAGCGGTCTCAAACACGCGGCCCGCGGCCCGCATGTGGCTCTCCAAGTTTTATTTGCGGACCGCGGTCTGGACTGGATAATTATTTCCTTTTGGAGCAGCAGCGGGTCTGGCCGGTTCGTTCCGTTCAAAGCCGCGGTTTGGCGGCTCCTTGCGCTATTCGCTCCTGCATCGGAAGCCTCTCTGACATTACAACATCAGAGAGGCTTCAGACGCAGGCGCGGATCTCGCAAGGAGCCGCCACCCGCGGCTTTGAATGGAATGAGCCGGCCAGACACGCTGCTGCTCCAGTGGCGTACCAAAGGGGGGGAGGGGGCGGTCCGCACAACTGGTCACCCTCCACTGTTCTTCATAGAGTGCGGCTTGCGGCTCGTCTAGAGCAGGGGTGCCCAACTGCTTCCCTTCCCTTCTCTTCTCACCGCCGGCACAATGTTCTTTAAGCTCCCTGCTTCTCTCGCCGCCCGACCTCAATTCTGAGGTCGAGAGGACGTTCTGGCTAGCCAATCGCTGCCTGGCTGCCCGGAACGTCCTTTCTGACGTTAGAATTGACGTCGGGCAGCGAGAGTTGGTCGGCCCCGTGGAGATCTCGGTCTGTTCCCGATGGCGCCAGCAGCAGCAGCAGCAGCCTATTCTCCGGGGCGGTGGCATGGGGGAGGGCAGGAAGGAAGAAAGAAAGAAGGGGGGGCAGGGAGCCAGAAGGAAAAAAGAAAGAAGGGGGGGACAGGGAGCCAGAAGGAAAAAAAAAGAAGGGGGGGGGGACAAGGTGCCAGACACAAAGCAAAAAATGGGACAAGGAATCAGAGAAAGACAGACATAGAAAAAGAAAGAAAAAAGTTGGGGGAGGGAATGAGGTCTGGAGGAGAGGAAGCATACAGGAGGCTGAAAAGAGAAGAAATATTGGATGCACAGTCAGAAGAATAAAGTGCAACCAGAGACTGATGAAATTACCAAAGGTAGGAAAATGATTTTATTTTCAATTTAGTAATAGAAATGTGCCAGTTTTGAGTTTTGAGAAAGAAAAGATATTAAACTTTAAATGTGAGTGCTTCAGAAAAAATAAGAGTACTTGGAGGGCCGCAGAAAAAATAGTTAATGTCTTATTAAAGAAATGACAATTTTGCATAAGGTAAAACTGTTAAAGGAAAGTTTTATAAACTATAAAGAGTTTAACCTCATGCAAAATTGTCATTTCTTTAATAAGACATTAACTATTTTTTTCTGCGGCCCTCCAAGTACCTACAAATCCAAAATGTGGCCCCCCAAAGGGTTTGAGTTTGAGACCACTGATCTATACCCTTCCAAAATGATACAGGGGAATGGGATGACTTCCCTATGAGCAATGGCTAAGGAGGCCAGGGCTCTTCAGTTTGGAGACATGAGTCACTTGTTTACTCTTTCCAAAAATGCCAGGACTCAGGGCACGCAATGAAGTTACTAAGTAGTACATTTAAAAGAAATCAGATAAAAGTATTTCCCAACTCAACATGTAATTAAGTTCTGGAATTTGTTGCCAGAGAATGTGGTAAAAACAGTTTTAAAAAGGTTTGGACAAGTTGGAATAAGCAGCATGGATCCTGTTATTCTTTTGGGATCCTGCCAGGTACTTGTGACCTGAATCAACCACTGCTGGAAACAGAATACTGGGCTTTTTAGACCTTGGGTCTGTCACTAAGTATGGCGATGCTTATTGTATTTTTTAATCTTGCCATTTACATAATAGGCTCTTTTTGGAATTCATAGAGGCGTTAAGCAAAGGCTGCTCACTTTTGCCCTTGGTTTTCACATTGTCACACTGGAGCCATTTGCATATGCAGTTGGACTTATTCCTGATATTGATGGAATATGGGTACGGGGTCTTGAGCTGAAAGTGGCTCTTTATACCCTGTTATATTTCAGTGATTCCAAGCAATTGCTGGGGCAATTTCTGATAGAGTACCAAAAGCACAAACAAGTATCAGGATAAAAGCTAAATGGATCTAAGCCAGTGGTTCTCAACTGGTGTGTCCCCAAGAGGTGAGAAAGGTGTCGCAAACAAATTTGGTGTAGACAGTAAACCTGTGTTCCCTTTACAAGGAGGATCAGTGCCTGCAAGATGGCGTTCTTTTCTTTGTTTTTATATAAACCACATTGATGTTAAAATAAAATGCGGCCTATAAATTCCAAATAAATATAAACAAACAAACATAAACAGCAATCTTGAAATCCCTGTAACTGGTCCCCGTTTCTGCTTCCCCGCTACTTCCAATAATAAAAACTGCTTCCAGCCACAACTGAACATGTTGCAGGTCTGCAGTTTGCTATATAGTTTCTGAGTAGCATATTTGCAGGTTTTTGTATGTTGCTTCATGGTAGAGAATGACACAGTGATAAAATTCATCACTGTCCCAGTCCCTGCAGATAACTGCGGGAAACAATCCCATGTCATTCTTTAGTATCGAGGTCAACCTCAGTCCTTCTACACCAGAGTTCTTCAATGCAAGGCTTGAGGGTCAGTGGCTGTGTCCATTCATACTCTGATTCTTATATGAGCCAACTATAGGATGATGAACCTATTGTGGCATCACTGATGAGGTTGGCTCTTAGGCATTGGTGGAATGAGGTATTATGACATCACAATATCTGCTCTGGATACCAGAGACTGTCGTTCTTTAGTGTATATCTCAAACTCGGTCCTTCTACACCAGCATTCTTTAATTCAAAGTCTCTCAAGCTTTCTCGAGCCGGGGCACACTAAAGGTAGTGGCCACGGCTTGAGGCACCCAGAAGTGGGTGGACGTCACCATGATGACATCACGCATACAGGGCAGGATTAACCAATAGGCCAAGTAGGCACGTGCCTAGGGCCCAAAATGGTCAGTGGGGCCCGATAAAGAAGGGCATCAACATTGTTTTTTCCAAACAGCGATGGGCCCCTCCAGCATCGATCGGCAACGCGGGCCCCACCCCGATCGGCAATGCAGCCCCCCCATTGACGGAAAGTAAGACAAGCTAGCAACGCGGGTAAGAAAGGCCACGGGAACTGTAATTGTGCAAGCGGTGCTGCTTGCCCAAAGCTTCCCTCTGACGCAGCTTCCTGTTTCCGCCTGGGCGCATGGTGGGGGGGGGGGGCAGGCGGGGCAGGAGGCCCAGTGTACTCATGTGCCTAGGGGCCCTCAACGAATTAATCCTACCCTGCACGCATATGCGTGACATCATCATGTCGATGTCCGCGCATATGCAGAGGCCCTCCAGATGGGCCCTGAGACACCAGTAGGGGTTGCCAGCAGGGAAGAGGACCAGAGAGAAGGAGAGGCACTGGAGCCAGTTGATTGCCTACAGCAGTGTTGCTCAACTACTTCAAGCTAAGTACCCCCTAAGTCTAACAAATATCAACTGAGTACCCCAACCACAGACCTCCCTAGGCCCACCCAAGCTCTTCCCCAGATCCCATCCCCTTTACTAATTGTAATGCAATTTTTTCCATTCATTTTTCATATGCACAGCAGATATAAATTCTCAAAACTGACACATTTCAATCACTATATTGAAAATAAAATAATTTTACCTACCAGCAATCCTCTGCAGGCTGCTGTAATTATCTTTAACGGTGAGACCGGGAGGCCAGGGGGGAAGCCGGAGGACGCTAGAGAGAAGGGGGAAACATGCAGGCCTTCGGTGAATCGGGCAGCGCTGACGCTGTACTGTGTAAGGAAGTCAGCTGTCAGGTGCCTCTCTTCCTCCTGGCACACTACTGTGCCTTGGCATACAGTTTGAGATACACTTCTTTAATTAAAAACTTGAGGGTCAGTGGTTGTGCCCATTCATACTCTGATTCTTCCCTCTCTCTGTAAAGAATGACATAGAGATGGTTTCCTGCAGTTATCCGCGGGGACAGGAACGGTAATGAATTTTGTCACTGTGTCATTCTTTACTTCACAGTGCAGGGATTCTGTGTTGCTGTGACTGAAATGACACTAGAATTTGGATATATAATTTGTTTTGTTGTATGACAAGTGAGAAACCTGAGATTGATGTGTTGCATACAGTTTTGATATAGAATAGGCAAACTCATGCTAAACATATAGCTATACAATGAAATATTTAGGCATGCTTTGTTCAGCTGTGAATTATAGCGTTCGGTGTGTCACATACATGAACATTGTCTATCAGGTATATCACAACAGAAGAAAAATTGCGAACCACTGATCTAATTGAGACAAAATGGAGTGAACCACTTGGCCTAGTTTTCTATTCCAGTGGCATAAAGAAAGCATAAAATATTTAGGGATAACCAACTCAACTACTTCAGGAAAAGTATTCAGTTTACACTGCAGAGAAAAAAGCATGATTCGGGAAAACAGAACTATGTAGCTCACGTTCTACTCTTGTGAATTAATGTGATAAAGATGAATGTTCTTACTAGATTACACTGTGCAACAGAGGTTTTGGGGCATGAATTGTAGTGGGTGTTCTTTAGTGAATTCAAAACTGACCTTAATTTTTCAGTATAACTCTCTGATTTTTGGCAAAAGAGCATTAGAATGCAAAACTTAACATTTTCGCTATATTTTCTAATGCTTGGAGTAAATGTTATAACAATCTCTGAAATATTAAAACTGTTTGCCTCAAATTAGATTTTTAAGCTAAAGTGAGAAAAGTGCATGGATAGCATTGAAGAAAGTAAATAATTTTCTGGGGAATAGGAAGGCACCAGACTCTGTCCAAATGGTGGAGACGATGCTTAAAGCATTCTGTGATCTCAAATGCAACATGTCACTAAAAATTAATTTTCTCCACTTGCATCTGGATCTTCCCCCTGATAATCTTGGTAGTGTTAGTGATGAGCACGGGGAAAGGTTTCACCAGGACATTGCTACAGTGGAGAAACGATATCAGGACAGATGGATTTCATTAATGCTGGCTGACTATTGTTGGACATTAATTAGCTCCTAATCTCGTTTATAAATGCACTTCAACAGCAAAACGATTCTAGAAAATAATATTTATAGGAACTCTTAAATCGGCGCATGCTATAAATCAGGGGTGGCCAGCCTTTTGGCTTCCCTGGGCCGCATTGGCCAAAAAAAAATATTTCTGGGGCCGCACAAACGCTGCGGCAAGACAGAGGAGGGAGCCGGCAAGACGGTAAACACCTGGAGCCAGCAGAGGAAAACACTGCATCGCTCTTGACCGGGACCGCACAAAATGCTTCACCGGGCCGCAGGTTGGACATCCCTGCTATATGTATTTTCAATTTGCTCAAAAACTATATGTAATAGGAGAAAACTGAGGCTATTTATAGGAGGTCAAATTCTATAAAGTAAACCTCATTTTCTTCTTGCCCAGAAAAAAAGTTAAAATTTGTTGTGCAGTGTTATTATAACTATTCATGAAGGCACCTTGTAAAATACCTAAGTTATTCGTATTTTCATGGGCTAAACACAGTATTGGCCAGATACATCTGGAATTGAAGTCACCCAACGGTCAACATACAAAGTGTAATGCCAGGTAAGGAGAAGGGGTCTGTCACTGCCCATATTTAAAAGTTATCGGACTACACAGATCAAATCTGTGTTGGTAGAGAAACAATCCAGAAAAACATTGGCTATGAATAAAGACGGAGCCTATTAGAATTATGGATTTTAGTGTATGCTTCATAAGATGGGCTGAGGCAAGAGTAATAGGCACAAGATACACTTTAATGGCTCCTATACTCAATACCTGGGTGAAGGTAAGCAGATACATCTTCACTGGTATCAACTGAAAATCCAGGCTTCAAACCGAGGTTTAAGCAACAAAGGAGTTTTCAATAGATAGTGGACACCCATTTATTTAAGCTTATTCACTATATTCAACATGTTTATTTATTATGTGATGGACTAGGTCAGGAAATGGTTAAGTAGAAGGTGACAGAATGTAGTGGTAAATGGAGATAGCTCTGAGGAAAGGGATGTTACCAGTGGCATGTTCTTGGACCTGTTCTTTTTGACATTTTTGCAAGCAATATTGCTGAAGGGCTGACTGGCAAAATTTGCCTTTTTGCAGACGATACCAAAATCTGCAATAGGGTAAACACCCCTGATGGTGTAGAGAACATTAGGAAGGACCTAACAAAGCTTGAAGAATGGTCCAGAATTGGGGCAGCTAAGATTTCATGCTAAGAAATGCAAGGCCATGTATTTGAACTGCAAAATCCCAAGGGCGAGATCCAAGATGGCTCCTTGTAAGAGGTGTGGTTTGTAGGAGTTCTTACCTTCTTGAGGGATTGAAGCCTTGTCAGAGTTCTGTCCATTGATTATGGGCAAGAAACGAAGGAAAGTCAGGGAGCCTCTCCCGGCTTCCTTTTCAATGCCCGTGATAAGGCAGACAGGGAGATGAGTGTCTATAGCTGCAAATAGATCATCTGTCCTGGCCCGCCGTGGTGATGTCAAGCAGCAGTGTAGAGAGGGCTTCCCTAAGCCCAGTCATACGAGTGACACCTCCTCAGCTAGGAAGCAGTCTGAGGATAGAGCTAAATGAAGCAGGATCTGCAAAGAGAACAGAGTAGTTTCCTGAAGCAACTGGGGGCGTTTTTCTCCCCTAGAATACTCTGAACATTTAAAGATATTATAGGTTAATGTTAACATCCCAGAAGATCAGAGGAAGCAAGCAGCAGTAAGGGTCCTCCTTACTGAGAAAACTGTAAGTGACCTGGTTAGGGCTCAGAGGCCTGTTTCTCATGCTTTATCTGAGGTGGTTATGGAAAGACCAGCCATGGTGGCATTAAAAGCATTTTGGGACAGTGTACAGAGCGTTAACTCTTCTATAATTAGAGTATTTAATGATCAAACTAAGGATGTAATTGCTCTTTCAGAAGCAGTCATTTCACAAGCTCAAGCTATGGATCACTGGGGGCTGAATTTGTACCTTGCTTTCCTTGTATCTGTATGGCAGGGGTAGGCAATTCCGGTCCTCAAGAGCCACAGGCAGGTCAGGTTTTCAGGATATCCACAATGAATATGTATGAGATGGATTTGCATGCACTGCCTCCTTGAGATGGAAATCTATCTCATGCATATTTATTGTGGATATCCTGAAAACTTGACCTGGTTCTCGAGGACCGGAATTGCCTACCCCTGTGTATGGTAACTTATGAGGGTAATCATTTTCAATTTTTTGATCTTAAACAGTTGGAAGATTTTCTTAAGGCTAAAGAAGATGTTGATACAAATGTATAAAGACCAAATCATCACTGTATGATATAGCTTGGGAGTTTTTTGATTTCATTTGATTTCATTACCTGTGCTTATTGTGTATATCTTAGATCTTTTTCTCTACCTGTATCTGAATTCAAGAAAGTTTGGGACAAGTATGTTGGTTCTCTGGGGAAGAGGAAGGGATAGGTTAGCCACTTGGTCTTTATCTGCCTTCATTTTTCTTTGTTTCTAAGGATAGATCATATGTGAAATCCCATCCCATGTATTTTCTTTCATTCAGCTAGTGCATATTTTAGTTTATTAAAGAATTTAGTGTGCAACCAATACATCCTAAACAGATTAACAAGGTGGTTCAAAATAATACATAAAATTTACATAAGGAAGTTTCCCAGATAAATGATGCTATTGGGAGAGCCACTGGGTCAGCAAATGTAGTATTGAGAAGCTGATCCCGAGGAAGCTATTATTTTTTAAATTTATTTTATTTCTTCCATTTGTGCGTCTCACATACCTATACAAGCTGTAGGTGACATTACAGAGAAAGTGGTTAGAAAAGGGTAGGGAGGACTATGGAGGGCAGGAAGGAGTGGAGAGGAGAGAAGCATGTAGAATATTTCATAGAAATTCCTAACTTTACAGATAGGAGCATTTAAATGAATTAAAGGAATATGTAAAAAGGAATAGAAGGGAGGAACCATTAAACAATACAATTCAGGGAAATTCAATTAATAAAATAAAAACAATAGGGGTAAAAACAATGGAATAAAATTTTAAATAATTCATAAACTGGAAAAAAAAAATATCAAATAAATATGCTCTGTTGCCTCAGCATATTTTAAATAATCCCAACGGCAAAAGTCCAGACGGGACAAATATCAGCTCAGGCTTTCCAGCTGCTGCAACCCCGACTCATCGCTTCCAGGCAGAAGATGCACAGAGATAGAACAATCCAGTGTCAGGCCGCACTGCTCTTGGTGGGCGGTGGATGCTTATGGGCAGCTCCCGAAGAATACAGCACTCTGCCTCCATTGGCAGACAACCGGTTATCTAATATAATAAAGAGCTAGCCGCGCATGCGCATTGCTATTTGCGTGTTCTGTGCGTTTAGGTCTGTGGCCGAAGGGGTGCGCATGCGCTCTAATACGTCACCAGCCGATCGCCTCCACAGGCCGCACCGCAGCCAGACGGACCGCGGGAAGGGAAAGGGGGGGGAGGAGGGTTTCGAAGGAGCCGGCTGGCCGCATAAATTATTTTCATTTCAAATCTGCCGCCGCCGCCGCGGCTCCTCTCTCATCTTCCGACATAATATAAGTGCAGCTCATGAGAGGAGCCGCGGCGGTGGCTTTGAAAACGGCTCCCTTAGTTCTTCGCTGGATTTTTTTTAATGTTTAAAACTGCCACCGTGGCTCCTCTCACGATCCCGGCCTGTGTCAGAGAAGGCTTCCGACGCAGGCCGGATCGTGAGAGGAGCCGCGTAGGCATCTTTAAACTTAAAAAAAAAATCCAGCAAAGAACTAAGGGAGCCGTTTTATCTCCATGCTGCTACGAAGGAACAGGTGAGGGGGAGGGAAATGCTGATGCTGATGCACAGGGAGCAGGCAGGCATTGCAGGCAAGCAGAGGGAGAGGGAAAGGGGCTGCTTTGGGGGTAGGGGTGTGCTGGGGGTACACAGCAATCATGGGCAGGGGATCACAGAGCAGGCAGCCATGGCTCAACAAGGGGAGAGGGAAAGGGGGCTGCTTTGGGGTGAGGGGTTTGCTGGACCAGACAGCAATCATAGGGGGGAAACAGAAGGGGGCCACGGAGCAGGCAGGCATGGCACAAAAGGGGGCAGGGGCATTGGGAAACAGGGCTGCTTTGGGGGGAAGGGTGTGCTGGGGGCACACACCAATCATGCCGGGGAAGAGAAGGGGGCCACAGAGAGATAGGCAGGCATGGCGCAATGGAGAAATACAGGCAGGCAGAGCGCAAGACAGAGACACAGACAGAAAGAATGACAGACAGACAGCATCCAAGCACAGAGAGAGAAAGGAAAAAAAAAACAGTCGTCTACTCTAGCACCCGTTGGACAGGGGGAGAACGAAAGAGATGCTGATGGACAGGGGGTTGAAGAAAAGGAACGGAGGACTAATGTTGGACAGGGGGAGAAGGAAAGAGGTGCTGCTAGACAGGGGGGAGGTAAAACAAAGAGACAAGGGCTGCTGCTGCATAAGGAAAGCAGTGAAGGGGTGGTGGTGGACACAGGGGAGGTAAAAGGAAGGGAAAATGGACAGGGGGAGCAGGCAAGGGGTGGTGATGGACAACCAAGGAAAAAGAAAGGCAGAAAGAAAAAAAGCAGCTAAGGAGAGAGAGAGAAAGAAATAAAGACAGACACACACACATATGTTCTAGCACCTGTTAATGTAACGGGCTTAAAGACTAGTTATTATATATTATAGTGGAATGGAGGGCTTCGTCAAGCTAAGCTATTTCAGATAAATTGCCACTATATATATGTTTTTGGCTCAATTTAGGAATTATTTTATATTTATAATAAGAATTGCATTTATTTGAAAATGATTGAAATATTTGTTGAAATAACTGTGGGAGGTATTTCTAACTAATGATGGTCTTTACTATTGCTCATCACATGCAAAAAGATCTTTTCAGTGACCGCTCCAACCTTATGGAATTTGCTACCATTACATCCGGGAAGAAATCTCCATAGACAAATTTAAATCCAATTTTAAAACGTTCTTATTTAAAAATGCTTATGATCTGTAATACCTAGACCTTTAACTGAATAACATTACATTACATTAGTGATTTTTATTCCGCCATTACCTTAAAGGAAGAGCACACCCCTCCTAACCGGAGCCAGGTCAGGTTTTCAGAATATCCACAATAAACATGCATGAGATAGATTTGCATCACAAGGAGGCAGTGCATGCAAATCCATCTCATATATATTCATTGTGGATATCCTGAAAACCTGATCTTGCTCTGGCTCTTGAGGACCGGAATTGCCTACCCCTGGCCTATACGTTCTGTTTTTGTCTACGTCTTAATTTGTGGTATCCCTGAAATTTTAAAATTTTATATTTATTTTCTTTCTACTTTGTATACCGCTTAGAAATTTTTAAGTGGTATGTCAAATTTTAAATAAACTTGGAAACTCATTGTTCATCATTTTTAAGGTGACTGAGCTACTAGTCTTTTCCTCTCAAATTTAATTAATGGTGTTATACTGGTGGTGAAGAATTTATATCTGGCTTACATTTGTTATTTTGCTATTTGAGAGTGCTGTAGTACGCCATTTGTCCATCAAAGTAGATACTAAAGATTTAAGGAGGGTCATTCAGAAAACTACAACATCGACCACCCACTTAAATATTCAACATGAAGTATTATTTTGGATGTGCATAGCACCAGCTCAGTTGCAATGAATTTAATAAGACAAAACTCAGTCAGATATTGAGAGGTCGTGGAGTGCGAGGAAATGTTATACACATGTAGTGGGAGTGCTTTAAAATACCGTAACCCCCTTCTGGGTGTGAGATCAGAAAGATTAATCTGGTGATTTGGGGGAACATCAGTACTCTTAGGATACAGCACCAATTGGTTCAAATGGAGGCTTCATTAAGCTGGAAAGAACAACATTAAGGTCCTAGAATAGAGGGGAAGGTTTGAGAGGTGGTTTCATATTGAAAATCCCCTTCATGAAGCTGGAGACCAAAGTATGGGCAGTAAGAGGCTTTCCTTCGACTGGCGTGTGAAAAGCAGTAATAGCGCTGAGAAGGACTCTGATAGATGTAGACTTGAGACCAGAGTCAGACAGATGGAGCAGATAATCCAACATCAATTCCACTGACAAGAAAGTTGGATCATGATGATGATGAATAAGACTCCAGGAAGAAAACCGAGTCCACTTCTGTTGGTAACATTGTTGAGTGGCCAGTTTCCTGGAGGTGTCAATAATTACATTACATTAGTGATTTATATTCCACAATTACCTTGCTGTTCAAGGCGGATTGCAGAAGAGGATTACGAACAGGCTGAGAAAGATGTGATGAAGTCATCCCCAGAGAAACCAAGTTGTCAGGTGTAATGATTGCAGGTTGGGATGAAGAAAAGCTCCTTGATTCTGTGTAAGCAGAGTAGGAAATATTGGAAGAGGTATGGGCTGAGTTGAAGTAGAAAAGAGTACCAATGTTGTTTGGGCCACCAAGGAGCTATGAGTATCATGGTGGCTGATTCCTGCCTGAGTTTGAACAAAGTTTTTGAGGAAACACTAGAGAAACATTTGCATCCAATCCAGGAGAAATGCATCTGCCTCCAGACGGTGAGGAGAGTAAAGTCTGGAGCAGAACTGGGGCAACCTGTGTTTATGGGGAGCCGCACACAAGTCCACCTGAGGAGTGCTCCATTGCTTGAAGATGGAATGAAGAGTTATGGAGCTGAAAGACCATTCGTGAGGCTGAATAATTCTGCTGAGGTTGTCCGCTAAGGAATTCAGCTTGCCTTGAATGTAGACTGCTCTCAGAAAAAGGTTGCGGGTAGTCGTCCACAGCCAAATCTTTTGAGCCTCCTGACATAGGGGAAGAGAGCCCATGCCTCCTTACTTGTTGATGTAGTACATCACTACTTGATTGTCTATGCGAAGGAGAAGGACTTGATCGCTCAGCAGATGTTGGAAAGCTTTCAGTGCATAAAACATTGTTCTGAGCTCTAGCAAGTTGATGTGAAATTTGTGCTCGGTGGCCGTCCAATGACCTTGCGTCTGAAGACTACTCATGTGCACCCCCCAGGCGTACAGTGAAGCATCCATCATGAGCACCTGCTGATGATGAGGAAGATGGAAGAGGAGATCTCTGGATAGATTGGAGGAGGTCATCCACCAGTGGAGCGAATGCAGAAGAGATGATGTTACAGAGATATGCTGCGAGAGTGGATCTGAGAAGCGAGGGCCCACTGAGGAGGGCGAAGATGCAGTCTGGCAAGTGGGGTGACTTGAACTGTGGAGGCCATGAGGTCTAGAAGAACCATCATGCACCTCACAGAAATTGTTTGGAGCTGAAACATCTGTTGGCAGTGATGAAGCAGAGTGGTTAGGTGATCTGAAGGCTGAAACGCCCTCATGAGAGTTGTTCCAGAATGGCCCCGATGAACTGGAGATGTTGAGTGGGTTGTAGATTGGACTTCGGAAAAATGATTTTGAAGCCCAAGACTTGGAGGAAAGAAATGGTGTGAGTGGTCGCCAGAGCCACCTCCTAAGATGATAAAGCCTTGACCAACCAGTCGTCCAGATAAGGAAATACCTGGAGACCTTGGGATCAGAGTGCTGCTGCCACTACAATTAAGCACTTCGTGAAGACTCTGAGAGAAGATGCCAGGCCAAACAGAAGGACTTTGTACTGGTAGTGACGATGACTGATTTGGAATCGAAGATATTTTCTGGAAGCTAGATGGATTGGTACATGTGTGTAGGCCTCCTTGAGGTCCAGAGAACATAGACATTCGTTCTGAGCAAATAGGGGATAGAGAAGAGCAAGAGACAGCATCCGGAACTTCTCCTTGATAAGATATTTGTTGAGAGCTTGAGACCAGAGTGGGTCGCAGTCCTCCCGTCTTCTTTGGGACCAAGAAGTATCGGGAGTAAAATCCTTGATATTGTTGAGAGATAGGAATTTCGAGTAGGGACATACTTTTGAAAAGATGAAAACTGCTTAACAAGGTGTTTCAAGTAGCAAGAAAAGAAGAAATTATAATTTCCTGCTCTGTTGGCTAGCATTGAGTTTTGGTAGAGGTGCCTGCCAAACTTGTCCATGGTCCTACCCTCTCTGCCAGGAGGAACAGATGCATACACACTAGCCCCAGACAACTTTTTCAGTGTGGACTCCACCACTAGAAACTCATGGGGCAGTTGGGGCTTGTCAAAGCCTGGTAAGTGTACCACATTATAGAGAGACTCCAACTTTTGGGGCTACTAGTATAGAAAGAGGAGTCTCAAATTTCTTATAAAAAGTCTCTTGAAGAATGCCATGAAGTGGGAGCTTCAGCATCTCTTTAGGAGGAAGATCATAATCAAGAGTTTTCAAATATTCTTTGCTATATTTGGAATCTGCCTCCAAGGGAATATCGAGGTCTTTTGCCATCTTGCGCATAAACCTAGAGAAGGAAAGTTTCTCAGAAGGAGATGAGGCTCTGATTAGTGAACGATGAGGAGAATGAGAATCAGAAGAATCCTCCTCTGTAGAAGATGGTGGTTCTGGCTCAGAATCCCCCAATAGGTCAGAATCTCTCAATAGAGAAGATGAACGGAGGAATCGGTGCTGGTGGCTCAGTGTTGAGGCCTCAAGATGCTTAGACTTCCGCGAGGCCTTGCCCAACCATGCCAACGTGGCCTCCCTTGATGTAGCAGAGGAGGACCGGTGCCAAATAGGTAGAATACTTGACTCCCTTGTCGAGGATGTCCACACCGGGAGAGTAGTGATCACAAGAGTGGTCAGTGTCGTGAGCAACTCAAACTGGACCGGTTTCTGGAGAGTTGGTGTTGACAGCTGCCCAAGCGGGGATGGTACCAGTAGGTGAAAATGCTCCCCTAGTTCCTCCCGCAGCAGGTTGTCAATTTTCTGCTTAAGGGAGAGAGCCGATTTGCTTTTTAGCCGGTACAGTTGGGACTTACGCGAGGTCGGCATGACTTGGCTCAATGCAGCTTTGGCCTGCGTCCCGGTGGGGGAAGTGGAAGGCTTCTTAGCCGGCTTACCCAGAGACATGGTGAATTGCGACACTGGAGTCAAAGTCAATGGTTCCGCCATAGCTGAAGATCTCGGTATTATCTTTGTCAGTTGAGTCTTGGTTGGCGTGGGCGAAGTCAGAGATGAAGTCAGCTCCACTTCCATTGCGGCACCAAAAACCTGCTTCTGTTAAAGTAGGTGTTTTTTTAAGGTGCGCTTCTGGAAGGAAGAGCAGCGCGAGCAAGACTTGTGACAGTACTTGGGCCCCATACACTGGAGACACCAGCGGTGAGGATCGGTGACTTATATAGTCTAAGCACAGCGACTGCACTTTTTGAAATCCGGCGGAACATGGACGGGAAGACCGCCGCTAAAAAATCTAACTCGATGATTGAGAGAGTTCAAAAGGCCCCGCCGGACTGAAAGCCCACAACGGCAAAAGAAAAAAATAAAGAGAATTTCTTTCTTGGGGGTTTTGGTTTTTTTTTAGACAAAAACAAAAAAGAGAAATGAGTTACAAATGTCACAATTCGCGAGAGCGGGAAGGCAGCAAAAAGCAGAAAAAATTTTCAACAAACGTTGAATGTGACTTAGCTCCAGGGAAACTAAGAACCTGAAGGGACCACGCACCTACGTCGGGCGGAAAGGCACTCGTGCATGCGCGGTGCGGGCTGATCGCATACTTTCTAAACTTAAAGTTGTGATTCACTTTTCAAGTGTCCGTACCCACATGTGAGAATATGCTGCCTGCTTGTCCTGCGATAATACATATTTCCAAAGATTTATTTCTGAATATCTAGGTTTCATTTGTGCCAGTTTAAATAGCAGCTGAAAAAAAAATATATGTAGATTACTGTGAGAACTCCAAAATTCCCAGTACAAGACTGTATCTTTCATTTTGGTCTAATGATTGGGATTCTCTTATCATAAACTACAAAGATTCCAGAGTTCTCCAAGATCAATAGGGTTTCTAGAATACAATATCTGTCATTAAATTATGCCATGTCTGCAACTGGTTGTACCTGTCCGTCCTCTGTGATTATTTCCTGTATTGTGTGCATTTTAAATATTACCTGAAATTCTAGCAACAGCAGTGAATTCCATAGAATGAGTAGTCTATGGCAGAAACCTGTACTTATCCTATACAGTATATGTGACTTTCCCCCACCACAATGCATGCCTTTAACATGGGTGGATATACAGGTGACCTTTAGCTGGTGAAGCTCAGAATGAGGCTGGGTATTAATACCCAGAATTTTCTCTTTCATACTTTATAATAATTCACATTGTTTCTTAGAAATGCTATAGAAAAATGCTGTTCCCATTTGCTGGCAGAGGAGTAATTTGGATAATGATCCCCTGCTGCTTTGCAATTTTTAGAATCACATCTAACAAATATTTGCTGGAGGGAAATGTAGTGCATGGCAAAGCATAATAAAGAGTTAAGGGGAGAAATGTATCCTAGGGCTTCTGTGCATGTATGTGCAACTTTACAAGCTGAAGTCCTGACATGCAAGTGAAATTAAGGCAGGCACTTGATCAAGCTCTCTATAGAGTGCTGCATGTCAGGACTTCAGCATGTTATGACATACGTGCACAGAAGCCCTAGGATACATTTCTCCCCATAACTCTTTAACATGTTTGGTTTGTTATGCACTACATTTCCATCCAGCTGATCATATAAACTACTGAAGATTTCTGTATTACAAACATTATTTTATCTCCAGCTTCCTCACTATAGCTGGATCCCTGTCCCTAAACATAATACAAAATATTGACACATCATAACAGCTTCATTATTTTAGTGGCGGTTTTTTTGTTTGTTTGTTGGGGTGGTTTTTTTGGTTGTTGGGTTGTTGTTGTTTTTTTTTTTTTTTTGGGGGGGGGGGGGGTTCAACTTTAGGTAAAGTCCCAAATTTTCGTGAAAAGCAACTGGCTTCTTTAGATTCGTTTTCTTTGCTTGTTGTTATACTAACACGTTCTGACTTTCCACAGTATTATAAAGCCTTCCAAATATAAACATAAAACAATATTATGAGGGTCAACCAACCCTTCCCCCTACTCCCCATCACAAAAGCCTCCACGATTCCAACACATTACTCTCATACCACAATAAAACTAGGGAAATAGGGGGGGGGGGAACTCTCACTACGTGCAAAACTGTATCACCCTCTTTTATTTCCAATACATGCAAGTAATACAACCTGACCTCTCGACAAAAGCATGTCACTGCCAGAATAAACACCTGTGGCAGTCAGAACAGGGAAAGGACAATGTTTGTAGCTTCGGTCCCTGCTCCGCCTCCCCTCTCTGCCCTGAGGAATGGTTTACCTGCGAGCCGAGCGCCGGTCCTGGGTGGTGTCTGTCGTGTGGGGTTCGTCACAATTTAGAAATGGCACCTTCTCACCTCTCACTGGCTCCCCTTGGGGGGGGGGGGCGCACTTCATTTAAATACTGCTCGTGATTGGCTCCCAAACAAAAGTTGTGCTCGGCTGCGGTCAGGTGTTCCGTAGTTTTGATGTTCTGTGTTTTTCTTCATACATCTGCACCTATTTTTAATCCATTAGACCGTGCTCAAATGAAAATGAATGACTGTTCTTAGCTTAGATGAACATCTTGTATTTAAGATAAGTTTATAACTAAGGTGCTGCACATTTGTTTTTATACCGGCTTCGTTTTTCACAGATTGCAGCTACCAAAGGGCAGAGAGTTGGGAAAGGAGGGAAGCTCTTCCTTTCTTTAAATTAGACTTGGAAGAAACAATATAATGAAATTTCAATCTGTAACTTGGATTTATTAGCACTGGTGGTGCAAATATTTACATAACTGATAAAAAACACAATTGTATGATGATTATTAATGCAGCATCAGATGTAAAGTTGGAGTCTCATGTGACAAGTGATGTGCATACCTTCTGTCTTCACTTGGTCCAAGCAATGACATACCAGTTTGTCAGTGAGGATGAGGTTTAGCAAAAAAGTTAGGAGCATGAGAAAGAACTGAAAAAAATGTAAGAAAAATCAAATACACAATCTCCTGAGGAAAATGTAAGCCTTTCTCTAGAAATTGTTATGACCTTGCCAAAAAATTACTGTGTTCTAACATGATCTTTCTCATACAGTAAAAGGATTTTGGTTTTCTCTGATAATTATGGATTTCTTGAGACAGCAACATTAGGTTACGTTGGAACATATGACCCACATAATTCTGCACAATAAAACAGGGGAAGCAATTCCACAAAAATCAAACAGGCAAGAGCAAAGTGGAAATGTCCAATCAGATTGGTGCACAAAAAAGTGTCTTTCAACTCATCTGATAAATCCAATGGTCTTTATTAATCCAAAATAGCTCATACATCCAAAGCAACTCAACGACTCGACATGATCATGTTTTGGCCACCCAGCCTGCATTAGGAGTCTTAGGAGTCTTTGGGTATCAAATAGTCTCAAATGGTCTAAAGCAAAACGAACAAACCGTTGCTCCGAATCTGTAACACCACAAAATAACACAGCCTTGCAGTGAAGGAAAAGACATTTTTGGACATTTCCTCTTTTCCTTCACTGCAAGGCTGTGTTATTTTGTGGTGTTACAGATTCGGAGCAACGGTTTGTTCGTTTTGCTTTAGACCATTTGAGACTATTTGATACCCAAAGACTCCTAAGACTCCTGATGCAGGCCGGGTGGCCGAAACATGATCATGTCGAGTCGTTGAGTTGCTTTGGATGTATGAGCTATTTTGGATTAATAAAGACCATTGGATTTATCAGATGAGTTGAAAGACACTTTTTTGTGCACCAATCTGATTGGACATTTCCACTTTGCTCTTGCCACATAATTCTGCATCATGGAATATAGATAGTATGCCTCCTTTGGAGGGGGGGAATGAGGACAGGCAGTATCCTCCTCCTGCTCATTTAGTCATGGGAGTTCTGTCCTGAGGAGCCAATGGAAATTACAACAGAGTGAGTCTCAGCTTAAACTGTGATTTTCAATTTCCATTTACTAACATTTAACAAACAGTCCAGTAGGGGCTGCGAGGTGACCGGAATCATAAAATCCTGACAAGTGAGTTGTGGGGCACAAATGTGTATGGTTGTGACCCAGAGTTTCTATTGGTAAAGGTCTTGGTTTGTTTTTTAAAATTGCAAGTAACCCTGAAATTGGGAACTTCTATCCAGAGCAAGAATTAAAGGCATTAGGAGTGCTTGTGATTTGTTGCTTAAGATAGACTTAAATTGAGTCAAACACAGTAAAGTTAAAACTCCTTGAACTTCTGCTTAAGGCTTAAGAAGGGCAAAGAAACAAAAGACCTGATTGTGAGATTATCCTTTCCCCTTTTACTAAATGGTGGTAGAAGTTTCTACTGCTGGCTAGCGAGGTAAATGCTCCGATGCTCATAGGAATTCTTTGAGCGTCGGAGCATTTACCTCCCTGGCCTGCGGTATAAACCTCCTCCGTCATTTAGTAAAACTCAGCAGATGGCCTTGTGAGGGAGTCTATAGGATGTTACCACTCCCCCTGCGGGATACTCACTCATAATGTAAAAATCACCATAACATAGGGAGCTCCTCCTTAGGAGGAAATATCACAGGAAATAGGAGCCAGGGAAGCAGCTGCCAGGGAGTATAAGATAGAGGGCCAGAACTAGGTTAAGGGGGCCCAGGGGAGAAGAAGGAAAAGGTGATTCCCATATGTACCTTGACTACAACCACTAAACACTCTGCTTAGCTAAGGTAAGCCAACCTTGCCCTTGCCGAACACTTATGAGTCTTGTTTTGAAATCTGATTGAGACCAGGCCTTGTTACCTGTCTCACAAAGGACTTTTTGCAGATTGTGCTTGGGGCATGGCAGCTATAAGCCATGAAACTATAAAGGAGTGTACTGTTCTAAATTGCCAGTAGTGCTTCACTATTTATACAAATTAAATACTAGCTTCTTTTATGAATACTTAAAAAAGATTTTTTTAAAAATATTACTTTACTTATAAATATTAAAATAGTAAATAAATAAATAAGTATATTTGAATATATGTGAAAAAGTGCTCAGTGTCTTGCATGCGAGCCACATTGAGATCATAGAGGGTCCATCATCACACTTTTTAGGCCCTAAATGTGCATTATTTCTGATCTATTAATACAAGCTCAACCAATAAATACTAATATGATCTCTTATACCTTCCCCCAAATTACCCACCTTAACACTTTCCAATTAAACAAATACCATAAATAGATTGTAACCTACCCTCTCTAACTGCATTCCATATGTATTTTTCATACAGTTCTTCACTGTCAGTTTAATTTCCATCCTATAAGTTCACATAGAATTTTTCTTTTTTCAACCATCTTTATTTTCTCTTCTTTATTAATTTCCAGGTACTTTAGTTAGATTGTGAGCCTTCGGGACAGTAAGGGAATTTTTTAAGTACCTTCTTACTTCTCATTTATAATCTTAATGTATATTTTCTTCAAACCGCTTAGAACCTAACGGATGTAGCGGTATATAAGAAATAAATTACATTACATTACATTACATTATACGTTGTTAAACAGTTAAATAAAATAATGCACTTATCTTATTGGATGGTCAAGTCCTGTGGCTCTGCAGGCTTGCTATTCCAATGACGATTCGTGAATATACGTAACCTTGGTGCATATAGTGCAAATGTGCAAAAATAAGAAATTTTCACAACTCCCCAGGTGAAATTTTCAAATCCTCCATGCAAGAGATAAGACACTGAGCACTTTTTCACCTATATTCAAATATACTTATTTATTTATATACTATTTTAATATTTATAAGTAAAGTAATATTAAAAAAAAAATTTTATGCAAGTATTCATAAAAGAAGCTAGTATTTAATTTGTATAAATAGTGAAGCTATAAGCCATGAACACATCTCAGGATGGGAAGGGGTAAAACGTGGACCTGACGGACCTCGCGGATCTAAAACCGCACGTCGTTAAAAATCTGAGGTCCGTGTCCGTGCCGCTTGTAGTTTCTGTCTCTTACAGGCCTCTATGATATTTTAGCTCTGATGGATCCATCTCAGCATAGGGAGGGAAAAGTATTAGGATCCGTCAACGCTAAAATCTCATAGAGGTCTGTCAGAGCCAGAGACTTCTTATGTATAGGTTTAAGTCTGCCGGATCTTATTATTACCATTTTGCGCTCTGCGTATCCTTTAAGCCCGATATAGAATTTGGCTTTGACAGACCTCTATGAGATTTTAGTGCTGACGGATCCTAATACTTTTCACTCCCTATGCTGAGATGGATCCGTCAGATCTCAAATGTCATAGAGGTCCTTTAAGAGACAGAAACTACAAGCGGCACGGACACAGACCTCAGATTTTTAAGGACGTGCGGTTTTAGATCCGCGAGGTCCATCAGGTCCGTGTTTTACCCCTTCCCTCTCAGGACTTTTGCTTTGAACAAAGAGACTGTTCCTTGTATACCTGACCTTGAGAAATAACAGGATGCAGGGGTTTTGAGTCAGTAAAGAGCTTTTCCTTACTGCTTGTGATTTTTGTCTGGCTGTGTGGGCACAGGCCCAAACCCAAACCTTGCTCACACTGTTACATGTGGTGTCAAGATTGAAATTCTGCTGTCATACGAAGGGAAGCTGTTACCCAACTACAAATAATTATGAGCGGTTGTACTATTATGTGTGCATGGAGATCATAGACAGTATCCTACAGTCCAGATGTTCATCCAGACTCAAGTTGGGCAAGCCCTGCCATGGCTTCCCTATACAATTGTCTTTGGCTGTGCCTTCCCAATGTTTGGAGCTATCTGGGCTCAGTTAACTGCTGGTCCCCAGAGAAAGGAAGCCTAAAACCCACTGACAATGGCAGGGGGGAAAATTGCACTGCCTCCTGAACTTGGGGACTGCAGTTGATGAGGGTCCAATATCAGAAGAAGAACAGGATACCCCAGGCCCATTGGATTGGCTGCCCAAGTGGAGAGGAGGTGGTTCCCCAGGGGATTTTAAGAGAGCCCAGGCCGAGAATGAGCCCCTTAGGACTGTCCAGGCTCAAGCAGTGACTGTGGATGGGAACCCCATGGACAATCAAGATCCATTTAAGATAGCACCCCCCCCATACTTCATAATTAACTCAGAAAAAACAAAGATTTTTGTAGCTTCACTGCACCCGTTTGATACTAAAACATCATTGCGTATAAATAAATTCAGCTATCCTATTCAATCTACCATTAAGGTTTTGGGAATAATACTGGACCAGGGCTTGACTATGAAAAACCAGGTGGACTCTTTGGTCAGAAAGGGTTTTTTTTACTCTTTGGAAGCTTCGGTCCATTATGACAGTGGTTCCCAACCCTGTCCTGGAGGACCACCAGGCCAATCGTGTTTTCAGGATAGCCCTAATGAATATGCATGGAGCAGATTTGCTTGCCTGTCACTTCCATTATATGCAAATCTCTCTCATGCATATTCATTAGGACTAGCCTGAAAACCCAATTGGCCTGGTGGTCCTCCAGGACAGGGTTGGGAACCACTGCGTTAGGGTGTATTTTGATGTTTCATCATTTAGAGTTTTGGTACAGTCTCTTATGCTAAGCCAGCTTGATTACTGCAATATTGCCTATTTGGCAATTTCCCAGAAGAATATGCAACGATTGCAAATAGTACAAAATGCGGTGGTCAGGCTGATTTTTAGGTTGAAGAAATATGATCACATAACACCCTCCTATCAAGTACTGCATTGGCTACCAATGGAGGCGTGGGTGAAGTTTAAGTTTGGTTGCTTCAGTTTTAAAGCTTTGTTTGGTTTAACTCCCAAATATATAATTGAGCTTTTCTCTTTTGCAACCAACAGACATAAGAGAAACTCACATCTGAATTTTGTTTTTCCACCTGTTAGAGGATGTCAACTTAAAAACCATCATCAAAATCTTTTTTCATATCAAGCAGCGTTATGGGGTAAGGATTTAGAACAATTGTTTTTGCTTACTGACACTTATGGGGAATTTAGGAGATATCTAAAAACATATCTGTTTTCAAAGTATTTAGGCAGCTAATTCATAAAAATTTTATTATGCACTATTTTGACCATTTTAGAGTCTCTAATTATTGGCAGAAAATAATATCAAATATTGAACTAAGGCCAGTACCGGGCAGACTTGCACGGTCTGTGTCTGTATATGGCCGTTTGGTGGAGAATGGGCTGGGGAGGACTTCAATGGCTGGGAGGGTGTAGATGGGCTGGAGTAAGTCTTAACAGAGATTTCGGCAGTTGGAACACAAGCACAGTACCGGGTAAAGCTTTGGATTCTTGCCCAGAAATAGCTAAGAAGAAAAAATTAAAAAATTTAAATTGAATCAGGTTGGGCAGACTGGATGGACCATTCGGGTCTTTATCTGCCGTCATCTACTATGTTACTATGTTACTATTCAACTTTTTTAAATTTTTTTAACTATTGTAAACTGCATAGAACTTTACGGCCTTGCGGTATATAAACTGATTATTATTATTATTATCTGCTGTATAAGGTGGCCAAGGGAACTCTGGAGGAGGAGGTAGAGCATCCCTACCGCAGGCAAGTCATGCAGTTAGCCCAAAAGTCACCTGCTAGGAGTCACTTGGGAGATGAGAAAACCCGCAAATGAATTTTGGCCCAGTTTTTCAGGCCTGATGTATATAAACAAATAGAATTATTCTGTCAATCCTCTCCAACCTGCCAGTTGAGTATTCCTGCAAGGGTTCTATTAGCCCCTCTCGGTCAACACTTCTTTTGAGAGAATGGCTATGGACTTTGTGGGACCCCTGGAATGCAGCATGCAGGGCAACAAGTATATTTTAGTTATTCTGGACTATACCACTTGATATCTAGAGGCACAATATGAAGGTCAATATGGTGGCCACTGCCTTATGGGAAGTCTTCTCCAGGATGGGAATTCCTATGGCAATACTGACTGACCAAGGGACTACCTTTATGTCCAGGATCATGAAGCAGATGTGTGCCTTGCTAAAGCTGAAGATGTCCATTTACCATCCACAAACGGATGGCCTGTGGAGTGTTTTAATAAAACACGCAAATGCTGAGAAAATTTGTGGCTGGGATTCTCTCTGTATGTGCTGTTTGCCATTGAAGAAGTACCCCAGAGATTGACAGGATTTTCTCCATTTAAGTTCTTATATGGGCAGAGGCCAAGAGGAATTTTGTATAAGGTTCAAGAAGCCTGGGAGGAAGAACCCAATCGAGGGAGGAATTTAGGAGAATATGTACTCCTATACTGGAGAGACTGAAGAAGGCCAGAGAAGCGACTAAACTCTGCTTGGAGAAGGCTCAAGTGGGGCAAGCCTGATCCTACAACCAGAAAGCTGTGCAAAGGACCTTCCAGCCAGGAGACAGAGTCTTGATCCTCCTGCCATCCTCTGAAAACAAGCTATTATGTAAGTGGCAAGGACCATATGAAATAGTGGAGAAGACTGGACCTGTTAACTACAAGGTGGCCCAACCCAACAAGAGAGATTTGGCAAAGGTCTTCCATATTAGTCTATTAAAGAAATGGATTCCAATGACTGCAACATTAATCCAGAAGGATGACTTGGCCCAGAGGTCCTGACTGAGCCAGGATCCCTACACATTCCCTTAAATGATCAGCTTTCTGCTCCACAGAAGTTTCTGGAGCTAGGTGTTATTGAGGAGTCAGCAAGTAACTGGTCTTCCCCCATCATGTTGGTGCAAAACCAGATGGGAGCAGCCGGTTCTGCATCAGATTTTGAAAGGTGAATGCTTTCTCCAAACTATTCTGTACAGGAAGTCAGTGGAGAAAAATACTACAATTTGGTAGTCATCAGCCATATAAATTAAAATCTAACTTACCAGTGGGACAGTTCCTCAGATTGAGACAAATTTGTACAAAGGAGGAGGAATTTCTTAAGCAGTCCAAAATCTTACAAAGTCGGATTGCCCAATGAGGCTATCCCAATAAATGCATTCGTAGGGCTTTTCTTCAAGCTAAGTTCGCCAATCGTGATCTTTTGTTACAAACTGGCAAAGTCCTAATTCTGATGATACATCGGTTTATGTAATGCCCTATTATGATCATTCAGAAATTTGGATTCAAAGCATAAGAGAACATTGGCATATCATGCAAATGACTTCCAACGTCTTTGATGAGTTTGCCACAATAGCATATAATAGAGGTAGGAACTTGGGCGAATGCCTAGCAAAAAATAGATATAGGACTGATG
The DNA here is from genome assembly GCF_902459505.1 of Geotrypetes seraphini. Taxonomy (NCBI): domain Eukaryota; kingdom Metazoa; phylum Chordata; class Amphibia; order Gymnophiona; family Dermophiidae; genus Geotrypetes; species Geotrypetes seraphini. Next base: position 304,258,404 of record NC_047085.1, on the reverse strand, counting down.
GAGGATATCAAGTAACAACTGGCACACATAATAAATGTAATAATTGTCAATGGTGTGATTTCACCATTGAGGGTACTGGGTGGTTGCATTCAGGGAAAGATATACGAACTGAGTCAAAAACAGTCTCCACATGTAAATCATCTAATGTAGTCTATGCGATTACCTGCCCTTGTGGGTTTATATATGTGGGAAGTTAAAAGGGGATAGATTCCGTACAAATGTATGGAAGTTCTTCTTCACCCAGAAAGTGGTAGAAAACTGGAACACTCTTCCGGAGGCTGTTATAGGGGAAAACACCCTCCAGGGATTCAAGACAAAGTTAGACAAGTTCCTGCTGAACCAAAACGTACGTAGGTAAGGCTAGTCTCAGTTAGGGCACTGATCTTTGACCTAAGGGCCACCGCGGGAGCGGACTGCTGGGCACGATGGACAACTGGTCTGACCCAGCAGTGGCAATTCTTATGTTCTTAAGGAGCAGTCGTCCGGTACATATAAGACTTAATGAGAACAAATCTAGGCTACGTAATGAGAATGTGCAGGCTCCTTTGGTCCAGCATTTGTTGGATACTAACCATAACATACAAGATATTCATTGGAGATGATCAGGTTGTTGCTGGGTGGGAGGGTGGCAATTTAGAAAAAAGATTGAATTTTGCAGAACAACGATGGATCTTTACTTTAAACACTGTTGCCCCGTTGGGCCTTAATATGGAAGTTGAATGGATGACTCTGATCTGAGGTCCTGATTGGCTGTCGGTAGTGACATCAGTTAGTATTTAAATTCTTTAATAGACGCTGCGGCCATCTTTGAACTAAAACACTGCAGTTGGGATGGTACGTGGTTATTGTGAAGAGGTAGGAGCATAACCTTTTCTAGTTAGAATTAGATATTCAGGTATTAATTTAGACTGAAAAAACTTCTTACATTGTCTGTTTTGAAAGTGCAGGGGGCTGATCTTGAGAAAGTCTAGTTACAAAACATGTCAGCCAGTCCCTTCCCGGCAATGAGAAGTGTTACTTATTGAAGCATTAACTAGAGATATGACTTCAAGCTAAGTAATTTTGGCTTCATATATGAATTTAATGATGTATACTAACCAAGATGGTAGTATTTATAGAAGAATTAAATAAAAAAAATTAAATTATTAAATTATATATAAAAAAATTAGAAAAACATATTAAGTTAAGTTAAATGAAAGCAGCACAGATGATGAATATATGCCGCTAGTGATATATACAGCCTTTCCAATCGCATACAGCTGGTGGTGGCATGTCTGACGTGTCTGCTTACAATTTGAAAAGTATATAAATTTAAAAGATTTAAGATGCTGCATTTTGGGGCATTCTCCAAACTGGAAGCATATCCCATGCCAAGAGTCAGTGAGCTCATTGAGAGACTGGGAGGAGCCCAGGTCATTTCTACTCTGGATCTGACTAAGGGATAGTGGCAGGTACCCCTTACGCCGACTGACAAGAAAAAGACAGCCTTTTCCATACCCCCAAGGCCTCTTCCAGTTTACAGTCTTTTGGCCTTCATGGAGCCCCTGCTACCTTTCAGTGCTTGGTTGACCAGCTTCTCAGACCTCATGGAGACTATGCAGCTGCCTACTTAGACAACATTGTCATCTATAGTAAGTACTGGAGGACCCATCTTATCCTAGTGCAAGCAGTTCTGGACAGTTTGTGCACTGCTGGGTTGACAGCAAATAATAATTTAAAAAAATACTTCCTGGGAGAACAGAAGGATCAGTACCTGGGGTACTTGGTGGGGAACGGCCAAGTGAAATCTCAAATCCAGATCTGGAAGATAGAAACCATTACCCAGGCGCCAGTCCCCCAGACCAAGAAATAGGTGCAGACCTTTGTAGGGCTCATTAGATACTACAGATGATTTATCCCAGGGTATACTGAAAAGGCAGAACCCCTGACCCCTGACTACTACAGAAGAATTCCCCAGACAAGGTGCAGTGGACATCATTGGACGCAGCATTTCAAGCTTTGAAGGATGACATCTGCTTGGAGCTGGTTCTAGTTGGCCTGGATGTCAACCAACCTTATTTTGGTCCAGATCAAGGCCTCAGAAATTGGACTTTGGGCCATTCTGGCCCAGGTGCAACCATGATAACTTTATAATTTATGTAGTACAGAAGGAAATATATTTCTGTTTCTCTAGTGTTGCATTGCAGAGACTATGCAGAGTACTGATTAAGCCTGGAATGTGAGAGGGGAACTGGAAGATTATTTTATTTTTTAGCATGGGTTGGGTACTTCCAAAGAACTTGTTAATGCAGAGTGAGTTACTGTTAGTGAGGTAACAACAGAATTTGCATACCATTGTACTTCGTAAGATATAATTGTGTATTTTTGCTTTTGTACATGTTTTATAGATCAATAATAATAAAAAGTTTATAAATACAACTGATATTTTAAACTTTTAGTTTATCATATAGGAGGGGCCATTGAAAAGTTCTCAGCCCAACCAACAAAGTCGGGGCAGTCTCCATCGAGGGCTTTACACTTAGGGCTCCTTTTACTAAGCTGCGCTAGCGGTTTTAGCGCGCGCTTAGTGCGTCCTACACTGCCGCGCGTGCTAGATGCTAACGCCTCCATTGAGTAAGCATTAGTTTTTCCACATAGCATAGGGGTAGTGCATGCTAATCTGCAGTGTGCGCTAAAAACACTAGCGCAGCTTAGTAAAAGAAGCCCTTAGTCCAGCGATTTTCTACTTTTTTCATTCTATATTTTTCTGACGGAATGAAAAAAGTACAAGGCCCGGATTCTCTATATAGTGCCAATATCAGTGGCCTCCTAAAAAGCGGCCACTGATAGTGTGTCAATCACACAACAGCACCATATAAAGAACTGCGCCTCTGGGAAAGATAGGCGCCAGAAATGTAGGCCAGGGTTTTCAAGGCCTACATTTTTTGTGCATATCTTTGTCGTGAATCATGCCTATGTAGACACTTTATGCGGCGTAACAATACTTCCGGCGTTAGCCATGCCCACAGTGGCATTAGGTAAAGCACCTATTTAGGTGTGATTCCGGCACCTATTTTTTTTTTTTAGGCACCAATAGGCCTCAGTGTTATAGCCCTCAATGGAGACTGCCTCAACTTTGTTGGTTGGGCTGAGAACTTTTCAGCAGCCCCTCATATACTATTGAAATTTTACTATAAAAATTTGCAAAAAAAAAAAAATCAATTGAATGGTCAGGCACAATTCCATGTTGATAGAAATTGATTTATTTCTGATATGTAAAACTTTGTGAAATAATAGTTATAATTAGGACAGTAATAAAAGAACATGTGCATATGGCAAAGCTTTTGTCCCTTTTAAAATTATTCACCTAGCCTCATCATTGGAGGGGACCAGTAATGTTCGGTGACATTTATAGCAGGGGATTCAAAATTGTATAGGCCTACTAAGTCTACTTAGTGCACTGGTTTATTTCCCTAATCCCAAATATTGTCGTTATAAAAAGTTTTTTGACCGATCTGTGGCCTATCAAACAGGTAAAGTTCAAGTATGGTTAGATCAGGGATCTCAAAGTCCCTCCTTGAGGGCTTCAATCCAGTTGGGTTTTCAGGATTTCCCCAATGAATATGCATTGAAAGCAGTACATGCACATAGATCTCATGCATATTCATTGGGGAAATCCTGAAAATCCGACTGGATTGCGGCCCTCGAGGAGGGACTTTGAGACCCCTGGGTTAGATGATTTCATTTGACAGACTGCCTCTTAGTGCACTTTTAGAAAATCAGTTAAGACCCATTTGTTCAAAAGAATTTGTTACTTGATTGTAGACTATGTCAGTTTTTATATTGTAGTTTTATAAATGGAATATTGTACTGTGCCTTCTCGAATGCTTTGTATTACCACTGAAATGTTCAGTCTTCTTACTCTGTGAACCGCCTAGAACTTTTTGGGGTGTTGGCGGTATAGAAAAATAAAGTTATTATTATTAGATGAGCTAAACCAGGGGTGATCAACCTCAGCCCTTGCAAAGTCAGGTCTTCAGGATATCCACAATGAATATGCATGAGATCTATTTTCATACCGTGGAAGAAGTGCATGCAAATAATCTCATGCATATTCATTGGAGAAATCCTGAAAACTCGGCTAGATTGAGGCTCTCGAGGACTGAGATTGGACACTCCTGTGCAAAACATTAGTGCAATACATACCCTTAACCAAGGTCAATGTGTTCACTGTGTGTGCTGAACAATGTCACGCCTTGGTCTCTTTTTGAGAGTCACCTATAACATTTGCTGCTTCTCCTTTTGACTTCTGTATTGAGGTGAAGAAACTTAAGTTCCGTATCACTACCACCTTTCCAAAATCTAATCTAATCAGAATTTCTGAATCACACTTATCCAGTACAGGTTCAAGGAGATTTACAAGGTAAGAGACCCATGCAGGAACATGGAGATGGTTATATTACATTGTAGAGGAATGTTACATTGTTGCAAAATCTATCCTTCAGAGTTATACACAGCCTGCATTATGTGGTGTGGAACTGCAGATTCCATTAAAAACACACACACACACAGAACAAACTTAGCAATACAGACTGTGTGATATTTTGAGCCCGAAGCAGCAAGTTATTGTGGACCCACAAATATGAGGCAAAAGTAGAAAGCAGCAAACACATGACCTCCTGGGTGCATGCACTAAATATCTGGGCCTAATTCTGTCCACAGCTGTCAGTGTTTAAAAAAATAAAAATAAAAAAAAATGCTGACCACCGTAGGCTGAATATTATGCTTAGGTCTGAAAATGGAAATCTACATATGTTATTGTGGGCAAATAGTACATGCAGTGGTTATCTCCAGGCATTCTTTTAATCCTAGAAATGAAAGGGGTGGGAGGGGGGAAGAAGATAGTGTCAGGCACTATCTAAAATAGGATTTATATTGAGGCAGACCCTCCAAAACATAGCAGCCAGGCTAATATTTTCAGGACTGAGAAAGTATCACCTCATACATCTCAAATTACACTGGCTCCCCACTGAGGTAAGAACTCCCATTATACTACATATGGTGATCTATCTGATCTTTCATGGTGAAACCCCAGACTACATGATGAACATACAGTAGTCAAACTACCATCTAACAAGAATTATAACCTGATCAGCATCCACTTAAGACTGAGATTCCCATACCCCAGAGGAATCAAATACAACACAACACAATCTACAACGTTTCCATATCAAATGGCAAAATGGTGGAACTCTCTGCTAACACAACTACGAACTTCTCCTTCCTATGAAAATTTTCATAAGGACCTGAAAGCGTACCCATTTACAAAATATCTCATTTAAGCTAAATGACTTTTTTAGCAGAGGTTCAGAAATCCTATACCTCTTACGAGATTCCACCAAACATAACAGACAGTCAGACTATCTGGATTCCAATACTGTGATATATTTATCCCTTAATATAAGTTTGTAGTTCCTGAATATGACCCCCAAAACAAGAATGTAATTCCTGGATATGATCAGTAATTTCTTAACCTATAAATCACATTCAACTTCTGGGCTATATTAGTGAGCCATAAATATTTAAAGAGATGTAATCTTTGTGAGTGATATTGTGGAAGGGCTCTCTTGTAAGATTTGCTTCTTTATAAATGATACCAAACTCTGTAATAGGTTAGATTCTCCAGAGAGTATAGACGGTATGAGGAGGGATCTAGCAAAGCTTGACAAATGGTCCAGAAATTGGCAATTAAGATTCAGTGCTAATAAATGCAGGGTCATGCACTTGAGCTACAAAAACTCAAGATAGTGGTAGAGTATAGAGTATGAAATACTTCTGTGTACGAAAGAACAATAGAATTTGGGGGCAATCGTATCTGACAATCTTAAGGTGGCCAAACTGGTGAAAAAGGCGATACCCAAAGCCAGAAGGATGCTTAGGTACATAGGGAAAGGAATGGCCAGCAGGGGGAAAAAAGTAATAGTGTCTACAAATCTCTGGTGATGCAATTTTGGAGAACACACCCAGTGGCGTAGTAAAGGGGGATAGTCTGCTCCGGGTGCCGTCTTCGTAGGGGCACCAGCATCCTTCCACCTCTCTGCTCCCCCCCCCCCACGTTCCTTCCCTGTCCCCACTACTGCATGCATGTGTCACTTCCCTAACCCCTGTACCTCATTAATATTCACGGCATGAGCAGCAACCCCAACCTGCTGCTTGTGCCAGCGTTGGCTCTTCCTCTGACATCACTTCCTGGACCCACGACTAAGAAGTGATGTCAAAGGAAGAGCCGATGCTGGTACAAACAGCAGGTTGGGGTTGCTGCTCACTCCACAAACATTAACGAGGTACAGGGGAAGAGAAGGGTGCATGTGGGGCAGGAGGAGATGGGGAAGGAGCGGATGGAGGTGGGGGTGGAAAAGAGGGTGGGGGGAGGGGAACCACTGTCCTGGGCACCTCTCATCCTCACTATGCCACAGACCGCACCTTCAAAGAGATTAGAAAAAAACAGGATGGAGGGCAGCTATAAAATTGGTCAGTGTTGTCTGTCAAAGCCCTACCTAGGAAATGGCCACACTAGAATATCAGAAAACAAATTGAGAAAACTAAATAAGCTGGATAAGTACAGATCAATCCTACAAAAACATTCAGGGGCATATTCTATAAAGGTCACCTAAAGTTAGGCATCTAAAATTGGGCACCTATCTTAGGGCTCCTTTTACTAAACCTCGGAAGAACTTCTTACCACAGACTTGAGAGGTAAATGTTCCGACACTCGTTCAATTCCTATGAGTGTCGGAGTATTTACCTCGCTGGCCAATGGTAAAAAGCTCTTCAGTGGTTTAGTGAAACCCAATGTTAATTAGTAAATTCCTATGGAATCATGACGGTCTATAAAAGTGGGTTCATTAATTTTTTGTGTTTTAAATGTTAAGAGGGCAATTTTATATGTGATCCAGTGAGGGATAGGTAGCCAGTGTGCTTTTTTCACTAGAGGAGTAACATGGTCATATTTTTTTAAATTTGTAATTTTTATGGTGGAGTTTTGGATCATTTGAAGGCATCTGATATCTTTTTGACATAGACCTTTATAGAGTGAGTTGCAATAATCAATCTTTGAGATAACTAAAGATTGTATCAGAATATTAAGTAATTGGGAATCTAGGACAGAAGCTAATGAACGTTACATTCTTAGTTTGTAAAAACAGTTTTTAACAAGGGCGCTAATTTATGGGCGATAGGTAAGCATGTTATCAATGATGACACCTAAAATTTTGATTGAGGAGAGTAATTCAATAGGAGTGTTTTCAATAGACAAAGGGGCAAGAAGAAGAAGGTTATCCTTCCATGGAAAGATGACACAGTTTGTTTTGTTGATACTGAGAGAGAGCATGTTACAATGGAGCCATTCTCTGATTATTTCTAGCTTAGAGTTGATAGAATTGATATTAGCAAGATTGGAAGGATCAATAGTGTGGAGAATTTGTATGTCATCGACATACGCAAAGACTGAAAAATCAATTGACTGACAAAGAGTTAGTAATGGAGCTAGATAGATGTTAAAGAGAAGTGGAGATAGTATGGAACCCTGCGGAATGCCATAATTATTTTTAAAGGAGAAAGATGTATTGAAAAGTACTGTGGAAAACCTATCAGAAAAATAAGATCGGAACCATTCAAGAGTTTGATTGGTTAGGACCAATAGAAGCTAATCTTTGAAGAAGGAGCTGGTGATCAATGATATCGAAGGCTGCTGCTAGGTCAAGAGAGATAAGAATAACCGATTTGTGTTGATCAAGAAAGTATTGGATAGTTGTTGTGAGCCCTAGGAGAGAATTTTCAGTGGAATGGTTTTTGCAGAAACCAGTTTGGTTGGGGTGTAATGTTTGAGTTTTATCAACAAAGTCGGAAACCAAAGTAGGATCTTTATTTGGCTTAGGCAAAACAATTACTATTGATTCAGCCATAGTACCTTTAATATCACCTTTTATAAGTTGTGTCTGATATAAATTTAGTAAATATGGGGAAAGGACATTTTGAAATGTTTTATAAAATTCTACTGTATAACCATCACCACCTGGAGCGGATCCAACTCTAAGAGATCTCAACGCTGTTTCTAATTCTTTTAATGATATAGGTTCATCCAAACTCCGTTTTATATGATCAGGAACCTTAGGTCCAATAATTAAATCTAAAAAATTTTTACCATCTTTTTGCCTCTCCAAATAAGGCTCGGAAGAATACAGGTCCTTATAAAATTTTAGAAATTGCTTTAAAATTATATCCGTTTGATTGGTTATTATACCATTATCATCTTTTATCCCATTAATGTTAGTTCTTCTTTTTTTGCTTTAAGATAATTTGCCAATAATCTTCCCGCCTTATTAGAATTTCCATAATACATTGTCTGTTTGGAAAACAAGTCTCTTATCATTTTTGAAGCTAATTCGTTATATTTACCTTTTGCTTTCAAAAGAGCTTGTAATACATCATGTTCCCATTTGCTTACCAATTTAGTTTCTAGTATTTTAATTTCTTTTTCTAACTCTATATACTGTTTTTTAATCTGTTTCCTAACAAAAGCCTATATCTTTAATAAATGTGGATAATAAACTTTTGGCGAAAATTTTGGCTTTGAGATTAGCCAAAGCTCTCCCACATATTATAGACACGCATCAGATGGGTTTCGTTGCTAAAAGACATTCCTCTAATAACTCTAGATTATTGTTTCATATGTTAAATTTATCAAAAAAAATGGATGAACCGGCTTTTACAGTTTCCTTGGATGCAGAAAAAGCGTTTGATAGGGTAGAATGGAATTTTATGTATCAGGCTTTAGAATGGTTTGGTATAGGTTCTGGATTTATACAAATGGTAAAAACATTGTATAGCTTCCCGATTGCAAGATTAAATATTAATAATATGATATCTGATGGTTTTCAGTTGCAGAGGGGAGTTAGACAAGGTTGTCTTTTATCTCCTTTGTTATTTGATGTTGTATTAGAACCCTTATTGTTAGCAATACAGCAAGCAAGGGGGATACAGGGTATTCCATATTCTGATATGGAATATAAAATTTCGGCTTATGCGGATGATATTTTACTTTATTTGAGGAATCCAGAGTCTACCTTATCTTGTCTATTGGAATTAATTGATATGTTTGGCAAATTTTCAGGTTATAAAATTAATTGGAGTAAGTCTGAACTTATACCTTTAAATGTTCATTGTGTAAAATGATTATTTGACGCTTTTCCGTTCATATGGAAAGAAGAAGGATTTAAATATCTTGGCATTCAAGTTAAAAATACAATTGAAGATACAGTAAAAGAAAATGAAAAATTTGTATTGAAAAGAGTTACAGAGTTATGTGAGCAATGGAATCCGTTACATCTTTCTTGGTGGGGGAGAGTTCAAACTATTAAGATGATGATCTTGCCTGTAGTTTGCTACCAAATGAGTATGATACCTATTTATTTTCAGGGGTCCTTTTATAAAAAGCTTAATAGCATTTTAACGAAATTTCTTTGGCTTGGTAAAACGCATAGAATAGCTTTGGTATCTTTGCAAAAATCAATTAAGGAGGGAGGGGTAAATTTTCCAAATTTTTATAGGTACCATCAAACCTATATTTTACGTCAGGGTATGTATTGGATCCTCCCAGAACTGATAGATAATGCACCGGATTGGTTATATTTGGAATGGCGCCTTATGTTTCCCCTAAATTTAGTTCATCTTCCAAGTATCAACATGCCTAGAAGATACAGAGAAAATAAGATATTAATGGATACTTGGAAAACGTTGAGGTTTATTAGTAAATTAACACCTGTCCCAATAAACAAGTCAACTAATCAGTCTTTATGGATAAACTCCAAGATTAAAATTGGCGGAGCTCAAATCCTTTGGAAGGAATGGATTATTGCAGGCATTAGATCTCTGAATGATGTTATTTCGGAAGGTAAACTACTGGAATTTTCACAATTGCAACATAGATTTGGTCTTAGTAAAAAACAAAGTTTTAAATGGTTGCAATTGAAGCAGGCCATTCAGGTTGGGTTCCCTGAATGGAAAACATTGAATAATCAATATAGTTTAGAGTTCTTATGCTTCCAAGCAGACTTCCTAGGGCATCAAGCCGCATTGTGGTATAAATTAATATCTGGATATTTGAATAAAAAAACCAAAAAATGGTCTAAGAGACATTTGGAGCATTGAGATTAAGCATCAAATTACTGCATCTCAATGGCCACTAATTTGGTCTTGGAGAATGAGATGTACAGTGTCAGCATCTATGAGACAAACTTGGTTCTTTTTATTACATAGAGCTTTTTGGACCCCTACACGTTTGCAAAAATTAGATAGTTCTAAGTCCAATAAATGCTGGCACTGTAATCTGGAACCTGGGACGTTGGATCATTTATTATATCATTGTCCCTACATTAAAAGTTTTTGGAATGCAATTTGGCCACAAATTAATAAATTGATGGAAAATCATGTAGCAATATCATATGATACAGTGTTATTTGGAATGATGATGAGAAAAAAAAGTCAAATTTCACCAGAAAATAACAAGCTTAGAGGGACATATCCTAAATTTATAAAAATATGGGGGCCATTGACAAAGTATTGTACTGAATGAATAATAGGATTTATCTTCTTCTTTTCTTCTTTTTCTTGTCTTCTTTATGGCACACATGGAGGGGGGTAGTGAAAATAATTTTACATAACATGTTATAATATGGTATACAATATGTATAAGGTGATTGGAAAGTACTTGAAGGGTGGGGGGTGGGAGAGGGGATAAAAAAAATTTGTTCAGAATATTATGTAATAGATATAAAAGTGATATTGTGTATTCATTAGTTGTAACTCAATATTTTGTACACTTCATGTAAAATATGAAAATGAATAAAGAATTATAAAAAAAAACAAACACAAAGTCGGAGAATTGATTGTATACACAGTGGTACAAATTAATATCTGGATATATGAATAAAAAACCAAAAACTGGACTTAGAGACATTTGGAGCATTGAGATTAAGCATCAAATTACTGCGTCTCAATGGCCACGAATTTGGTCTTGGAGGATGAAATGTACAATGTCTGCATCTATGAGACAAACGTGGTTCTTCCTGTTGCATAGAGCATTCTGGACCCCTGTTCGTTTACAAAAATTAGATTGCTCTAAGTCTAATAGATGTTGGCATTGTCATCTCGATGTGGGGACTTTGGATCATCTATTGTTCTATTGTCCATTTATTTTGGCTTTTTGGAAATTGATTTGGGGCCAAATAAATTGCTTGTTAGAGAATCATGTGGCATTATCGTATGACACAGTTTTATTTGGCATGTCTGAGAGCTAAGAGCCAAATATCTTCCAAAAATAATAAACTTTTACTGATTCTGACAGGAGTTGCCATTCAGCAAATAACGTATAATTGGAAAAATTGTAACAAATTGAATTATAGATTTTGGTGGAGTTCAGTGTGTCATATTTATAAAATGGAAAGAGCATTAGCTGTTCAAAAATGATATTTTAATAAAATTTCAGGATGTGTGTGGGCCATTAATAAATTATTCTAATGAATAGATATCATTTTTCCCTGATTAACATAAATGAAAAAATGGGTGGGGGGGGGTTGATTTTCATTATTTGTTATGAAGGGAAGGAAAGAATTTGTTATATTATATGTATTATTTGATATTAGAATGGTGGGTGAGAAGGGGATAAATCTTATTTAATGAGAAAATCTGTGGAATTTCAAGTGATGTATTAAGTTAAAATGTTGTTACTTTCTGTGCACTTGATGTAAATATAAAATGAATAAAGAATTAAAAAAATAAAAATAAAAAAGAAATGGGTCTATAATAAGAACAGTTCTGAGTGTTTTCTTTGTGATTTTTAATGATAGGATAGATAAGCGGAGTGTTTCCAGGCAGTGGGCAAGCTGGCTGTTGTTAGACTTTTATGGATGAGTTTAAGAATGTAGGGACCAAAGATATTGAAATACCATTTTAAGATGAATGGAGGAATAATCTCAATGCTAGAACCTTTGGCATTGAGAGAATGCATAGTATGTTGAATATCAGTAAGACACGGCATGAACATGAAGCGGTCAAAGAAATGGAGTTTGATTCATCAACAGAAGAATTGGAACTGATTTTACCTTTGATGTGATTCCAGATGCTATTAATTTTTCCTGAAAAAAGTCTGCAAGGTTTTGAGCTGAAGGGGAATCAATAACAGTGATATTTTGTTTGTGTTTGAAGTAGGTTAGTTTTTTTGAGAATAGAGAAAAGGGCAGAGGAGTTTTTAGCTTTGGAGATGCACTTTGAGTAGTGTTTTTTCTTTGCGTTTAAAGTTAGATGGTAATATTTTGAATGCTCTTTATATTTATTGTAATTAGCTTGGATAGGGTTTGAACGCCATTTACATTCAAGGGATCATAATTGATGTTTAAGACAGAGGAAAGAATTAAACCAGGGGTTAATTTGCTTTTTAGAAGAGACAGTACAAGTAGTGGGCCCTATGTTATCTAGGAGGGAACGACAGGCAGTTTCCCAGATCTTTATTTGTTTATTTGAATCTGCAAGTTCAAAGGCTTCGGGATCAATTGCAAATGATGAGGGGGCTAAGGAATCATTGAGATAGCGAAAATCTCTGGTAGAAATTGTTTTTGGCGGATGAGAAGCAGAAGAGGCCAGCTGTAGGGTAAAAGATGTAGAAATAAAGTAATGGTCTGACCATGGAACCGGATGTATGTGATTTCGAAAAATACGCTTTTTAGGGGGAAAGGAGCCGGGATCATATCTAGTGTATGGCCCTTCGAGTGGGTAGGATTGTTGATTAATGGAGTAAAGTTAAGATCTTGAAGGTTGTTTGTCCATTTAATTTTTCTAATCACATTGATCCCAATCTCTGGTTCCTCCTTTCCTGTCTTCTCTTAGCTCTTCAGAGTCTTCAATTCATTTGTTCTTATCTCTCCTAGAGTATTCTTTACTTCTTCCACACATCTGAGACTTTTCATTTTTTTATATTTTTCTGCCTCTTTGTCATTCAATTTCTCTTTTTCACTGCATCCACCTACAGCTTTCCACACCTTTCCTTCAACCAGAATGTCCCATTTACAAGGCCTTTATGTAGGTCCCTTTCTTTCCTCACCCATCCTGCATTATAGACTCTCCACTCTTCACCATGCCCCATCTCTCTCCCCCTTCCCCATCCTATATTACCCCAACTCTCTTCCCTCCCCTATCCTGCATTACCCTCTCCCTCTCATCTTGCATTACACCAACTCTTTCTCTCTCCGCCTCTCCTCCGGCATTAGCCTCTCTCCTTCCCCATCCTGCATTAGCCTCTCTCTCCCCTTTCCCCATCTTGTATTATCCCAACTTTCTCTCTCTCCCATTCCCCATCTCTCCTATTTCTCCCACTCTCCATCTTGAATTACCCGAACTCTCTCTCTCCCCTTCCCAATCCTGTATTACCCTGATTCACTCTCCTCCTTCCCATCCTGCATTACCCCGACTCTCTATTCCCCCCACCCGCCGAACTTAGATATGGCAGGAGGGATGCCTACTTCCTCAGGCCATCCCCCCCCCCGTACCTTCAAGTGGGGAGCTGGAAGGTTCCCGTCACTCTCATGCTCCTGCGCAATGCAGGCCTTAGGCCCCGATTGGCTCAGGTGCCTCGGACTCCTCCCTTGGGAGGGTCCTGAGGCATCTGAGCCAATCAGGGACTTCCTTAGGGAGGAGCCCAAGGTACCTGAGACAATCAGGGCCTTAAGCCCCTCCCTTTGCATCATATGATGCACCAGGGAGGGGCCTAAGGCCTGAATTGCACAGAAGCAGGCCAGAGGAGCAGGAGGGTCTGATTGGGAAACCCTCCTGCTCCTGACTTAAAGGTATGAGGGGGCCCAGATGGCAGGAGGGAGTGGGCATCCCTCCTGCCATATTCGTGGGTGTGGGGGGGGGGAGTGTCACTCATGCCATTTTGGGGGGTTCAGGGAGGGGCGCTTGCAGGGGGGGCACTGTCAGGCGGCCTTTTTCTTATTAGGCAGATATTTCATGTGTGTAATATACACAAAATATCTGTGCCATATAAAAAACAAACAACCCGGCAGAAGCCCTGATAGCAGTGACAGGAGGTTGCTTTTCCTGTCACTACTGTCAGGGCTCTGCACGTCTCAATCGCTCACTAAGCGATTGAGTCGGTGGGTTTGCATCAAATGATTTGCACGCAAACTTGATAGAGAATCAATCGCTATTTGAAAATCAGCCAGAGAATCGACCAACAGCGATTGAGTCGCTATCTTTAGTGAATCTGGGCCTTTAACATGCCAAAGCCTTAGGAATGAGCAAACAGATTTCCCAGTAGAACAATACTGATGAGATTCTTTAGTTCACAGACTGCATAATAAAAAGGTAAAAGTACATGAAAATTAGATATAATGTATTGAGACTGTGGAACCTGAACATAGTTCTAAGCTGCCTGTGGGGCAGAAGAATGTTTGTTCCATAGGCAGCATACAATTCTTTTTGAGGGGGCTAAAGGGCTTACAGTAACCCCCTATCAGCATATACCACTCACTAATGGCATCTATAGGGTGGGCCAAAAATAGATACACAGATTATTTCCTTTTATTTTACAGGTATTGAATAGGTATAATATAGCAATGAGCGATAATCAAGTAAAAGCAAAATGATGTAACTGAAATAAAAACTTCACACAAATGTTATTCATGATACCTGTAAAATAAAAAGAAATAATGAATAAATACTGTACAGCTTACTTTTGGCCCGTGTATAGTAAACAGTAGCAGTGAGAACCTGTCACATTGTTCCTCACCTTCCTTCCCCAATATGCAGCCAGCACCATAAGTGCATTGAAATCTCATAGGTGGCATGTCCCTTGCACAAGCTTGTGAGATCATAAGGATGTGCCACCTGTGAGGTTTAACATGCGTGCCATGCCAAACTGAACCCTGGAGATCACAACTCATGGATTTCTTCTGCTAGTGGGATTTTGGGATCCCTGCCAGTCAAGGTAATTCATGTTTTTTGTTTTTATTTATTTATTTATAAATTTTCATATTATTTGACAAGCATATCATCTTGTACAGAAAGTGTAATTAAGATAACATAATATTAAAATTACTTTCCATCCAGGAAATAAATCAAATTATAATAAGAAATTATTTCTCTACTTAATCACACACTAGTCCTCCAAATTAGGATCCATGATTTTAAAAAAATAGGAGTGATTGAACTAACTAATAATTAACAAGAAAGCTCATTATCTGATGCTGAAATAAAGCTAAATTATTACTTGGACTTAGATATTATTCCATTTCAAGGCGCTTATTGGAGAGGAAGGCTGTCAAATGAGCCGGTTCAAAGAACACATATTTTAAAGTACGATACCTCACTACACATTTACAAGGATATCTAAGGAAAAATAAACCTCCAATTTGAGTCACACCTGGTTTCAATAATAGAAATTCCCTTCTTCTCTTTTGAGTCTCCCTAGAGACATCAGGAAAAATTTGAATATGAAAACCCAGGAAGTCTCTGGATCTATTTTTAAAGAAAAGTTTAAGAATCCAATCTTTGTCTGGAGCCAAAGCCACAGACAATAAGAGAGTGGCTGAAATAGCCACTTCTCTATCTGATTGTTCCAATAATGCAGAAACGTCCAGGGAACTTTCCTGAGGTTTTCCAACACCTTCTTTCTTCTGAGAGTCCTGAGTCTTTGTAGGTAGATAATACACTCTTGACAAAGGTGGTAAAAAATTCTCAGGAATTTTAAGTATTTCCAGAAAATAACTCTTTATCATTTCACTTGGGGAAATTGACGGAACCCTTGGAAAGTTAATTAAGAGTAAATTATTAATGCGACTATTATTTTCAAGTACTTCCAATTTTCTCCTTATAATCAAATTATCCTTTACAAGTATATCATGATGGCTTCCAATCATTTTTATTTCCTTCTTTTCTTCTTGCATATCTGATTTCAATAATACAATATCCTCTTTCAAAGTTTTTATTTCTTCTTTCTGGTCTTTCAATTCTTTATCTAAATTTTTAATTTGAGGATTCAAGGAATTTCCCAATGCCAATACTAATTCCCAAAGTGAATCTAGTGTAACTTCTGTGGGCTTAACTGGAGCAAAGGGAACTATTTGTGTAGAATAAAGCTGGCTCAGATGATTGGTTTACCTCCCCAGTGCCTTGTTCCTCTATAGCAAAAGATGGTCCGGTCGCTGGTTTCTCCAAAAGAAGCAAGTCCTTTTGAGCCATTTCCTGCAGCGAGTTCTACAATTCACTGGCCTCTCGAGGGGAGAATACTGCCTCTTCGGACACATTCTCCTCTCGCGGTGAGCTGGCTCCCAGCGGCAGCGGCTGGAGGGGAGGCGTCCTGACGTCGGAGCTCAGAGTGACGTCTAGCCTGTGGGTTTCTGCCGAGGCACTCCTCTCTGCCGGCACTCTCAACGAGCGATTCCCCGAGACAGTTTGCTCTATTTGCAGGCGTCTGAAAATGTCCTCGATAGTGGGAACTGTGGGCACCAGTCGCTGGGAGGCACCAACGCTTTTGCCCCTTCTTTTCGGCATCGTAGAGGTATGAGAAAAGACGCTCTCAGATGACCCGACAGCATTCAGATAGCGGCAGCCATCTTGGATCCGGATTTCCTCAAGGTAATTCATGCTAACCTTGAATTGCCTGGGGAATTGGAGAGGCTGAGGTAAAAATGGAGGAACCTGTGCCCCTCCATGCCCTCCCATAGCTATACCCCTTCAACATAAAAGGAACCCATATTGCAGGCAGTACAAAGCCTCTTTCAGACTCAAACATTTTTAAACAATAATCACTGATTTTTACAATCTCTGAGCAGTTTAGCTAAGATCAAGTGTAGTGACTAAATCATGAGCTGATGACAGACAGCCTGTCCTTGGCCTTTTGAGAAAGACTGAGAACTTGTTCTATATATGGGGTTAATGTCCTGTCACTTCAACCCCACTGGAGACAGTAATCCATTTGGATTCTGGCCTAGACAGGAAAATTATACCTTCCATTAAAAACTGCATACCATGTGGATTTGTTGCAGTTATGAAGTCCTTATCCCAGTGTTGAGCAGGAACTCAAACGGTCAAAATTAGACAAAGCTGCCCAAACAACAGGAAGTGTAGAAATATTAATTTCTGCCTCAGTGACTTGCCAAAATGTTAAAATGGAAACCCATGCAAGGCTCTTAACAAGTTAGCAATGTTAATGTGGGTCTCATAAGAGAACTGCAGGAAGAGTATCCAAAAGCCCAAGGGACGGGGACCTGTCTCTCACAAAACGACACCTAGTGATCAGATTCACACTGCAGGCATCAGATTCCAGCAGTTATGCTCTTTGGCCTAGATTCACTAAGTGCACGGATCAGATCCATGAGGGATCTGATCTGTGTCTGGGGGGCTGATTCACGAATCACCCTCATGCAAATGAAGGCGATTAGAATCACACCTCCAAACGACCGCTGGGCTCGCACTGCGGGGGAAGGCCAGGGCAGCACTTGGGGCAGAGAGCAGGAGTCAGGGGCAAAGCACCATGGAGAATCGGGGCAGAGCACAGCGAAAGGAGAAAAAAGCACAGACTCAGGGCAAGGAACAGGAGAGGAGACTTGGGGCAGAGCAGGGTGGCAGGAGAAAAGGCAGAGAGTTGGGGCAAGGAACAGGAGAGGAGACTCGGGGCAGAGCAGGGCAGTAGGAGAAAAAGGCAGAGAGTCGGGGAAAATAGAGCAGGAGAGTCAGGGGCAGAGAGCTGGAAAGTCGGGGTAGACAGCCGGCAAGAGAGCAGGAGATGGCAGTTGGAAAGCAGTGAACTGGTCCCCAGCAGTCGTTTGTGATTGGCCAGCCCAGTCGGTGTTGCAGGTTTTTTGCTAGTGAATCGCTGCCTGCCATCATTTGAATGCCGTTCCCCCTCATTTGCATGCGCGGATCGGAGGATGATCAGGACAGAGGTTAGTGAATCGGGTGAGAGGGGAATCGGTACACGATTGGTTTGTTTAGTGAATCTAGTACTTAGTTTTCTGACTAAATATAGTCACTGCAAAGACTAGCTAGTCAAGTATGTTTATTTACAATGGGGAAAAATACCCTCATATAACAAATGAGGGCACATAGGAAAGACAGGAAATGCTTGTTTGTGATCTTGAATGTTGGAATGGTCAGATAGGACTGTTCTATTTATAATAGAGTTCCTTTTCTTTATGTACTTATATTGTTGTTTTTTTTGTAAACCACTGTGACCTGACAAATAAGCAGTATATCATATTTTAATAAACAAACACTGTATCTCCTTTAATGACAAGAGCCCAATTGAAATGGAAAAGATGGACAGATTAGGCTCAAAAGGTGAAAGAATGTAAATATAAAATATAAATACTTCAGCTGATGAGGACCCACAAGCAAGAACCTGGAATGCTCTTCCAATAAAGGGGCCTGATGTTTAAAGGAGATTTGTGTAATTTGGACTGAAAAGCTATTCAAAAATTCCTGCTACATTTAAGTTAAAAATCTGGAATGCTAGTTCTTCTACACCGCCACACAGTTCTTTTCCAAATTCCAGAGTCACTTAAATACAAACCATACTAGAAATAAACACAGACAAGATGCATTTTCTGGAAAACCAACATTTATTCAGTGTATTGTTCAGCAAGTAAAAAAGGTCAAATTTAACATTACAAATAAAATAAAATAAATCAAGGAAAGGTAAAATGAATTGATTTTCACCTTTATATGCGAGTTAGAATGAGCAGCCATCCAATCTACATACCTAGAGAAAGTTTAGCCACAAATTCAACTCCTGGATTATGTATAGACTGCCCAAATTTGGGCACAGATCCTAAATCCATGTACAAACTAGTTAATGAGGTGTAACAGTTAATTATTGTCATTAATTGGCACCAATTAGGACTTACGTGTGAATCTACCTATGTGTGTAACTCTGAAGGGGTGTGGCTAAAGGAGGGGCATGGGCAAGTTGGGGGTATTCCCTGAAATTAGGTACAATGTTATTGAATGCTTGCTTTTGGACGCCCAACTGCTCTCAGTTGGGTACAAGGATTTACACCAGCTTTTGGCAGGCTTAAGTCCTCAGTTGAACACGAGAAGCCACACTAAGCACTATTCTACAAAAGATGCTCAGCGCTAAGCGATTCTTATAGAATTGGTACTTAGTGTGTATTTTAATGGCACCTAAGTTTGGGCACCATTTACTGAATAGAGCCCCAAGTCACTAGTTGAAATAGGACTTAGATCAGGCTGCACCTCAAACTTTAGACTGAGAACAGGCCTGGTTTTCAAGATAGCCAGTATAAGTATGCCCTATATGTTTGCATACACATTTAAATAAAAAAAAAAAAACAGGTTCCCTTGCATACTTTGGTCACCTGGAAAACCAGACTGTCTGTTACTTTCTCAGGGACTGAGGTGGTGCATGATCACTATTGGATGAACATTTGGTAGTCTCTGAAGAGATGCCTAAACCCAGATTTCCTCTGGATCCACATGCACCTTTACAGTAAGCATGTTTCATGCCATATCTGAGGAAAGATCAGCGTCTGAAGAGGCCTGAACACTAAATACAAAGCTCCATCAATTCTCACTGCTGGCTCTTTGCTCCCTGAAAAGTACAGTTCAGGTAGGCTGGGATGGGAGAAGAAGCCATTACTCTCTGTTCCTCCCAGCTCTGCCAGTTAGTTTCCTGCGCTGTGCCTTGCTGGTTCTACCAACTTTGGCTTTGATATTTTTAGTCTTGTTTTGGAAAAAGTTGGCCTTCTTGCCCTTCAATTTCTTCTTGCTATGAGCATGCAGTGAGGCTGTCAGTGCAGAGATCCTGAAGGAGAAACAAAAATATCAGCTAAAATGACTGGCAGAAAGGTTTTGTACATTACCTACATTTGTTTTGTTCACTTAGTGCCCGATATTAAGCTAGCATAATTCCCAGAAATTCAATGCTAGGTCATATCTGATCTCCAGCATTGAGTTTCTGGGAAAACATAGCTAATTAAATGTGATATTCATACCTAAATGCCTATTTCGAACCATATAAAAGACAATCCTATTTAGTTATCTTGGCCAGTTAAGTGCTGAATATCAGCACTTAATCAGCCAAATACTGACTCTGCCCCAGAAGACCCTCAAAACAGCTAGTTTTGGGTTATGCACTAACTGGACATTTTCAGCAATACTATCTAGATAAGTACCACTGAATATAACTGATTAGCTCCAAATAAGCAATTTAACTGGCCAGGAGCCATTTCTGGCTAGTTAAATCGCATTGACTAAATTGATCTCTTAGATCCCAATAGGATTTTTCTATCAGTTAAATTCAGGACACAAACTCAGCAATGAAGAAAGAAAAAAAATCAGCCATAGCTGGTAACAATGAAAATTACTAACCCTAAGTAACAAGTGACAGCAATTTCCAGCTTATTCTCTTGTTTCTGCATCTGAGGGATTTCATGGATGTCTTTATACTGACCCATTGTCCTTCACAGGCCATTTTCTCTGTCTATCTGCTTGAATTTCTGTAGCACGGGTGCAGTTTGTCCTTTCCATTTTTTACTACTACTGGGAACATCCATTTTTTAACAACAGTTCATGATATCAAAAATGAAAGATTAGTTTGTACCTGGATAATCCTTGTTTCTGTTAATATGCACAGGAGTCCATACAGTAAGTGATCAATTCATGCTCACAAACCACTTGCAGAAGGGTGTCAATCACTTCTTTCAGCTCCTCCTCTTTTACCAGTGAAGTATAGCTCCCTCTTCATTTTTTTATTCTTAAAGCAAACCAAGAAGAGGTGTTCTGATCTGCTCTGTTCATTTTTTATTATTTTCAGGTCTTTTTGTTCTAACCAGTCAGTCCAGACAAGGCAGACCAGCTTCCGAGGCTTCTATCATCAGATGGATTTGCATGGCAATTTTGTCAGCTTACATAGCCGGTGGCAAACGGTCACCTATTTCTGTCAAAGCTCATTCAACCAGAAGTGTGGCATCTGCATGGGTGGAGTCCTGGCCAGTTTTGCCTGAAAAGATCTTTAGGGCAGCTACTTGGTCTACTCTCCACACTTTTACAAAGTTTTACAGAGCATATCTGGCTCTCAGTCTTGTGGGCAGGCTCATCTGTCCCTCCCTAGATGTCTGGCATTGCTTTGGAAGATCACCTAAAATGTACAGTCCTATGTATATGTAACAGAATGAAAGATTAGGTTCTTACCTGGATAATATTGTTTCTGTTAACATACACAGGAGTCCTTATAGCCCGCTCTGTGCATTTTGCAATTCGCCTGCTTTCTGCATTGGACAACTCTATGGTCTGGAACTGGAGTTCTTCTCCTGTCAGTTGGATGAACATGTATGTTTAACTTACTAATAAAGTACTGAGTTACTGAGCTTTGGAGTTCCTCATGTGTAAGTGCTAGTTGC
Source organism: Geotrypetes seraphini (assembly GCF_902459505.1). NCBI lineage: Eukaryota > Metazoa > Chordata > Amphibia > Gymnophiona > Dermophiidae > Geotrypetes > Geotrypetes seraphini. Next base: position 304,236,952 of record NC_047085.1, on the reverse strand, counting down.
ACACAGCAGGATGGTTCATTGCACCTATGTTGCAAGTTCTTTTTCATGAGTTACAAAGCAGAACAGAAATGTATGTTATTTCCAGGAAGTTCTCTGTGCCCCTCCTTCCCTTTCCTCCTGTTACAGTGGAGTTTGATTGCTTTGGTAAAAACTGAAGAGGGAGCTATACACTGGTGAAGGAGGAGGAACTAAAATGTGATTTGACACACTTCTGCAAGTGGTTCATGAGCATGGATTGATCACCTAACGTATGTACTCCTGTGTATATGTAACAGAAGTTCCTCATATATTCAGCAATGGGAAAAGCTTCCCGACATCAGTATTCTTTTAATAAAAGCACAAAATCAATGTTCCCAGAAGCAGCGGCAGCCTTCAAGATAATCTAGCTCACTATTCACTTAAGTCTAATAATCAGTATCCAGCTCTTGGGAAAGGTGAACAATTTTGCAGTGACCTTGAATTTGGGGTATTAATAGATACTTGGATAGGTAAATTCTACTGTAAATTTGCTGTTATTTACTGGAGTCTCTACATCAACATGATAGCACCCTACTCATTCAAATTCACTACCCTTTTCATGTTGGGGTAGTTACTGTATTGCTCAATAGTTGCATACTTTTTAGACAGGAGAGGGATCCCAGCCTTTTTAGGCAGAGATACTGTGGCCTTGGCTTCCGACATCTCATGTTCCTTCTCATCCTGGCCTTCTCCTTCCTGAAGCAAAAGACAGTGAAACCTCAAGATCAGTGGCAGCAGTGACCCTGAATGAAGTGAAGTCGTTGCAAATCCTCATGATCTACTCTGAAGAAATGTCTCAGGAGACCACAGCTAATTAAGAAATCTCATCATACGCATCAAGTGGGAGAGCATGCCTTTATAAAAATCAGCCCTAATGTTATTTTTCAAATAGAGAAGCAGAGCTGATGCAAGGGTATCAGCAAGCCTAGGCAAATTTTCAGCTTCATGCCTATCCTAAGTTACAAATGTGTAGGCATCTTCTTGCCCTCTAAAAATAATTAAACAATCACAATCACCTCAATATCGCCTCGCCCAAAAAAATGCTGTAAAAATGCTTAATTTGGCATCACTATTGTGAACATTATATACACATACAAACAGAGAGAAAGACAGAGAGAGAGAGAGAGAGGTAATTGGGCAGGCTAAAAGTATTTAACATACAGTGTTATATAATGAGGGCAGTTACCAAAAATCATTTACCTGGGTAAATAATATGTACCGATAATGATTTGAGCAGTGGCTGCCAAGACCTACTGTTGTGCTTTGGCTGCAGCTGCCCTGAGGTGGACCCAATAAGCCTATGCCTAAGTTTTACAACTATATCTTCATCCCAGCTCCACTCACATACGTGAACACAGCCTTTCAATGACTCATACACACACAAGCACACCTTTGGAAATGTTATGAGGTCTAAGAAAGCACAGTTACTTACCGTAACAGGTGTTATCCAGGGACAGCAGGCAGATATTCTTGACTGATGGGTGACGGCACCGACGGAGCCCCGGTACGGACAATTTTAGAGTGAATGCACTCTAAGAACTTGGAAAGTTCCAGTAGGCCGCACCGCGCACGCGCGAATGCCTTCCCGCCCGACAGAGGCACGCGGTCCCCAGTTAGGATAAGCCAGCTAAGAAGCCAACCCGGGGAGGTGGGTGGGACGCAAGAATATCTGCCTGCTGTCCCTGGATAACACCTGTTACGGTAAGTAAATGTGCTTTATCTCAGGACAAGCAGGCAGCATATTCTTGACTGATGGGTGACCTCCAAGTTAACAAAAAGAGGGATGGAGGGAAGGTTGGCCATTAGGAAAACAAATTTTGCAAAACAGATTGGCCGAAGTGTCCATCCCGTCTGGAGAATGCATCCAGACAATAATGAGATGTAAAAGTATGAACTGAGGACCAAGTAGCAGCCTTGCAGATTTCCTCAATAGGAGTGGAACGGAGGAAAGCTACAGATGCTGCCATAGCTCTCACTCTATGGGCCGTGACAGAACCTTCCAGTGGCAGTCCGGACTGAGCATAACAGAATGAAATGCACGCTGCGAGCCAATTTGACAGCATACGTTTAGAAACAGGACGTCCCAATTTATTCGGATCAAAGGACAGAAAGAGTTGGGGTGATGATCTGTGGGGCTTAGTACGGTCTAAATAGTAAGCTAAAGCCCGCTTACAGTCCAAAGAATGAAGAGCCTGTTCTCCAGAATGAGAGTGAGGTTTCGGAAAGAAAACAGGCAGAACAATGGATTGGTTGAGATGGAATTCAGAGACAACCTTAGGAAGAAACTTTGGATGTGTACGCAGAACCACCTTGTCATGATGGAAGACTGTGAAAGGTGGATCAGCAACTAGTGCATGGAGCTCACTGACCCTCCTGGCAGAGGTGAGCGCAATAAGAAAAAGTACTTTCCAAGTAAGAAACTTGAAAGTGGCGGTAGCCAAGGAGGCTTCATTAGAGCAGACAGAACCAAACTGAGATCCCAGATCACAGGAGGGGGCTTAAGAGGTGGTTTCACATGAAAAAGACCCTGCATGAATCTGGACACTAAAGGATGAGCTGAGAGAAGTTTCCCCTGAACTGGCTCATGAAAAGCAGCAATAGCACTGAGGTGGACTCTGATAGACGTAGACTTGAGACCAGAGTCAGATAAGGAAAGAAGATAATCCAACAAGGTCTCCACTGCAAGGGAAGTGGGATCATGATGATGAAGAATACACCAAGAAGAAAACCGTGCCCACTTCTAATGGTAACATTGCAGAGTGGCCGGTTTTCTGGAAGCATCCAGAATAGACCGAACGGGCTGAGACAGAAGAGAATCATGTGAAGTCAGCCCGAGAGATACCAAGCTGTCAGGTGCAGAGACTGGAGGTTGGGATGCAGAAGGGTTTCCTGATGCTGCGTAAGCAGAGAAGGAAACAGTGGAAGAAGAAAAGGTTCCCTGGAACTGAGTTGAAGTAGAAGGGAGAACCAATGCTGCCTGGGCCACCGTGGAGCAATCAGAATCATGGTGGCTCGTTCCCTCTTGAGCTTGAACAAGGTTCGTAACATGAGCGGCAGAGGAGGGAAAGCATACAGGAACAGATTGGACCAATCCAGGAGAAATGCATCCGCTGCCAGACGGTGAGGAGAGTAGAGTCTGGAGCAGAAGTGGGGCAGCTGATGATTGTGAGGAGCTGCAAAGAGGTCCACCTGAGGAGTGCCCCATTGAGCGAAAATGGACTGGAGAGTCAAAGGATCGAGAGTCCATTCGTGGGGCTGGAGAATTCTGCTGAGTTTGTCCGCTAAGGAATTCTGTTCCCCCTGAATGTAGATAGCTTTCAGGAATAAGTTGCGAGCTGTGGCCCAAGACCAAATCTTCTGGGCTTCCTGGCACAAGAGGCGAGAGCCTGTCCCACCCTGTTTGTTGATGTAGTACATCGCAACTTGATTGTCTGTGCACAGTAGAAGAACCTGAGGAAAGAGAAGATGTTGGAAGGCCTTGAGGGCATAAAATATCGCTCTGAGTTCCAGGAAATTGATGTGGTGCTTCATTTCCTGGACTGTCCAAAGTCCTTGAGTTTGAAATTCGTTCAAATGAGCTCCCCAGGCATAAGGGGAGGCGTCGGTGGTGATGATAAGTTGATGAGGAGGTAGATGAAACAGAAGACCTCTGGAGAGATTTGAGGATATCAACCACCATTGAAGAGATTGACGAAGAGATGATGTCACAGATATGTGTCGTGAGCAAGGATCCATCGCTTGGGACCACTGGGTAGCTAGGGTCCATTGAGGAGTGCGCAGGTGAAGACGTGCAAGGGGGGTGACATGAACTATCGAGGCCATGTGACCCAAGAGTATCATCATTTGCTTGGCAGAGATGGAACGTTGTGGAAGCACCTGCTGACAAAGATATTGAAGAGTTTGAAGACGGTTGGACGGCAAGAACGCTCTCATCAGGACTGTGTCCAACACCGCTCCAATGAATTGAAGTCTTTGCATGGGGATAAGATGAGATTTGGGTAGATTGATCTCGAATCCCAGGAGTTGTAGAAAAAGGATGGTCTGGTTGGTGGCCAGGAGTACTGACTGAGATGAAATGGCCTTGATTAACCAGTCGTCCAGGTAAGGAAAGACCTGAAGGTGGTGAGAGTGTAGAAAGGCAGCCACCACAATCAGGCATTTGGTGAACACTCTTGGAGAGGAGGCAAGACCGAAGGGTAGCACCTTGTATTGGTAATGACAATGATTGATCATGAAGCGGAGATACTGTCTGGAGGCCAGATTGACCGGTATGTGAGTGTATGCTTCTTTGAGATCGAGGGAGCATAGCCAGTCGCCGTGATCGAGAAGAGGGTAAAGAGTGGCCAGAGAAAGCATTTTGAATTTTTCCTTGACCAAGCATTTGTTGAGATCGCGAAGATCTAGAATTGGTCTGAGATCTCCTGTTTTTTTGGGGACTAGAAAGTAACGGGAGTAGAATCCCTGCCCCTTTTGATCCAGAGGAACTTCCTCTATAGCGTTCAGAAGGAGGAGGGATTGAACCTCCTGAAGAAGGAGGGAAGACTGAGGAGTGTTCAAAGCAGACTCTTTTGGTAGACTTTGGGCCGGAAGGGTCTGAAAGTTGAGAGAGTAGCCGTGGCGGATGATGTTGAGGACCCATTGGTCCGAAGTGATAACTTCCCACCGGCTGAGAAAGAAAGTGAGACGGCCATCTATAGGTTGAGGTAGGTGGGTAGATGTTTGGACGCTGGCTATGCCCTGGAGAATTAAGTCAAAAGGGCTGCGTAGGTTTTTGCTGTGGAGGCGACTTCACAGGTTGTTGCTGTGGTGGTCTAGGAGTCTGACGTTGTTGTTGACGTTGATGCCTAGTTTGCTGGGGAGCTGATGGCAATGGACGAGCCACATAACGGCGTTGGTAGGCTGACTGCTGTCTGAAAGGCCGTGCCGGTGGAGTCTTCTTTTTTGTTTTGAGGAGAGTATCCCAGCGTGTCTCATGGGCAGAGAGCTTTTGGGTGGTCGAGTCCATGGATTCCCCAAAAAGCTCATCCCCCAGGCATGGAGCATTAGCCAACCGATCTTGATGGTTGACATCAAGCTCTGATACTCTAAGCCAGGCAAGGCGGCGCATGGCCACAGACATGGCCGTTGCTCTGGAGGTAAGTTCGAAGGTATCGTAAATGGATCTTACCATAAATTTACGGAGTTGGAAAAGAGAAGACGAGCATTGGTGGAAAGCCTGTCGTTTCCGCTCAAGAAGGTACTTTTCAAAGGAAGCCATGGTGGTAAGGAGATGCTTAAGATAAAAAGAAAAGTGAAAAGCGAAAAGCATAATTACCAGATCTATTAGCTAGCATTGCATTCTGGTATAACCGCTTACCGAATTTGTCCATGGCTTTACCTTCTCTGCCAGGAGGGACAGAAGCATATACACTAGCTCCCGCAGACTTCTTAAGCGTAGATTCCACAAGCAGTGATTCATGTGGAAGCTGTGGCTTATCGAATCCAGGAATAGGAATTACTTTATATAATGAATCCAATTTACGGGGAGCTCCTGGGATAGTCAAAGGAGTCTCTAAATTTTTATAAAAAGTTTCCCTCAAGATGTCATGAAGAGGGAGTTTCAAAAATTCCTTTGGAGGCTGGTCAAAGTCAAGGGCATCAAGAAAGGCCTTGGATTTTTTAGACTCAGCCTCCAAAGGAATAGAGAGAGATTCGCACATGTCCTTCAGGAAAGAAGTGAAAGACGTGGAATCATGTTTGGAGGATGGATCAGGAATAACAGGATCATCCTCATCCGAGGAACACTCACCCTCAGAAAGAAAAGGCTCTTCGAAGTCACCCCACAGATCAGGGTCCCTAATATGGGAGCTACGGTCTCGAGACTCCGGAGTAGAGGGTTCTAGGTGTCGGGATTTGCGTGCCGACTTACCCGACCTCATAGATACGGTACCGGGAGATGTTACCAACTGCAGCGGTGCCGAAGTCTGCACCGACTGATGCTGGGCTCTCGGTTCCGGTGCAAGAACTGGCATCGATATCGATGAGGCCGAGTGAACCGGTACCGAGACAGTGGACGCAGACAATAAAGGTTGCTCCACTGCCGGTACCGGCGGCTCAGACCGGACCGGGACTGGAAGGTTCGGTGCCAATAGAGCAGGAAGGAGTTGTTGTAACTGCTCCTTGAGCTGCGTTTGTAGGATGGCTGCGATGCGCTCATCCAAAGAGGGCACCGGTACCGCCTTTTTCTTTTGCGGTACCTGCGGTGCTGCTTGACGCCCCGAAGATGAGGAGCCCGAGGTCGAGGGACTCACCTCGATAGGGGCTGAGCGCTTCCACGGGCGCCTCACGGTCGGCAGGACTGGGCTCGCTGCAATTGAGACCGGAGGACACTCCAGCGGGGAAGGCTTCTTAGCCGGCTTACCTGGATGTTACGACGCCGGTGCGGTATCGCGCGGTGTCGACGAAGTGGGTGCCGACTGCGATGGGGCTGATGCCGGTGTCGATGCCGCAGGAAGCCTGATGCTCAGGACCCAGGCACTGTAAGCACCAGTTGTGCGGGTCCGTGAGGGATATAGGCTGTGCACACCGCTGGCACTTTTTAAACCCTGGCTGGGGGGGCATGAAAGTAAAAACGGCTTCTGCCAAATCGAAGGCCGAGGCCTCGATGGTGGCAGTAGGCCCCGCCGGGGCAAAACCGAAATGAAGAAAAAAATAAAGAAATTAACTCTCGGTTTTTTTTTTTTTTTAGAAAAAGAAAAGAAAGGAGGGAAAAAACTCCCAAAAAGGTTTCGCGAGCGGGAAGGCGTATAAGAAAAAATTTCAACAGCCGTTGAAAAATGCGACTTCTTAGCTCCGCGGAAACTAAGAAACTTGGGGACCGCGCGCCTCTGTCGGGCGGGAAGGCACTTGCGCGTGCGCGGTGCGGCCTACTGGAACTTTCCAAGTTCTTAGAGTGCAATCACTCTAAAATTGTCCGTACCGGGGCTCCGTCGGTGCCGTCACCCATCAGTCAAGAATATGCTGCCTGCTTGTCCTGGGATAATACATTTTTGTAATATTGTTAATAATTACAACTGTGACTGTTTTAATAATTAATTCCATCATTCTTAAGTAGTTGTCCCAACTCTAGCAACACAAGTAATGTACACCACCTTGATAAAAAAGACTTGCTCAGTTACCTTAAGGAAAACAGTCAAGAATTAATTTCTGGTGAAACAAGTGACCAGAGTTGCAGCAGCCATTAAAAAGTAGACAGAAACATGTGAAGAATCATACCCCAAGACCCAGCAAACCAACTCCTGATAGGTCCAGGTCGCTGATTGTTGTCACGGTCACAGTGTGGTTTGGAAGATCATACTGAACAGATTCAGTTTTGGACGTTACCAGCCGCTCCAGATCATCTGCCTCTTCTGTGAAAAGAACAGAAATTCTGACCTAACAGAGAAGCTGAGATAAATAAAGGGAGAGTAACAATAAGAAAAAGGAAGAAGAAGGAAATGTATGGCTGCAGAGGGCAAAATCAAGTAGAAAGAAAAAGATAAATAAAACAGCACATGACTGCAAGATAGGAGAAGTGTAGTGCATGCATTTTTTTTGTATGGGGTTCTGGGCAACGTTCCAAACTAATATCAAAATAATAGCAGCTCCTCTCCTCAATAGGTCTCTTGTACTGAAAAAAGAAGAGAGGTGTTTATTTCAAAGAACATTCAACTCATTCTTACGCAGTGGCTGGTAATAGGCAATAGCTATTGTGCAGATTGAATGTACAGTGCTTCTGATCAAAATTGTAAATAAAAATGATGGTATCCATCACTGTAAATTCCTCAGGGTAGCAACCCTAAATGTACCTTTTATCACACTCTAGTATCTAGTATGAATGATTTTTCTCCCATTTTATCTCTATGGAAAAAATGCTTACTATATAGTATAGGCCCTGATTTTTTTTTCTCAGCACCACTATGAGTGTACACTCGCTTACACACCCCGAGTTTCTCATCATGTCGCAAAACTGGAAGTTATATCAAGGAGGGGCTCATTGGCTGAAGGAAGGCCTCAGAACAGGCCTCTGAAGATTTTTCAGCGTAGTACGGCATGATCTTTTGGGTAAGGTAGATGTGAGGGGAGCTAGGGAGATGTTAACCTGTGGGGAGTGAGGGGGTGGGTGCGAAGAGGAACACAGAAGAGAGATGCTGGACTTGGTAGGGGGACATAGAGGATTGACACTGGGCATGGAAGGGATAGGGACACAGAATATTGTTTTTTTATAAATTCTTTATTCATTTTTGAAACTTACAGTAAGTGTATCAACAAGTACAATCATTTAAACTTACATAAAACACTTAATGATCAACAATAATCAAATTACAGTCAAACCTCGGTTTGCGAGTAATCCAGTTTGCAAGTGTTTTGCAAGACGAGCAAAACATTCTCGCAAAACTTGTCTTGCAAATCGAGTGTTGATTCGATTTGAAAGCACCTCCCCCCCAAGAACCGGCATCGCTCCCCCCGCTCGCAAAGGTCCCCCCCCCGTGTGCGAACCAGCAACCCCCCCGAACAACTTGAAACTCCCCCCCCCCCCGGTCTGGCACCGGCACGCAGCCCACAGGACGTTCTGGTGCCGCATGAAAAACTTCCTGCCTCTGCCGGGCCTTGAGCATGCATCTGCGCATGCTCAAGGCCTTCTAATTCTCCCTCTCGCTGAGAATCTTGGGGGTGGGGGGGAATGTATCAAGCGAGTTTCCATTATTTCCTATGGGGAAACTCGCTTTGATATACAAGTATTTTGGTTTAAGAGCATGCTCGTAAACCAAGGTTCCTCTGTATATAGTTTATCTCCCTCCCTCCCACCCTTTTCATATTATGTAATGATCATTTATATCATTTAATAAATACTTTCCTATCTTTCTTCTCATTTATAAACAACTTTAGAATTATCCCCCTCCCCCTAACTTGAGCTTATACCAAAAATGAAATCTATTCATTGCAATAATTTGTTAATGGCCCCCACACATCTTGAAATCTTTTTAAATTTCCTTTCTGTATAGATATTGTTTTTTCCATTTTATATATGTGACACAACGAATTCCACCAAAAACTGTAGTTAGGTCTCTTCCAATTACTCGTTATTTGTTGTATGGCAACTCCTGTCATAATTAGCAAAAGCTTGTTATTCTTAGATGATATTTGGCTTTTAGCCCTCATTGACATGCCAAATAAAACAGTATCATACGATAACGCAACTGGGTTTTCCAATACACAATTTATTTGACCCCATATTGATTTCCAAAAGGCAAAGATTAATGGACAATAAAATAATAAATGATCTAGAGTCCCTATTTCAAGATTACAATGCCAACATCTATTAGACTTAAAGCTATCTAACTTTTGTAAACAAACTGGGGTCCAAAAAGCTTTATGCAAAAGAAAAAGCCACGTTTGTCTCATAGATGCCGACATTGTACATCTCAACCTCCAAGTCCAAATTTGTGGCCATTGAGATGCAGAAATTTGATGCTTAATCTCAATACTCCAAATGTCCCAAAGACCAATTTTTGTTCATGAATCCAGATATCAATTTATACTACTGTGTGGCCTGGTGCCCCAGGAAGTCCACCTGAAAGCATAAGAACTCTAAAAACTATATTGATTATTTAAATTCTTCCATTCAGGGAACCCCACCTGAATGGCCTGCTTCAGTTGCAACCATCTAAAACTTTGTGATTTATTAAGTCCAAATTTATGTTGCAACTGTGAAAATTCAAGCAACTTACCATTAGATATAACATCATCTAAAATACATATTCCTGCTATCATCCAATGCTTCCAGATGACCTTAAAACCGTCAATTTGAATCTTGGAGTTTAGCCATATAGTTTGATAATGAAGGTAGGGAGATGGGCACAAGGGAAATACTAGAAAGGGAAGTAAAGGAGACAGAGAAGAGAGATGCTGAACATGGAGAAAAAACATACACAGAGATGGAAGATGAATAGTGAGCATAGGGAAAGAAGACATGTCAAATGGTCAGGAGACCCTGTCGAGTGAGTTAAGAGTACACAGAAGGAAACAGAAACCAGAGCCTGAGACCAAGGTGATGTGACTAGACAGTAATTTTATAGAATATATCGGATTTCAAATATGTAGCTTGCATTAGACATAACTAGGGACCACAAAACTCAGGACGTGCTTCTTTAGGTTCCAGCTAGCTTAGGGCTCTCTCTGACCAGGGGGCAGTTGCCCTAGTTGCTCTCCCCTAACACTATTCCAGCCAAGTGTAACTGAAGAATTTGGTTAGCTTGATTTTTCTACGTAGCATTCTGTAGTAATTTGACTTGTTCAGTTTTCTCAATAGTGGAGGAGATATTTGTGAGGGGGAGGGGAGAAAGGTTTTGTTGATCCTTGCTCTATATTATTTGTGATTTATAAAATGACAATGGAACAGAATATTGTTTCTTTTTATATTTTAATAAAATAAGTTCAATATAAAATCATAACTATTCGAGGCTTGTGTGGATGGGATCAGATGGTTTGTGAGGACGGGGACCAAGCTTACGGGGATGGGGACAAATTTTTTCCCCACGTCACTCTCTATACTGAAGTTTCAAGATCAGAGGCTCTAAGCCAAGCCAAACAGCACACTGCAATTGCCACTGGAAGAAATATCAAAGGTTTCTAAAAATCCTATAGCCATAAACTTTCTTGTAGTGAACAAAGACTTAGACAATTGTTGAAACTGTTTTAGTTTGTCTGGAGGGAAGAATTCCTCAAACTCCTACTGTTAAGTAAGTATTTTAACAAACTTGACATGTAAAATTGGTAGTCTATAATTATACTGATGAGAACAAATGATTGGAAAATGCATTTGCATACAATGTCCTGGACTCTCTGCCTGTAAGAGCAGAATAGTAAGATTGTGAGCTGCGTGAATGCTTGAGGGAAGATTCCATATCTAATGAATGCTGTTGAAATTGAGATTTGTCAAATCCTGGACATTTTTGATTTCTATACATTGAGTCTATCTTTTTAGGAGCTACCTGGACTGATAGGGGATTCTCCCAGTTCTTAAATTATCTTAAGTTATCTTTCATTACCCTATGCAAAGGAACCTAAATGCATTTGTTTGGTGGTGCTTAAAAAGTTGAGTAGTTCAAATAATTCAGAGTGAGGCACCTCCTTTGTTTCCTTTTGATTGGCAAAGCCTGCCCCCCACCTGCCATACAAAGTCAGTAAAAGACATTTTTTAATGTAGAATTGTGTAGAGGAGGGAAAAGATCAGGGGTGCATGACCTTGTTCTCTGCTGACGCTTCAATGGATTGGGCTGAGCCGAGGAAGGCATGGAAGCCTTTAAAACCTGTTTACACTGTATCTGCAGTAGCCCTGAAAGCTCTTGTATGACCATAGCCCAGAACTCCTCCTAGAGAAATGGTGCCAGTACCAGAAGAAACATTGGCATGGAAACAGTCTAGGCATGGGAGACCTTGATATTGAGACATACCTACGAGGCGACATCATTGGGGTGGAAAGAGAGTGATTCTTGGTGCATCAACATTTACTATGCATCAAAAAAGTTGATGCTTGGGAGGATGCAGTGGTATGCCTAGAAGGGGAAGAATGTTTGTGTTTAGCTTTCTTATGTGCTGTATCCCCCAATTCTCAAGACAGAAGAAGATGTAGACGTCTTGCTTCTGTAAGAAGCCTGAAGCTCTGGACAAGTGTTGATGCATTTAGCACCAATGCTGATGACTGAGTCATAGAAAGTTGATTGTCGGGTTCCAAGTCCCCCACCATGCTTGATGTCGAGACTGACGTGATGCCAAAATATTTTTCGAACTAAAGTTTTCAGGCTTTGAGTGATCACTTTTGCATACGGAGGCATAGGACACAGCTAATATCCCGATGTTCAGGACCCAACCACTGGACACAACAATTATGTGGGTCAGAGGCTTAAATGGCCCAATTAAAAATCAAGAATATTTCTTAAATCCACTCAATACCCTCTGACATGGAAGGGAAAACAGCTGACGCAAAGTCAAAGGGATCAATGGCCCAGGGAGCTTGAGTAACTAGGATGCCGAAAACAATCAACACTTTGGCTGGGGGAGGGTGTGTGTGTGTGGGGGGGGGGGAATGGAGAGGTCTGAAGGCTGAAAATTTTAAAATTTGACAAAAATGAACCGAAGTCGAGTACAATACTGAACACGATAAAAACAACGAACTAAGAGGAAAATAATGAAAAATAAATTCAGGAAGGGACAAAATAAGGGTAAAATTCAACAAACTGAAGACACAGCTTCTCAGCTCCGCAGAAAATGAAGAACTGATGGCCCCACGAGCCAACAGGCAGGAAGGCACCAGCATGCATGCGATATGGACATTGCCAAAAATTTTTAAATGACAGTATACTTGGTAGTATCCGTACTGGGGGTCTGTGGATGACTTCCCACATGTGAGAAAATTGCCTGCTTGTTCTCAAAGAATAAATCTTTCTGGACCTGTCTGAGAATTCAGTTTTTGGCCAGATCTTAGAACCTATTTGGAGTAAGCACCTAAGCAGAAACTTGATCTTAGAACCAGCAAGTACCCCTCTAGACTAATGCATAATTTAAGAATAAGTGATATGGGGGCAACTTCATTCAGCCACTTCATTCCTCAACTCTGGAACCAACTCCTCCCTCAACTCAGACTACAGAACTCATTAATGACATTCCGGAAAATGGTAAAGTCCCTCCTCTTCAACTAAAGGTCACCCTCAGTCTACACCCAACCCCCTTAAACCCCACCTCTACCCTTCTTTCTCCATTCTAATCTTCTGCCTAAATTTCTGTATAGTCCACTCTCAGCCTATACTCAAATAACTTGTATCTAAACTAAACTACTTATATTTAAACTACTGTTCTTAATTTGCTGTATAGTCCCTATATTTACACTGCTGCACAGTCTCGTATGTCTAAGTATTTAAATCTACTGTATAATCTTGTATGTCCAATTCACTCCATTGTGAATGTTTACTTGCAAACTGTTCTGAGCTACTGGGAGGACGGGATAAAAATCTAAATAAATAACTTGTAGGTTTTAAAAAAATGCATTTTTCCATCATGGGTGCAGGCAAAGCCTCCTTCCAACTGAAGTTTGCAACCTCAGATTCACACACTAACAACATGGGAAACACAAGAAGCCTTTCTTATCTGAAGCTCAAAAAGAGACTCCTCTTGATATAGGAAACTTATCTACAAACTTTCCTCAAAAGCTTGAATTATAGTTTTGAATAAAATGACCAATTGGATAGGCTGTTGAACCTCTAAGGAAGTGAGGATATTAGTTTCTGTCATTCTGCATGCTGCAGGGAGGGATTGGAATGTTAGGGAAGATAGAGGGGGCTACAGTCGACTCCGCTTAAGTGCACGCCCTTCAGACCGGGTCGCCATGTGAGCTTAATAGGAGTGGGGGGGGAGGCTGTAGTTAAGCCGGCTCAGTTTAAATATGGCGCTTGGGCTGCTGGAGCCTAAAGTACAGGACAGCTATGCCCTACAGCTTGAGTGGAAGTGGAGCACTCACTTTCCCAGCTGTCCCAGCGCTTAAGCTGCTGTGTGAAGACTAGCCTTTTCCATTCAGAACGTGATTACATCTAACCGGAGTGAATGTAACGTGAAAGAATAGAGGTTGGACCTATGACATCAGTGCACATAAGCGGATTGTGCACTGATTGCAAATACATCCATTGACTTTATCCGAATTGCAAATACATCCATTGACTTTAATGTAAAAAAAAAAAAAAGACTGTGGCGGTAGAGTGCAGATAACCAAAGTGTGCGCTTAACCGACATACACTTAGGTCAGCGGTCTCAAACACGCGGCCCCCCCCAGGGACTATTTTGCGGCCCGCGATCTGTCCTCTCCACTTCACAAGTTTTCCTAAGTGCTGTAAATGACTTGCGTTAGAGGGAATGTCAGCAAACGGCCTCCTGGTGGTGCTGTGCTTCTCCCAGTCTCAGCCTCCTTCCACCCGCTTTGGCTTGTGTCTCTAGGCGGTATTAGCAGCTTCCGGGTTGCGCTGTGCATCTCACGATCAAAGCCTCCGTCCGCTCCCTCTCAGCCCAAATTCGGAGTGCACGGCTCACTCTGCCCTGCAGCACAGCTCACTCTGCCCTGCTCACTCACCCACAGCTCACTCATCCAAAAGCACCGGAACCAAGCAACGAGGCATCCCAGGCTGTGGTGGCGGTTGCAGTGTAGGGCTGTAGGACTTTGGCAAGTATGTGAAAAATGTATTTCTTTGGAAATTGCAATTATCTGTCCCACAGAAATTTTTTTTGATCCCCCCCCCCTATGATTTCTCCTGTGGTGGTGTTTCTTCACATAGGCTTTGATTTATTACAATTGTCTGTCACACAGAAATTTTTTTTGATCCCCCCCTCCCTATGATTTCTCCTGTGGTGGTGTTTCTTCACATTGGCCTATGTCAGTGGTCGGCAAACTGCGGCTCGTGGCTCACCTAAAGCAGGGGTCCCCAACATGCTTCCCTTCTCACTGCCCTCCCCCAAGTCACTGCCATTGGGGAACAGGCCGCCACCACAGCCGGTGAATAGGCTACCACAGCCACCATCAGGGAATAGGCTGGCACCGAGTTCTTAGTTCTCCCTGCTTATCTTCCCCAGCGCGGAGCCGACCAATTCTCACCACCCGATGTCAATTCTAACGTCGGACAAGACGTTCTGGGCCAGCCAATCGCTGCCTGGCTGTCCCGGAACTTCCTCTCCGACGTTAGAATTGACGTCGGGTGGCGAGAATTGGTCAGCCCCGTGCTGGGGAAGATAAGTAGGGAGAACTGGGGAGGGCAGGGAGAAATAAAGAAAGAAAGGGGGGGACAGGGAGACAGAAAGAAAGAAGGGAGACGGGACATAGACAGAAAGGGGCATGGAGAAAGAAAGAAAGAAAGGGCATGGAGAAAGAAAAAAAGAAAGAAAAGGGGCATGGAGAGAGAGAGAGAAAGAAAGAAGGGGGCAGGGTGAAAGAAATAAAAAGTTGGTGGAGGGAAGGAGGCAGATGCCAGACCAGGGGAAAGGAAGGAAGGAAGGAGGGAGGGAGAGAAAAGAAAGAAAGAGATGTCAGACCATGGAAATAGGGACAGAAGAAGAGAAAGATAGAAGGGAAGGTAAGACATGGAAATGTAGATTTTGAAAAGAAAACAGAAAAATTGAATATTAAGTTAATGCCAAAGATGGATGCAAGGCAGAAAGTGAAGACGGAAAGAAAAACAGTCAAAGGACAAGGCCCTGGAAACATCGTTAAAAGCATAGAAAAATAAAGTCACCAGCCAACAAAGGTAGGGAAAATGATTTTATTTTCAATATAGTGATTGAAATGTGTCAGTTTTGAGAAAGGAAAGATATTAAATTTTAAATGTGAGGGCTGAAGAAAAAATAGGGTACTTGGAGGGCTGCGGAAAAAATAGTTAATGACAATTTTGCTTAAGGTAAAACTCTTTATAGTTTATAAATCTTTCCTTTAACTGTTAAAGGAAAGATTTATAAACTATAAAGAGTTTTACCTCATGCAAAGTTATCATTTCTTTAATAAGACATTAACTATTTTTTCTGCGGTCCTCCAAGTACCTATAGATCCAAAATGTGGCCCCACTAAGGGTTTGAGTTTGAGACCACTGACTTAGGTGGAGTCCACTGTATATATTAAAAAGATAGGAGAGGTTATAAGAACACAGACCTCTTTGTCCATGCTATAATAGCTAGGCTCTTTTTGGTTATGGGGTTAGCTGAGAGGGTGGACTCCTCCTCTTTCTTGGTTATTTTCTGAAGTGACTAAATGGGCATGTTTTGGCTTGTAAATCTTTCCTTTGTTTACTTTGGGCCTTGTTTATCAGGCCATCATAAAGCACAGTTACTTACCGTAACAGGTGTTATCCAGGGACAGCAGGCATATATTCTCACATGTGGGTGACGTCATCTACGGAGCCCCAGCGCGGACAGCTTTTCAAGCAAACTTGCTAGAAGTTTCAAGTTTGCACACTGCACCACGCATGTGCATGCCTTCTGCCCACTAGAGGGCGCATCCCACCTCGTGGTCCTCAGTTCCATAACTAGCATAGAAGCCATCCCCGGGGAGGCGGGCGGGTTGTGAGAATATATGCCTGCTGTCCCTGGATAACACCTGTTACGGTAAGTAACTGTGCTTTATCCCAGGACAAGCAGGCATGATATTCTCACATGTGGGTGACCTCCAAGCCAACCAAAAAAGGGCAGGTGGGAGGATGGCAATTTAGGAAAACAGATTTTGCAAAACTGACTGGCCAAACCGGCCGTCACTCCTGGATAAAGTGTCCAGACAGTAATGAGAGGTGAATGTATGAACCGAAGACCAAGTGGCAGCCTTACATATGTCCTCCATCGGAGTGGATCGGAGGAAAGCTATCGAAGCTGCCATCGCTCGGACCTTGTGCCCCGTGACTCGACCCGGGGGAGGAAGGCCAGCCTGAGCATAGCAAAAGGAAATGCAAGCAGCCAACCAGTTAGACAGAGTGCGCTTGGAAACTGGATGCCCTAATCGATTGGGATCGAAGGACAAAAACAATTGAGGAACCTTCCGATGAGACCTGGTGCGTTGAAGGTAATACGCCAACGCCCTCTTACAGTCAAGCGTGTGAAGCGCCGTCTCGCCAGGATGGGAGTGGGGCTTAGGAAAGAACACAGGAAGGACAATGGACTGATTGAGGTGGAAATCAGAAACAACCTTAGGGACAAACTTAGGATGGGTGCGGAGAACCACCTTGTCATGATGGAAGACGGTGAAAGGGGGATCCGCAACCAAGGCTTGCAACTCCCCAATCCGCCTAGCGGAGGTGAGGGCAATCAGAAACACCACCTTCCAAGTCAGAAATTTCAAGAGGGACTTGTTGAGTGGCTCAAAAGGGGGTTTCATCAGTTGAGCTAAAACCACATTCAAATTCCACACGACAGAAGGAGGCTTAAGAGGGGGACAAACCCTGAGTAACCCTTTCATGAAGCGTGTCACCAAGGGATGGAGTGACAGAGGGCGTCCATCCAGATGTTGGTGGAAAGCAGAAATCGCACTAAGATGAACACGCACCGAAGTGGTTTTCAAGCCAGAGCGCGACAAATGGAATAAATAGTCCAAAACCGAGGATACCGGAACCGATACCGGATCCAGGTGAAAAGACGAGCACCAGGTGGAAAACCTGGTCCATTTCTGCGAATAGCAAAGCCTCGTCGAGATCTTGCGGGAGGCTTCCAACACCTCCCTCACCGATTGAGACAGATCCGGAGGAGTCAGGGAACAAGAAACCAAGCTGTCAGGTGCAATGACTGCAGATTGGGATGTAACATGGATCCTTGACTCTGAGACAGCAGAGAAGGAAAGACAGGCAGAGGAAGAGGCTCCCTGGCACTGAGCTGAAGCAGCAGGGAGAACCAGTGCTGACGCGGCCACCGAGGTGCTATGAGAATCATCGTGGCCATGGACGATTTCAGATGTACTAACGTTCGCATGATCAGAGGGAAAGGAGGGAATGCATACAGGAACCTCCCTTCCCAATCGAGAAGGAAGGCATCCGCCTCCAGACGATCCCACGAGTACATCCGAGAACAATACAGTGGTAGTTTGTGTGTCTCCGGAGAGGCAAACAGATCCACCTGTGGCGTTCCCCAGCGAGCGAAAACCTCGTGCAGAACTGCTGAGTGTAGAGTCCACTCGTGCGGTTGCAGAAGTCGACTGAGTTTGTCCGTCAGACAATTCAGTTCTCCTTGGATGTAGACCGCCCGGAGGAAGATGTTCCGGGAGACCGCCCACTCCCAAAGGCGAAGAGCCTCGGAACAGAGGGGCCAAGACCCCGTTCCCCCCGCTTGTTCACATAGTACATTGCTACCTGATTGTCCGTGCGGACGAGGACCACCTGGTCCTGCAATATGTGAACGAAGGCTCGAAGTGCTAGGAAGATGGCCCGAAGCTCTAGCACGTTGATATGACACCGACGGTCTTCTGCCGACCACAGGCCCTGCGTGCGAAGACCGTCGAGGTGGGCTCCCCACGCGTACTCCGAGGAGTCCGTGGTCAGGACCTTGTGGAAAGGAGGAGTGCGAAACAGTAGTCCCATGGACAGATTTGAAGAGTCTGTCCACCAACGCAGCGATTTCCGCAAAAGCGGAGTCACCGAAATGAGGCGAGACACCGGATCGCACTCCTGACGCCACTGGGACGCGAGGGTCCACTGAGGGATCCTCAGATGCAGCCTCGCAAACGGCGTGACGTGTACCGTCGAGGCCATATGACCGAGCAGCATCATCATGCGCTTGGCCGACACCATCGATAGCTGAGAGACCTGGCGGCCCATCCGTACCAAGGCTTCCAACCGCTGGGTCGGAAGGTAGGAGCGCAGGCGCACCGTGTCCAGCACCGCACCTATGAATTGAAGAGACTGAGCCGGCCTCAACTGAGACTTTGGAAAGTTTATCTCGAACCCGAGAGTTTGCAGGAAGGTAATAGACTGTCGGGTCGCTGAGATAACCCCCTCCCTGGTCGGGGCTTTGATGAGCCAATCGTCCAGGTAAGGGAACACATGGAGCCCACGAGACCTCAGGGCTGCCGCAACCACCACCATGCACTTCGTGAATACTCGTGGGGACGCGGCCAGGCCGAAGGGCAGTACCCTGTACTGGAGGTGGAGGTCCCCCACCTGGAATCGTAAAAATCTTCGGCAGGCGGGGTGCACCGGAACATGGGTATATGCTTCCTTCAAGTCGAGGGAGCACATCCAGTCCCCTTCCTCCAAGAGAGGATACAAAACCGGGAGAGATAGCATCCGAAACTTCTCCCGGACCAGGAATTTGTTGAGCTTCCTGAGGTCCAGTATGGGGCGCAGGTCCCCGGTCTTTTTTGGGACCAAAAAGTAACGGGAGTAAAACCCCGTACCCCACTGGTCCTTGGGGACCGGCTCGACCGCCCGAAGCTTCAAGAGGGCTTTGGCTTCGGTCAGAAGGGTCGGTAGCTGCGAACGGTTGCAAGAGACTAAACTTGGGGGACTGTCCGGCGGCGAGGACACAAAGTTGAGCGAGTAGCCCTCGGAGACGATCCGGAGCACCCAAGCGTCTGAGGTAATCTCGGTCCATGCCTCCCGGAAGGATCGAAGACGCCCCCCGATAGGTAGGGGATCCTGTGAAAGTGCGGAGGGGAACCCGCCCCGTCCGCTCAGCCCGTCAAAAGGAAGGCGCGGGCTTAGAAGGGCCCTGCGCCGGGGCTTGGGTTTGTCCCCCTCTGCCTCGCTGAGACGGACGTCTCGGAGGTGGTCTCGAGAAAGCCGGGGTCGACTTCTGAGGGTATCGGCGCGGCGGAGGCCGGAAAGGTTTCTGCGGCGGGGGCCTAGGTTTGGGGCGGACCAGGGATGCTAAAGAGCGCTCCTGCTCCGACAACCGCTTGGTCGCCGCATCCAATGACTCGTCAAATAACTCGGACCCCACACAAGGCAAGTCTGCAAGACGTTCCTGCAGGTTTGGGTCCATGTCGAGGGTGCGAAGCCAGGCCAAGCGGCGCATGGCCACCGCGAAGGCCGACACCCTCGAAACCAGCTCAAAGGCGTCGTACACTGCATGGAATAGGTACAACCGCAATTGAGACAGGTTGGACATAAACTTATCGAATCCTGCTCTTTGGGAGTCCAGTAACGAGTTTCGATATTGAGGAAGGTCCTTCACCATACCACGCAAATAGGAGGAAAAGGTGAAGGCGTAATTTAGAACCCTGGTGGCCATCAGGGAATTTGAATAGAGGCGACGGCCAAACTTGTCCAGGGTCCGCCCCTCCCTGCCGGGTGGAACCGCCGCAGAAACCCGTGAGGGCTGTGATTTTTTAAGAGCAGACTCCACCAGAAGAGACTGGTGGGAGAGCTGCGCCTTATCGAACCCTTTAGGGGGAATCGTCCTATACTTCGATTCCATTTTGGAAGGCACAGACGTGACTGTAAGAGGGTTTGACAAGTTCTTCAGCCAGGTCTGCAGAAGGACACTGTTGAGAGGGAGTCTAGGCACCTCTCTAGGAGGAGTGGGAAGGTCCTGTTCCTCCAAAAATTCTTTGGAATACTGAGAACCTACCATCAGGTCAATCCCCAGGGCTCGGGCCATGTCCTGAACAAAGGATGAAAATGAGGACGGCCTGGCCTGGGGAGACGGGGTTCTCGACCGCCCCACCGAGGAGAGGGGGGAGGCCTCATGAGAATAATGAGGATCCCTAACAGAGCCCGAATCCCAGGATCCCCTCTCCAAGGCCCTCGAGGGGGAAGGGGAAATTATCCTCCTCGCAGAACCCTTGGGCGAGGACCCCGGGGTCCGTGGAACACTCTCCCATTTCCTCGGCGAGGCAGCACGGGAAGACTTCCCACGAGGTGAGCGGAGGAGCCTCGGGTTGTCGAGGCGCAACTCCGACACCTGCAGCGCCTCGCCCCCGAACGACGAGGAACGATCGCGTCGAGGCGAGCCTCGGGGCCGCTTAGACTTCCTCGATCGGCGCCTCGTCCGAGGTCGCGTCGAGGGCGAGGCGTCCCGGGAAGACCCGGAGGAAGAGGAGGAAAGGCGGCGCACTCTGCGCAACTTTTCTTTGGGCCTCACACTCCGCTCAGGAGGCTCCCCCGAGGTCGAGGTCAGGGGCGGGGCCGAGATCGAGGGGGCCGAGGCCGGGGCCTCCGAGACCGAAGGCGCCCCGGCCGAGGTCGAGGCCGCCGGAACCGCAGCACGCTGCAACACTTCCAGGGCTCCCGACAGCTCTGATGAGATCAGGGCTCGAAGGAGATCCTGGAAGGCCGGAATCCCCACGAAGGTGGGGAGTTCCGAGTCCGGGGCACACTCCCTGGAGGGCGACCTCGGTCTCGAGTATTCCCTCGGGGTGTGCGACGTCGAGGTCCGATGCGGGGCCGGGGTCGACCCACCCGCCTTAGCCTGAGTCGAGGATGGCTTCTTTGCTGAAGGGGATGGAACAGAGGACTTACCCGAAGCTGGCTTCGATGACGACGCCTTCGAAGACGAGGGCCGAGGCGAAGCCGAGGCCCCCGAGGACGCCGAGGCCGAGGTCAAGGCCGGGGCCGAAGCCGACGTCGAGGCCTTAGGCGGCGCGTCGACGGCGAACAATTCAGCCATTCTGGCCTTACGGCGACGGAGGGCCCTGTTTTGGAAAGTAGCACAGCGATCACACGACGCTGTCGGATGTTCGGGCCCAAGACAGACAATGCACCACCGGTGAGGGTCAGTGATGGAAAGTAACCTCTCACACCGGCTGCACTTTTTGAATCCCGTAACAGGACGGGACATCAACGAAGAAAAAGAAGAAGGCCGGGAACGACCGACGTCCCGCGGCCACGGCCGCGGCTTCCGGGAGCCCCCGGAGCCCAACGAAAAACAAAATATTTTTTTTTTTTTTTTAGAGAAAAGAACAGAAAAGAAAGCAGCACCGCGAACTAATTCGATGGAAAAACAAACTAAACGCGGCAGCTAGAAGGCAAAACACTGGAGCTCAGATCCACAGGGCTTTCTTGCTCCGCGGAAAAAATTGAACCGAGGACCACGAGGTGGGATGCGCCCTCTAGTGGGCAGAAGGCATGCACATGCGTGGTGCAGTGTGCAAACTTGAAACTTCTAGCAAGTTTGCTTGAAAAGCTGTCCGCGCTGGGGCTCCGTAGATGACGTCACCCACATGTGAGAATATCATGCCTGCTTGTCCTGGGATAATGAGTGCTGCACATCACATGCACTGAAGCCAATTCAACCCCTATGGGCTTCGATGCATTTACTGCAACAGCATATGCTATTGGGCTTGATAAGAGAGGCCATTGAGAAGAAAGGACAAATGGAGGTGGGGAACAGGATTACAGGAAATGAAAGATTCAGTTTAATTGTGAGAAAACTAGATTATGGGGCAATTTTTTTGCAGGAAAGATTCAGGATGTCTGATCTGAATGCTGCACTTACCCAAAGCCTCTTCTCTCTCCTTCAACATCTGCATATATTCCTTATGTCTCTAGAAAAGGGACAAAAAAAATCCATATAGTGCCCAGAAACAGCATAGAGAAGATAAAATAGAGCAAAAGGACTTAAAACTCCATAACATAATCTTGGCTTCCACACATACGATTGTTAGATAATTTAAATGGCAGAAATAAAATGGTACTCCTTACTACAACCATCCAATTCAGGAAAAAAAAATTTAAATTGATTTTGCCAATTGAATCACTTTTTCAATTCAATTTTATTTGCTTTCTATGATATAGCTTTAAATTAGCCGACGTGTTTATTTTGCAGCTTCTTCACCCACCCCACTCCCCTTTCCCTCTCTAATCCCCTGCTGGCATTATCAAGTGTAAAAAACCAAACACTGTTAGGTCCTAGCTCGTACTTGTTGTCTTAACACCAGCTCCGGCAGGATACACACATTTCAAATCTAATGTATTGTAATCACAAAAAAAATAAAATTATGGTCAAATATATTTTATTGAGCAATCAAGAACATAACAGAGTAACACAAAGTACAGAACCTGCTCAAAATTTTGAAATATTCCCAAAAAGAACCACTCCCCCCCCAAATCCCCCCAACCCCCCTTCCCCACCATACCCACCCCCGGGTCCTCCTTCAAAACACAAATCAACAAAATCTGAATATCAAACTATACAAAAGATTCACAAAAGGGTAAGTACAAACAAAAGCTTCAATTAAGTATCCGGCTACGAGCCAGAGGGGTCAAAGTAATCCAGAAAGGTTCCCAAGTGGTCTGGAAAAGACGACCTGGGCGAGAAGACAAGTCAGTCACATCCCTTCGCTCCCACATCAAAAGGGCGATCATGCGGCTCCTCCAAAGGGAATAATCCGGAGCCTCAGCCTCAAGCCATTTTAACAGGATACATTTCAATGCGATCAGGATAGACCACTTGAGGAAAGCTGCAACTCCTTTGGAACGAGGAAAGTAGTGAGGAACAGTCCCAAATAAAATCAAAGGGGAACTGCGAACAGTAACTCGCCAAATAGTCTCCACAAAAACAAAGATAGAAGTCCAAAAAAGTTGTATCTGAGGACAAGTCCAAAACATGTGGCCTAAGCTGGCCTCCGGAGCCTGACAACGAAGGCAGGCTGCATGGGAACGGAAGGGAGCCAAATATGCCCTTTTAGGAGAAATATATAAACGAAAAATCAATTTAAAATGTTGCTCCCAAAAGGTAGAATATTTACGAAAAGCAGGCAGTCGACGGACAGCCTGAAGGAGGATATCAGAAGGCAAATCAACAGCAAGATCACCGGACCAAGCATCACGCAGCTTAGAATAGTCAAACAAAGGGCATTCATCCTTCAAGTGGCGGTGATGAAACGTGAGAGGGACCGGTTGTTGAGAACCAAGGGTAAAGGCCGTAGACAAAGTCTCATGACAGGCGGCCTGCAAGGAATTAGAAGGTAAGGAAGAGATGTAATGATGGATTTGCATGTAAGCAAAATAGTCAGTAGGAGGGAGATCAAATTCAGCTCGTAACTGAGCAAAAGTTTTAGGGGCGCCTTCATCAGTAACCAAGTGAAATAGATAATGAATGCCCTTTGTTTCCCACCGAGCAAAACTCGGCCCATCAATCCCAGGTAAGAAAGAACCATTGAAACGAATAGGAAGGAAGGGAGAGACAGAAGAAGAAAGAGTGTGAAATTTACAGACCCAACGCCAAACCTTTCTTAAGGGTCGATGCAAAACTTTCATAGAAAGAGACTCAGGTGCAAAACAAGGAATAGAATGAAGATAGGCACTGAAATGAGAAGAAGAAAAGCAAGAAAGTTCCAGAGTCGAGTTAGTAAATGCTGAAGTACCCCTAAAGAGATCATTAATATGCCTCATGCCACAACCAACTGTCAAATAGCGAAGATTCAATAATCCCAAGCCACCCCTATACCAGGGAGTCGCCGCCCGCTTATAAGGCAAGCGAGGCCTCTTCCCCGCCCAAAGAAATTTCTGGACCAGTCGTTCCAATCGGCGCTCGTCACGAAACGTCAAATAAAGGGGAAGGACCTGAAAAACATAAAGCCAACAGGGGACCAAAAGCATGTTATACAGGTGTACTCGACCCAAAAGTGAGAAAGGAAGAGACTCCCAAAGGTGCAACCTATTCTGTAACATCTGAAACAACGGGGTTACATTCAACCGGTACAAACTAGATAAGTCTAGCGGAATATTAACCCCCAAGTACCGCAAAGAAGAATCAGCCCAACGAAGAGGGAAAACACCCCTCCACGAAGTACGTAAATCTGGTGGAAAAGGTAAGGCCAAGGATTTGTCAAAGTTAAGAGAAGAGACAGCCCCGAATAAAAACCAAATTCAGAGATGAGATCCAGAGCCGCCGGGAGAGAATCTTCAGGTCGGGTAAGAATTAAAAACATATCATCCGCGTACGCCAGAGTCTTAAGTTCGAAGTCACCGACCGAGAGACCTCGGACCTCCGCGAACCCCCGAAGAGTGCATAACAACGGTTCCAAAGAAAGAAGAAACAAAAGAGGGGAGAGAGGGCATCCCTGTCGGGTTCCACGAAGAATAGGGAAAGAGTCAGTACAAGTCCCATTAACAAGCAATGATGCCAAGGGATTGGAAGAGGGAACGCACAGCATCTAGAAAGAACCCCCCGAGCCCCACATACTCCAAGGTACGAAACAAGAAGGACCAGTGAATGCTATCAAACGCCTTAGAAGCATCCAGGCTAACAAACAAGGTCGGAATCCGGAAAGATTGACACTGAGCAAGAGCAAGAAGTACCTTGCGGACATTATGGACAGACTGTCGGCCTCGAACAAAACCTACCTGATCCTCATGGATAAGCAGCGGTAAGTGAGGAGCAAGACGATCAGCCAACATACGAGCAAAAACTTTAAGGTCCACATTGATCAAGGAAATGGGACGATAAGATTCCGGCAAATCAGCAGCCTTACCAGGCTTCAAGAGTAAGGTAATAAGGGCCTCATTTGCAAAACGTGGAAAAGAACCACGGACCGTAGCTGCATCAAAATAAGCCAATAAAGGTCCATAAAGTGTCGGAGAAAGGAGCCGATAGAAGTCACCCGAGAACCCATCCGGGCCCGGAGCCCGGTCAGAGCGGAGCAATTTAATAGCAGACTCCAATTCAACCGCCCTAAATGGACTATTAAGAGAGGAAATCGCAGCCGCTGACAAACGAGGCAACCCAGAAGAGTGAAGATAGTCCGATATCATGTCCAAAGAAGCATCATCCGGAGCTTCATATAACCGACGAAATAAATCAAATAAGACCCCAGAGATCTCAGAAGTCCGAGACACCACCCCTCCGCCCCTGGTACGCAGAGATAAAATCGGCTTCCTACCAGTCGTAGCGTTAACCAAACGAGCCATAAGGCGGCCGGGCTTGTTACCGTAACGAAGGAAACGATGATGATAAAAGGCTCTGCATTTTTGGGAACGAGAATGGAGAAGGGAGTTCAGGGCCACCTGAGTAGACAAGTAGCAATCTCGAGTCTCCGGAGAAGGGTGGAGAGAAAAGGACCGCTTTGCCAAACGCAGAGCCCTTTCCAGAGTAACGATCCCCTGATTAATACGTTTATGACGAGCACAGAGAAAGGAAATGATATGTCCTCGAATCACCGTCTTCCCAGCCTCCCAAAACAAGATAGGATCATCCATGTGGGGAGCATTATTTGTCGAATAATCGTCCCATTGGGTCTGCAAAAAAGCGCGAAATTCCTCGTCCTGAGCAAGATAAAAAGGAAACCGCCAGGACGGTGCTCGGAGGTACGTAGGATCCAGGACAACATCAACCCAAATCGGGGCATGATCCGAGATAGACAGAGGTCCAAGCTCAGCCGAGTGAACAGAAGGAAACATAGAGGTAGAGAAGAAAATATAATCGAGACGGGACCAAGTACCATGGGCACGAGAGAGATGGGTATAGTCACGAACCTCAGGGTGGAGAAGACGCCACGGGTCCACAACCGAAAGTGAGTCACAGAAGTCGGAAAGGAGATGACTCTTAGAACCCAAAGAAGAGGCAGAAGAGCCAGACTTATCCTGATCGGGATGCATCACCAAGTTAAAATCTCCCAAAAGAAGCAGCGGGTCATCAGGAAAGCGAGAACGGAGATGAAGCAATCGCTGTAAAAAGGCTGATTCTCCAGAATTAGGGCCATATACCACTAGGAAAAGATAAGAACGACCTCCCAAAGTAAGGCGAAGAAGCGACCGTCAGACGACTTATCAAGAACCTGGACACCTATTGGAGAAGACTTACGGACTAGCACTGCTATGCCCCCATGACGACCCGAAGAGGAAGCAAAAAACACTTCCCCCACCCAAGATCGACGTAACTTAAGATGTTCTGCATCAGTCAATCTAGTTTCCTGTAGACAAGCAATATCAGACCGGTAGCGTTGTAGAGCAACAAGTATTTTGGATCTCTTGACAGGCGACGTGATCCCCCCAACATTCCAAGAGGCAATTCTAAAAGGGGTACTCATAGCTGAAAAGCAGGAAGGAAGCAATGCCAGAGAAGGAAAAGCAGGTGAAAACTACCCCAAGGGCCCAGCCTCCCCCAGAGCAGTAGAAGTCGCCAAAAGTATAGTGAACAGAAAAGAACAATAATGAAACATATCAAACCTAAAGAGTAAATATATAGAAGGAGGACCCCCCACCCCCCAAAGCCCACCCCACCCACTCCCAATCCGTCCATCCCAACCCCCCTCGTCCCCCCCAACCCCCTTCCACCCCCCAGAAACAAACCCACCAGAAACCCAACCAGAATGAAAACCCCGTCCCACATTGTGGAACAGAGATGGAGGCACAGAAGATGTAGTCAGGGCCCCAAATCCCTCAATCCCATACTCACCACAAACACGCAAAATACCTCATTCATACATCACACCCCCTGGGAGAAGTCATAGGGGAGCGAAGCTAACAAGCAAAATGACCCGAAACCCAGAAAGTAACATAGCCCAATAGCCAGTGGACCTAAAATAGTCACCAAAGGACCCCGGAAAGGAACATTTAAGTAAAGCATAGATAAAATAAGCAGCCCCACCAGAACAGAGGATAGAAACAAACAATCACCCACTCACAACCACACCAGTACTCCCCCTAACCCCCACTCCCATCCATACACACCCAGTCCATACCCCAAAGAAGAACTCAACCCCCACAAACATACTCTAACCCACCCAAAGGAGACAAACCCCAGAACCATACAGGACAAGAGCTCCACCCAGAGGCATAACATCCATTCAACCCCCAATTACACCTACAACCATCTAAGGCCACCAATACTGCAAGCAGTATTAGCCGGAACAGAAACTTGAAAATAGAAACTACAAAGCCAGTTATGCAACCACAGAACAACAAATTGTAGATAACACAGAAAATGCATTAGGAGTAGGCCACATAGCAGCCCAAACGTTGAGTGAGATGTAATGGGCAACAGAGTCCAGAAGGCTAAAGATCCAAAGAGGAATCAAGCCATAGTAAAGCTCAAAAGGCTAGCAATGGGGAAACAAAACCAAGCCTCTCTTGGAAAGGAGAACAGCTCCCCACACCAACTCAGCCCCAGGACTCAGGTAGCCGAAGAGGGTCCCGCTTCTCCCGGTAGGGAATCCAGGTAGGCCTGGGCATCCTCCGCTGTGGAATACAGGCGCCATCCCGCTGGAGTCCAAACCTTCAGTTGCGCCGGATAAAGTAGCTGGAACCGCTGTTTCTTGTCAAAAAGGGCAGAGCACACCCGGGAGAAGCGCCGTCGACGTTCTTGTAGGGCAGGAGAGTAGTCCTGGAACAGACGTACAGGGATTCCTTCATAGGAGAGAGTATTACGCTTTTGCCGGTACTGCCGCATAAGTTCAGACTTCACCGCCGAATTGTGGACTTTGAAGATGGTGACTCGGGCTCGGTCACGATCATCCATACGCCGGCCCAGGCGGTGAGCGCGGTCAAGCTTCAAGGGCCCAACCCCCGCTGGAAGCGGCAACTCCTGCTGAAGCCAAGACTCCACGAGGGAGAGGAGGCGAGAGTCAGGAACTGATTCAGGCAGGCCAATCAGTCGGATGTTATCTCTCCTCGAGCGGTTTTCCAGATCTTCGATCTTTTCCGCTTGTCTCTGGAGCTGTACGCGCAGAGAGGCCAGATCCGCCGCCGAGGAGGAGCACGTGTCCTCAACCCCCGAGACGCGGTTCTCCAGGTCTCCCGTCCGCCGAGTCGTCTCCCCCAAAAGAGATTCTAGAGAGGTAAGCTGGCTGGAGAGGAGGTCGAATCGAGAGTCCAGCGCCCGCACCACTGAAGCCGACAATGCCGCAATGTGGGCCTCCGACAGGGGAAGCGCGGAACCCAAGTCTCCCGCCGCCATCTTAGGCTCGGGTCGCGCCGATCTAGTCTCCCTGTCTTTTCCCGCGCGGCTCGATTTCGTGCTCATTACCGGGCTGGGCGTCTGTAGGAAACGGTCCATAAACCTCCTCGAAGGTTCAGTGCAGGGCTAGGGCTGGCCAAGAGGAGCTAAACGGTGCCGAGGGATTCAGGGCCCCGGAGCACGAGTGAAGCACGTCTCACTCCGCTCAACACATCACGTGACCTCCTAAAATTATTTTTTTCTACCTTTGGTCATTTTTTAATTCAAGTCATGTTGATCCCAGGCTATGGTTTATATTTGTATTTCTGTTAACTTGCTTGCCAGAATCTTCTCTCTTTTCCCTTTCCTCCAGTTCACACCATATGGCCAGCACCTTCTCTCTTTCCTGCCCTCCAGCACCCTCCACCTCATGTGGCCAGCACCCTCTCTCTCTTCCCACCAGCTACAGCCTCACCCAGCCTCCTTTCCCTCCAACTTCTAGCTCCCCCTTGGGTCCAAAAGTAGCAGTGTCCCCCCTACACACACCGCGGATCCAACGGTGGCAGCTGAGAAAACAGTGCAGCACAGTACCCAACCCCACTACCTTCTCAGCCCTCGTCACTGATCCTCACAAGCCTGTTTTTGGGCTTTCCCTCTGCCGCAGTCTTTCCTTCTGATGTATCATCCTGTTAAACAGTTTTGTAACAGGGCCTGATGGGGATCCTGCGAGGAAAGAAGTACCTTTTGTGAGGCTGGAAGCGGCATCTGCTCTCTCTGCCACGTCCCTTCACCGATAGATAGATTCAAGAGCTCCTTAAAAGCCTTTTTATATAGGGATGCGTTCGAAAACTAATCCTGGAGGCTAGGTTCTGCCAACCTTTACTTTGCCCACTCATGCATTCTTATCTATTTCAAATATGATTTGCTACACTTGTTTTTCCCCATCCTATTTGATGGAGACTTCAGCAGCTGGAACCCAAGCACAGTACCGGATAGTGCTTTGGATTATTACCCAGAAATAGCTAAGAAGAAGAAGAAAAAATTTTTAAAATTGAATCAGGTTGGGCAGACTGGATGGACCATTTGGGTCTTTATCTCTGTCATCTACTATGTTACTATTGTAGTAACCCTTATTGTTCCTTTTCTTCTTAAAAATTGTAGTTATACCCTCCACCCTCCTGTGTCAGGTTCGTCTGTGTCTACGTTTGTCTTATTTAGTATTTTAAACAATCTTTTTTCATATGACCGAGCATTGAAAATCTGGGATCAATTTAGCTTGAGAGTAAGTGTTAAAAAAAAACACTGCTGGCTAAATACCAGCCAGGTAACTTACAGAATACTATAAGCTACATGTTTAAGTGATACATTTAGGCATACCCATTGATGTACGTGGGCGTGTCTAACTGTGGACAAGTTAAAAGTAAACTGCTCTTGTTCTTATAAAATAGGCTCACTACCTATGTTATATGGTCATTTAAAACTGTGGTGCCCACTTAAAAAAATTACTTTTTTAGATAGCAATTCTGTAATAGAACACCTGGTTTAAGGGGGCAAGTAGTGGCCCTATTTTATAAAGAACCATACATGCCTACATATCTTTATAAAATACTAGTGCATGCTTTAGAAATTGCACCTGGATTATACAAGTACATGCAAAAATTAGTGTATTTTGTAATCCATGTACATATGTGGGAGCTCCACCTATGCTCCATCCAAACTTTGCCTCTGTAAACACCTCCAGGCAAAATACACGCCATCATGTCTGGGCGCATACTTTTATGTCAGTTGGTATTTTCTAAGTGGTCACCTACAATATATGTGAAAATGATTTTATAAAATCATAAGAAGTGCCTCTGCTGGGTCAGACCAGAGGTCCATCGTGCCCAACAGGTCCAGGACCTGTGGAGTAGTCCTCTATCTATACCCCTCTATCTCCTTTTCCTTCAGAAAATTATCCAATTCCTTCTTAAACCCTAATACCGTACTCTGTCCTATCATGCCCTCTGGAAGCTCATTCCAGGTGTCCACCACCCACTGGGTGAAGAAAAACTTCCTAGCATTGGTTTTGAATCTGTCCCCTTTCAGCTTTTCCGAATGCCCTTTCGTTCTTGTAGTTTTTGAAAGTTTGAAGAATCTGTCCCTCTCCACTTTCTCTATGCCCTTCATGATCTTGTAAGTCTCTTTCATATCCCCTCTAATTCTCCTCTTCTCCAGGGAAAAGAGCCCCAGTTTATCCAGTCTCTCAGTGTATGAAAGGTTTTCCATAGCCTTTATCAAACGTGTCGCTCTTCTCTGAACCCTCTTGAGTATCGCCATATCCTTCTTAAGGTACAGCGACCAGTATTGGACGCAGTACTCCAGATGCGGACGCACCATCGCCCAATACAATGGCAGGATAACTTCTTTTGTTCTGGTTGTAATACCTTCTTGATTATACCCAGCATTCTATTCGCTCTCTTAGCAGCCACTGCGCACTGTGCCGACAGCTTCATTGTCTTGTCCACATTACCCCCAAGTCCCGTTCTTGGGTACTCTCAGTCAATAACATCTCTCCCATCGTATAGCTGTACCTCGGATTTCTGCTTCCCACATGCAATACTTTACATTTCTCTAAATTGAACTTCATCTGCCATCTCGTCGCCCATTCCCCTAGCTTGTTCAGGTTCCTTTGTAATTCTTCGCAGTCCTCTTTAGTCCGAGCAGCACTAAATAGTTTGGTGTCGTCTGCAAATTTTATTATTTCGCACTCCGTTCCTGTTTCTATATCATTTATAAATATATTGAATAGCAGCGGTCCGAGCACTGACCCCTGCGGAACACCACTCGTGACCCTCCTCCAGTCCGAGTAGTCGCTTTTCACTCCTACCCTCTGCTTCCTCCCCGCCATCCAATTTCTGATCCATCTGTGTACGTCTCCTTCCACCCCATGGTTCTTAAGTTTCCGAAGTAGGCGTTCATGGGGTACCTTGTCAAAGGCTTTCTGGAAATCTAAATATACGATGTCTATGGGGTCCCCTTTGTCCATCCGTTTGTTAATTCCTTTGAAGAAGTGGAGTAAGTTCGTTAGGCACGATCTCCCCTTGCAGAAGCCATGTTGCCTTGTGGTTAGAAGTTTATTTCTTTCAAAATGCTCATCGATGCTGTCTTTTATCAGCGCTTCCGCCATTTTCCCTGGAACCGAGGTCAGACTCACCGGTCTGTAGTTCTCCGGGTCACCTCTCGATCCCTTTTTAAAGATGGGCGTAACATTGGCTATCTTCCAATCCTCTTGGATCACGCCTGTTTCAGGGATATATTGCAAACTTGCTGTAGTAGTTCCACTATTTCCTCCTTTAGTTCTTTCAGAACCCTTTGGTGGATTCCGTCTGGGCCTGACGATTTTTGTCAGTTTTTAATTTTTCTAACTGCCTGCGTACGTCTTCAAGGCTTACTTCCATTGATGTTAGTTTATCTGTTTGGACTCCTTTAAAGATTTGCTCAGGTTCTGGTATGTTGTATGTTTCCTCTTTTGTAAATACAGACAAAAGAAAATGTTTTGTCTTTCCGCCAGTTCTTTTTCCTCCTTCACCACTTCCTTCTTGTCTCCATTATCCAGCGGTCCCACCTCTTCCCTAGCCAGCTGCTTCCCTTTAACATATCTGAAGAACGGTTTGAAATTTCGTGCTTCCTTGGCTAGCCTTTCTTCATATTCTCTTTTGGCTTTTCTAACCACACGGTGACATTCTTTCTGATACTTCCTGTGCTCTTTCCAGTTCTCCTCAGTTTTGCCCTTTTTCCATTTCTTGAATGAGTTCTTATCACCTATTGCTTTCTTCACTTCTTTGGTTATCCACACCGGGTCTTTTGTTCGATTCTTTTTGCACCCTTTTCTGAATCTTGGTATATGTCGATTTTGCGCATCGATCACCATGTCCTTGAATAAAGACCAGGCTTACTCTACCATCTGCCATTTCTTTGAGGTGTTCCTAAGTTTCTTCCTTACCATTACTCTCATCGCTTTGTAGTTTCTTTTCTTGAAGTTGAAAGTTGTTGCTATGGTTCTCTTTCCCTTCGGTATTCCTATTTCAACTTTGAACTTGATCATATTGTGATTGCTGTTTCCCAACAGTCCCACTACTTCCACTTCCTTCGCAGGTCCTCTTAGCCCATTTAGAATTAGATCCAGAGTGCCATTCCCTCTCGTCGGTTCTCTAACAAGTTGATCCATGAAGCAATCCTATATGGCCTTCAGGAATCCGGTCTCTGGCGCATTTTGAGCTTCCAAGACTCCAGTCTATTCCGGGATAGTTGGACTCCTACAAAATTAGACTACACTTTAAAATGTGCATGGTGGAAACCAATGCCTACCTTTACAGTAGGTATGCACAGGGGCAGAGTTAGCACAGAGTCTGGGCAGTTTTAATTTACATGCAAATTTTATAATATATGTATAGCCACAACTAACACCCTCCTTTACTAATGCATAGCGCGGGTTTTAGTGCCGGCAGCGGCGGTAACTGCTCCAACGCTCATAGGAATTCTATGAGTGTTAGAGCAGTTACCGTCGCTGCCAGTGCTAAAACCTGTGCTATGCGTTAGTAAAGGAGGGGGTAAATTGGGATGCCAGGATTTATGTCTGTTGAAACCAAGTGTAAATCCTAGCAAACAGGTTGGACACGCATCCTCCAAATT